>NC_141093.1:36860926-37223426 GCF_041138505.1 Cibotium barometz | reverse complement strand
GGGAGACAGCTTGTAGTGACATGCTTACAGTGATTCAAGCTGGGCTAGTGACTATGACACACGAAAATCCACCCCAATGAGAATTGTTTCTTTTTGGGAAATTCATACATATCATGGTTGAGGAAAAAGCAACCCACTGTTGCAACATCTACTTGTGAGGCTAAGTACAGGGAAACCTTTTCAGCCATAGTGGATTGTGTATGGTTGAGAAGATTAATGGTTGATCTTTGTGAGTGTCAACAAACACTCACTACCATACTCTTCATGCTAATAGTCAGAGTGTTATAGTCGTGGCACAAAACCTAATGTTTCATGCATGTACTAAGCACATTGAGATTCATTTTCATTATGTCAAGGAGAGACCTCATACATGCATGGGAGATCACATTATCTTACTGCTTTACACAGGATAATGTTGCACATATGTTCACAAAGGCGTTGTCTCGAGAGAAGTTTAAAGCTTTCCACAAAGCTTTGGGCTTACTCTTTTATAGAGAGTGATCTGCTACCAACCTTGTACAGGTTCACCTTGTCACTACATGGGAGATTTATTAGCATATATTACATGGTTGTAGTGCCGCATGGTGAATAGGGCATAACTAGGGGAACTTCTTTGCTTTGGGTGTTTCCTCCTAGCGTCATGGTGTAAAATGACACCTTTTTATTATTGTTATACTTTGATATTATATGTGGGTTGACTTCTCAGCTCCACACATTCCAATGCAATCCACATCTTTGCATCTCTATCCATCACCATCTGTGTGATCTCTGTTGACTGTGTCTTTCTATGCGTCTTGGGTCAACACAATACAGTTCATATCAAACGAGGGACACAAGTGTTCGTAATGTTCAACAGCACTAAAGTAGCTATTGGGATTGTTTTGCACGTAAACCCCATTGTGGATAGAGGCAACCCCAAAAGTTGAAGAAGTGGTTCATACAACAACACATGCACGGCATTCTTTTACTTGTGGTTCATTGCTTTTATTGTTACATAGTTTGGATACTAACATAGATAAATAAGTTATGGATCCAGATAAGCTTGGCAAGAGATAAAGCATCAAATACACTATTGTAACATAATAATCCACCTAGCCTGAGTGTTCTAACCACAATCCAAATGAATTTGTCAGGTATGATTTTACTCAAAATCATTGGTAATGATAATGTAATGTATATGTGTGGTACATGCACTTACAAAATGTATGCTTTGTAGGAGTGTCATCGTACGACCTTGAAAAGATGAGCTAAGACATGCACTGCACGTTCTTTCAAAAGAAAACTTCCTAGGGGATGATGGTCTCTCCCCATTCTTTTTTATACAGATTTGGGACCATATTGGAGATGAGATCAATGTTACTTTACAAGTGATGTGGCATACATGTACAATGCCCTCTTTCTCACACAATGGGGTCCATAGCTCAGGTATAAGGGAAAAGTCATGAATTTGGTTATTATGATTAGTCAAGGAGTTTCTCGGTAGTGCCATCTTCAATACATGCCAGAGTTAGGATATGTCTTCCCAGCATAGAGGTGCATGGGAGATTATTACTAGTACTACAACCTAGCACATTTGTAATGCTAGATGCACTCAATTGGATTCATGAGTCAAAGTACATTTGTAGGATTTGGAGTGATATCATTCACACCTCATAGCCACTTATTCGGCCAACTTTGAGGGTTGCGAAGAAAAAGCACATCCAATTTATGAGAGAGCAGGATTATGGCATCTTTTTCACTCCCACTCATATGGGACCTTGCTGGCACTAGAATCATATAGATTAGTTGATATTTCTCTCTTTTATTATTTGAAATATCCTTCTTGTATATTTTTCCATAGAAGTCTATTTTTGGAAGAAAAGAAGAAGAATCTATAAGTAATATAAGAGACTCAGACGTGCTTGCTACAATTCATAGCCTTAAGAAAATAGCATATAGAACATCTTTCTTCTCATAGTTTTGATCCCTTGAATTTCTCAATCCTCTTCCTTGTAATCTTCTCTAATTTTTTATTTTTATAATTATAGATACTAATGCCATACCAAGAATAGTGACTTTAGGGTTATTTAACCATTAAAATTTGGCATTAGCAAACAAACTAGTCTTTAAAACACCCCCTCAATGTCAAGCTTGGGGTTACATAAAAAGAAGATTGTTAATGTTTTATTATGAAGGTGATTTGATTTGAATAATACCCAATTACTATACTAAAAGTGTCATGTTTGTAGGTTGTGTACTCCTTTTGGGTAGTACTTGTAACCTAGACTAAAAAGAATTGGAAGCCCATGATGCTTCACTTGCCACCACCACACCTACCACCAAGACATAACATCACCATTGTTTTAGCCTTTAAGATGTAAATTTTTACAAGCCTTGAAGTTTTTGTAATTTGGTAGAATAAGGGAAAAAAAATCAAACAATATTCCTTATAAAACAATTGATTATCCTAATAGCTTCTAAAGTAGTTAGGAAAATTAGTTATAGGATATCTTAAAGCATCCTTTTAGGTATTAAATTGTTAATCGCTATGGTTAACATGACCAATTTTTTTGGCAATATGGTCTTATTTTTTTGAAGTGTGGTGGCACATTTATCAGCTTTAAGATAAGTCCCTCAGGGATGCTTACATAAATAAGGCTAGCATAAATGTACATATATCCATCATGTGCATAGCATCCACCCGAATCATATGGAAATGAATCCGAACCACTCATACTAAGAAAAGTATAAGCAATGAAGCTATTCCTTACACTTATGCCTGAGTCAAAAGGATATGCATCATCATCTCATCATCATTGGAGGCATGGGTATCATGGCCATTCAATGAACAACCATCATAGTCTTTCCATGAGTCATCAACACACCGCACACACACACATATCATCACCATAGATATCACCATAGATGTCCTCATAGGCATCATAACCCATAGCATCTTTTGTATAAATGTCCTCATATGGATCACAATCATTTGCTTCCCCACTAACATCCACATTATCATCATATGGATCTTCAACACTTGTCTCATCTTCATGATCATAATACACATTGATCTCTTGAGAGTCACCACCATCATGAAGATTACTATAATAGTCATCCCCTTCATTGGGAAAAGTCTCATCACAAGCATCACTATACCCATAATCATTCTCATCAAGAGAACCATGCAATTGTTCTTCATTAACCTCATCTACACTTGCATCCTCATGGCTATCCACTCGTTCATTTTCAGCGACCAATGCATACATAGAAATCTCTTAGCATTCCTCATTGTCATCACTAGCTTCACTAGAAGAATCTTCATGGAAGTAATGGTCTCCAATGAGAGGCTTGGATTGAAGTGAACTTCTTGTAGATTGCTCACTAATAAATGAGGTAGTCATGTAAAATAATCCCACCAATAACAAGATCTCATTGAGAGCAATGTCTTTATCACCTTCCATAATGCATTGGACCACTTGTATAAATGCTTTGTCTTGCTTTTGCACAAATCCACTTATGAGATGTTAACAATGAAGACAAAGGTGATGTGGATAAAATTTAGGCCACATTGGTAAGGTATCAAGATTGTGTGTTATATATGAGCTTACTTGAGCTATAAAATCATTGTATTTGGATCTTCGATTAATGCAAGGTTAATAATTGTGTAATTTGAGCTTATTAGCACATTAGTTTTTCTTTCTTGATTGAGTGTTAATTTTTCTCATTTTTCAAGCATGACTAGGTTCTTAGATTTTCACACTCCCATCTTTTTTTCCTTCCCCATTTCCCTCTCTTCGCACTTTACTTATTCAAACCAAAATCTATTCTCACTTGAGATTTCGAGTTACTCATAATCCTTAAAGAGAAGTCAATTAAATCTTCCAAACTTGTTTTGACCTCCAACATTATTATTAAGCTACTTACTAACCTAGTCATCAACACTGTGATTTAAGTCAATGCAAGTCAAAGGTTAAAAAGGAAGCGGATGATGATGGTGCAATAGATGCAATGAGAAATCACAGGATTAATGTATGTAAAAAGATTAAGCACATGGGCATTGTTTAATGAATGAGCACTCACAATGAGTAGACATTATAAAATCCACTCACAAAAAGACCAAAGATAGATATTTAAGATATATTACACAAGTCTAAATCAATCAAAGATGGGTTTGCACGATGCCTGAACATTGTAGCCCAACAGCATGATGGAAAGCTAGTTTTATCTTGGGGCGAGAAATGGGTATTTATTATGTTAGATTCCTCTGTGTAATGGTATTAGGGTATACCCAAGGAATATCTAGGGTTAATTTGCTGATTTAGAAGCTAGGAGAATAAGGAGTTAGAGCATAGACTATGGAATAAATAAGTTTGCAGTAGACAAGTGTGAATATCCATAACTCAAGTGGTATATAAGTTAAACCTCTACGCGTAACAGAATTGTACATGCTATTTTTAACTTGCAAGATTATTTTATGGATTCTTTGTGTTCTTCTCCTTGTGTGTTGTTTGCTTTGAATATCTTTCTAGTCGGTATGTGGGTTTGTATTGAGATTCCTCTTGTTTATTAGTTTTTAGCAAAGAGAAAGGGATGCTTGTAGAATTTTAAGACTTATGTGAGTTTGGAAAGTTTATTTAGGCTTTATTAATTGAGTAATGGACTAAGACACATACTTGATTAGACTAAGACACATACTTGAGTTAGACTAAGACACATACTTGAGTTAGATGTTTCCTATGTACGAGAAGTGAATGGAGTTAGGAAGATGAAAGGAAAGAGTGAAAAAAACAATAGGGTAGGAGAAGGAAGGTTAAAATGCTTGTGAATGTCCCATGGGACAACAATGTTCCAATGTGGAGTCCAAATCCTAGATTCACCCTAAAGATAAAAGGACTTAAGCACTAAGACTTCAAGAAAATGGATAATTTAGTCATTAGTTAGCACAGGTAGAAGGAGAAGAGAAGGGAATAGGGAGAGTGTAATATTAGGAGTAGAAATGTTGGATATGATAATTCACCTATGAAGATTGATCAAAACATACTCAAGGTGGATCAAAGCTTGTACAAAACATCATGAATATGAGGGACAAAAATTGGTATATGTAGAAAATTGTATTGAGATTAACATAAGAAGATACTAATTATGATTAGGCATGAACCAAACTTACATAATCACTTGATCATGACTTGTACCTTATTTAGAGACTCCTCTACCCTATTTTTAGTTGCATGAGTTGCATGAACCACATGCACCAACCATTTGTAGGCTTTACACACCAACCACTAGCCTAACAACCACATATTAAATTGGACTAAGGAGTTGGGATTACATTTATCCAACAATCCCTCCTTAAGACCAACTTCTTACAAGAACATGAACCAAGTCTAATATACCTCCTTGACACAATGAGTAAGAGTCCCCCCTTAACAACAACATAGGGTGGTGTACTCTCCTCTACAACTCGTCAACTTGGAACAACATAAGTCTTGACTCAACCACATACATGACATAATCTAAAAAGCATACTCATCATCTACATCTTTTATACTAAGACTAGAACAAAGATTTGTTTCTTCCTGTTGGTTGACTTCTTCAACCACATGTGCCTTTGCTAGCTTTTGATCTTTTTGATAGCACTTTGAGGATGGATGATTCGTCTTTCCACAATACTCACAAGGATGTTTGGAGAAACAATCCTTAGTAAGATGATTTGTACGACCACAAATAGTACACTTCTTCTTTGCCGATGTCGTAGTAATAGCATATGCATAAGGATCTATCACATCCTTTGTAATCTTCTTGTCTTTTTCCTACAAAGAATTTATGATACTTTCCAAAGAAGGGACTGGCTCCTTCTCTTTAAGTACGGTCACAATTTGCCTAAAGCTTGAAGGTAAACTTTTAAGTAGGATAGCAATAGCATCTTCTTCAGGAACAGGAGACTTAACATAAACCAATTGTGTCATTAAGCTCTTCAACCTGTTAATCAAAGCTGCTAAATTTTCATTACTCTCCATGGTTAGATCAAAGAGTTGCATCTTCAAACTGATCTTGGAATGCTTTTCCTTTGTACCAAAAGTACGTTCTAGTAATTCCCAAGCTTCCATAGCTGACTCAACATCATCAATATAATGAATAAAATCATCTTCTAAAGCAGTAATGATAATACCAAGTGCTTGTTCATCTTTTGCTTGAAGTGCAGCCATTGTAGCTCTTGTAACTGCAGCAGAATTACCTGCTTCATCATCTTCTAAAGCAGTAATGATAATACCAAGTGCTTGTTCATCTTTTGCTTGAAGTGCAGCCGTTGTAGCTCTTGTAACTGCAGCAGAATTACCTGCTTCATCATCAGAAAGTGGCTTGACCGTACTCCACAGATTTTTCTTCATGAGGTAGCCCTTCACTTTGATTTGCCAGAGGTATGAAACCCAATTCCGTTGAATTTATCGAGGAATTTGGAGCTCATGATGATGAAATATGATGCTTGATGTTGATAACTTGCTCATATAGATGATTTAAGCCCAAATAATAAAAATATCATCAATATAAATCAAGATAAGTATCACTATGTTGTTGGAGCAAGAGAAGCAGAAAACAGGCGACTGGAAAAACGTGTCATACAGCAGCTACGGTGGACCATATACTTCAAGATTTTGTATGCTGAATCCTCACATGATGACCTTGAATCACCTCAGAGAAATTAGGCCAATTCGTTGAGACGACGACGAATTGTTGCGATGAGCATGACCCAATTAAGATTTTTACTAATCAACTAAACCTAATTGGGTCATGCTCTGATACCAAATGTTGGATATGATAATTCATCTATGAAGATTGATCTTGTACAAAACATCATGAATATGAGGGATAAAAATTGGTATATGCAGAAAATTGTATTGAGATTAACACAAGAAGACACTAATTATGATTAGGCATGAACCAAACTTACATAATCACTTGATCACGACTTGTACCTTATTTAGAGACTCCTCTATCCTATTTTTAGTTGCATGAGTTGCATGAACCACATGCACCAACCATTTGTAGGCTTTATACACCAACCACTGATGACCACTAGCCTAACAACCACATATTAAATTGGACTAAGGAGTTGGGATTACATTTATCCAACAAGAAATAGTTAAACTCATGGTGTTGTTAATGCCCCCATTAATTTGGAGCTAGCTCTTCTAGGTGACAACTAGAAGAGGGTAGAACAAGTTGATCTAACACCCTTAGACCTTGTCCACCCCACATCAATAGAGTAGCCACCCATGTGGCTAGTGATTTACGAACCCTGAGAAAGACATATGTGCATCCACAAAGATCGTCAGTAATGTTATACGATGATTTCTAAGATGATCTCTAAGTAATTTACACCTTTGGTGTGGCTAAGGCCTCTCAAATTCCATATTAATAGAAAATCAAGGAGGGAGCCACTCTAACAAGAGGCAACAACCCCACCCAAGATTAACGTGATGTATGAAGTTGAGGTCCGATGTGATATTTAAATCTATAGAAAGTATAAAACTAATTGTGAATCCATTAACAAGTATCTTACAAGCTAAAATTGAGCTTCAAGACTAACCCAAAAGTTCATTTATTTAAACTTTTAGAGAGTTTCTTTTATGTGGCAATTTTTCGACATAACTAAAGACACAATGAATCTAAAGAAGATTTTTAATGGCTCAGTATATACCAAGACCACTAACCATCACCAAGCATATGGAAAAATATGGAGGCAATGGCAATGGCAATGGCAATGGCAATGGCAATGCACACTTTGAGACCACGTGCTCATTCAGTGGTCATGGATGAATTCAACACAGTCCTAGTAGAAAGGAGAGAGATCCATTCTCACTAATTTGGCTATTAGTAAGTACAACATGCAATTAATATAAGGATTTTTCTAGGTTCCATAAATCTACAACCAAACTTCATTAACAAGTTTCAAGTCGCATGACTTTGGGATCAATTAGCTCTCCCATTGTAAGAACTAAAGCAAACGAAGCACAAGGTGGTAAGAGACTACATCGAAAGAGTTTGTAGTCTCGTTAGTGCTCAGAGGAAGAAAGGCCAAGGAACCTAGGCTTAAATAAATACTTCATTATGTAGGTCTCAACCATAAGATCCATTGTTGAGAAGTACATGGGATGGAAGAAGTGGTGGAGAGACTTGTGAAACACTAGATAATTGTTTTCCAAATGGCGGGGGAGATCTATGAAACACTAGATTATTGTTTCCAAATGGCTATATTCAAATGGAAGTTTAGCTAGAGTATGATGACCATGATATAGATGGTGAAGCCTCTTCCTCAACATCTAGGTCCAACTAGTCAGAAGCAATTGCAAGAAGACTAGGATACAAGATGCAATGGCTAACAATGAATAGCTTAATTAAGTACTCATCTACCCTTCAAGACTCACCGACTATTGATCTACAACATTAAGGGTTGCCTTTTGGGACTGGACTTTGGGGCTCAACCAACTATGAATGCCTATGGCTAAATAAATTCGTTTCATGCCCAAACAAGCAAGTAGATAGGGATTTATTCATACCCCAATTGAAGAGGGTTTCATTGACAATGACAAGGAATGTTAGCTGGAAACATAGTTAATTGGTGCCTATATTCCTAAATTGCAACCACAACATGATTATGTGTGGTGCAATTACAGTGGAAATTATATTGTCAATGTATGCCCTTACTCTAAGTACAAAGGTATAATTGTCAAATATTTGATATCATAGGCAACCATGATACCTAAAGCCGAATGTATATAGTAAGAAGACCACTTGCAGGTCCATTCCAAGGCCCCACGTCCAATTCCAAAACCATTACAAGGACCAGTGAAACCTATGCAAATGTTTCCAAATCCATCAAGAACCAATTCTGCACCTCATTTTCCTTTAGCAACCTAACACAATTCTAGTAGTAGAAATGTGTTTGGAGAAATGTCAAGAGAGAGCTATAAAAGATAATAGTAGCAGGCCAACATCTTGAATTATATGGAAGATGAGAGGGGAGGTGGCATCCCAATGTATGCAGCAACCTAGTATCAGCTAAAAAAGAACTAATAGAATTCTTCAAGTGTGAAGTAAAAAATCGTGTTACCGATTGCCAAACAAGACCAAGACCATCGTGATACCGATTGCCAAACAAGACCAAGCAAGGTTAATGTTTACCACACAACCCTTGTTGCCAAAGGCCTTTCTACCTCTCACATAACATGATAGGTTAATTCAAGGCTAGTCATTTCTACCTCACTCAACATGATAGGTTTGGACAAAAAGGAAGAGACAAGAATCCACCAAGAAAGAGGTCAAGGAGCCCAAGAAAGAATAAGAACCCAAGCAACAATTGGAGTGCTTGTTGGTAATCACCCTCATAGTAAGTCATGACACCCATAGTAAGTCTTGGCCCACCTCATTCTTTAATGGAAAAGTTTCACTGCTTCTGGCATGTGG
The DNA here is from genome assembly GCF_041138505.1 of Cibotium barometz. Taxonomy (NCBI): domain Eukaryota; kingdom Viridiplantae; phylum Streptophyta; class Polypodiopsida; order Cyatheales; family Cibotiaceae; genus Cibotium; species Cibotium barometz. The sequence continues at coordinate 37,213,979 of NC_141093.1, read as the reverse complement.
CTAGTGGTTAGCTTATATTCACTATGGTTTTGATGCTATGTATCCCCTTTGTTTAATTTTCTCTTATCTTTGGTGATGATCTTGCAGGATTCAATCTCACAAGGTCCATGTCCTTTTAAGATTTAGTCATCTTGAAATACACCACGTTCTTAATGATTGTTGGTTTTAGATACTCACCATTGCTTATCTTAGTGCTTAGAGTCTCCTTTGTATCCCATGATTGGGATAAGAACCAAGTTCAACTCCAAAATAGAGAAATAGCAATAAAGATCAGCTCACATGCTTGGCTCATCTAGGGCACTTCACCAAGGGCACTAAGACTATTTAGTCTCTAATCTTGAAATATACGTGCTTTTGATTTAGTCTCTAATATTTAAATACACATGCTTATGATTGTTGGTTTTGGATACTCACCATTTCACGTCTTAGTGCTCACAGTTTCCTCTATATCCCATGATTGGGATGAGAACCAAGTTCAACTCCAAAATAGAGAAAGAGTAATAAAGATCAGTCCACATACTTGGGTCGGCAAACTAATAGCAAGAGAGATTTCAACCTAGTTTTTGAGATCATAGTGAGAACCCCTAAGAGTTTGGATTGTGATGGATGCCCACAATGATAAGCATATCAACTAGATTCATGAGCTATATCTAATAGATAGTTCAAGAATATCATGGGGTAATGGTGAGGAATATGACTTGAAAGATAATGATTCGTCTTCATTGTCTTCCTCTCTATAATATTTTGAGCATGATTGGGATATGCAGTATCCTTGGTTCAAGAACCATCAAGAGCTGATCTTAGCATTTAGGAATATTCATCCCTTTGATCATCTAGATAATCCAAAAATATCATGGGGTAGAAGAGGTAGGTGCAACTAACAATGAGGTGAGGTGAGGAATATATCTTAATTGATATAATGATTCATCTTCATATTCTTCCTCTTTGTAAGATTTTGAGCATGATTGAGAAGCAGTACCCTTGCTTCAAGAACCACTAAGAGTTTATCTTAGCACTTAGGAAGATTCATCCCTTTGATCATCTAGTGGAGGAAGATTCATCCCTTTGATCATCTAGTGGAGAGATGTGAATTATGGGTTAAGCCTCTCACACAACTACTAACTCATGAATGCATTAAGTGAAGGCATTGCCCCCATGACCTTTGGTTTACACTCATGAAGCTAGACATTGAGGTCGACTCTAAGTTTTGGAAGATACACCACTAAATCCAAAGGAAGATGCTAAACTACTAAAGCCTAAGGTCAAAGGAAGATGCTGAACCACTAAAGCCTAAGGTCAAATGAAAGAGAATCCCAAGACGGCCAAGGAAGGAGGTGAATGCAGATGAAATATACTACAAGTAGAGCTTGAATGGAAGAGAATCCCAAGACGACCAAGGAAGGAGGTGAATGTGGATGAAATACACTACAAGTAGAGTTCGAATGGAAGAGAATCCCAAGACGAAGGAAGGAGGTGAATGCGGATAAAATATACCAGTAAAGCCTAAGGTCAAATGGAAGAGAATCCCAAGATGACCATGGAAGGAGGTGAATGCGAATGAAATATACTACAGGTAGAGCTCAAATGGAATATGCGAATGAAATATGGTACAAATAGAGTTCAAATGGATACCACACTTTGCACTCACATCACATAAGTAACATCTAAAGGAAGAGGGCAAGATTTTGAGGTCTTCAATGGACAATGATGACTTCTTTCCCAGTGCAGAAGTAGTGAATGATGAGAGTTGCTACTAATATCATTAGGAGTAATTACAGGTGAAGATAAGGATATTGTAGAGCTATAACAAAGGGTACCATTGCACTAGAGGAGGCAGACCACATAGCCCCCTACTAACAGTTTGGAAGGAAAGAAGCATACAAAAAAGCTTGGTGAAGGAGATGATTAAGTAAATGCTAATCTTTAGCATTCTCATCTACCAAGTCCTCAACTTCAAGCCAAGGGGAAAAAGGAGAAGAAGGTTGCTTTCCCCAAGCATTTCAAGAAGTTTACCAAAAGTAATGTCTCCATAGAACTATCAAGGGCTGAGTAGACCCTTCACGAGGCTTGAAATGTAGTCTAGACCAAGGAAGTAGATCTAGATTTTCTAGGAGGATCAAGGAAGTAGATCTAGATTTTCTAGGAGGATCAAAGTCAAGATTAGCTTGATGAAAGGTTAGCATAGGCAAAGGTTTTACTATCAAGTTTAGAGATTGATTTGTATGGGGGGCTATAAACCCATGAAGGAGTTCCACTAAAGATGGTGATGCATATCATACCATTGGTGGCCGATCCTACAAAATAGATCCTAAGTATGCTTAAATGATCCAAGTAGGAGATTTAAAAACTACTTACTATCAACTTTATCTATGAGATTGAGCACATGCATTGGGTGTCCCCTATTTTCATCGTGCCTAATAAGAATAAGAAGCTTTAAATATATGTCAACCTCAAGAAGTTAAATGTTTACACTAAAGGGACCATTATCCCTTACACTTCATGGGGAGGATGTGTTAGAGAGGATTGTAGGACTAGAGGTGTATAGCTTCTTTGATGGATTTAGTAGATATAAGCAAGTGTTGATTGATCCCAAGCATTAGTATAAGATGACATTTACTACTAAAGTAAAGAATATATACATATAAGGTAATGCCATTTAGGCTATATAAAGCACCAACATTCAAGAAGGAAGTTCTTAGAGATATTTATAGATGATCTATATGTGATTAGAGCACCTAGCACATCTTAATGAGGTGTTAAAGTAATATAATCTCTCTAAACTCACTCACTTTATGTTAGTTCATGGTGGTCCATGGTATTTGTTGATCGTGGGGTCTTTGCACATGAATTAAGCCAAGATGAGAATCATCATAGGTTTACTACCCCCATGGAATTTTCATTCTCAAAGGTACTCGGATCTTTATGGGCTATGTGAGATACCACTAGCACAATATTTTGGTATTTGGAGTGGTTGTAAGACCATTAACATGAAAACTGAACCAAGCGTTGGTCAGTGCACCCATTTTTTGATCACCCAATTAAAAGTGCACTTTCATGTACATGATGCTTCAAAGCATGCTATTAGGTATATTCTAATATAAAGTGGAGAGCAAAAATCGGATTACCCCATCTACTTCTCTTCAAGGTTGATAGATAGTGTTGAGTAGACCTATTTCACCATTAAAAAATAGAGGGAATGGCTATGGTGTGTCTAGTGAAGAAGTTTTCGTATTATCTTAGTGCCAACCATTTCACTTTCTAGGTGGATCATCGAGCCTTGTTGTACTTGGTGAACAAGCCATGCCCAAGTGGATGGATTATTGTTTTGGGATTATGACTTCAATAATATTATGGTGAGAAAGGAGAAGCAATACTACAAAATAGACCACCTATCAAGTGGAACTAGCCATAAGGGTGGGGATGATGAGCCTATAGAGCAAACAACCCTCCCCCCATTCACCATGAATAGGATGCAAGATAGATTGTGCCAAAGTGGGTAGCTAAAATAGAAAAATAATTGTCCAATGGGATGCCTAATTTAGAGTTTTGTCACAAGTAGATGCAACTAAATTAATTAGAAAAACATAGCAAGATAATTGTATAGATATAGCAAGGATGGCATCCTTCACAAATATGCTAAGTAGTGATGAGATAGAGCATTTGCCCATGGCCGTCATTGTAGGAGGACACTTTGCTGTGGAGACAACTATAAGAAAGGTGATGCAAGAAAGCCTATCGTAACAAAGATTATTGAGTCATGAAGTTCAAACTGGAAGCAGAAGCTTTATGTTATAGTGCATTACAAAAAAGGGGAAAAAAAGAGGACTAGGAACATGATATTTAGATTAGCTTTTGAGCTAGAAGTGGTGATACCCATTGAATTTTTGGTTCTTGGAATATGGATTGTTATAAAAAATTATTAGAATATGATGAATCCAATCTAATAAGGCTAAGAGTATCTTGAGAAATGTAGATTGTCATAAAAAATGATCAGAATATGATGAATCCAGTCCAAGAAGGCTAGAGGACCTTGAGAAATTGGATGAGGTTTGCATCATTTTACACATGTAATGATGAGTGAGAAGGCATGGTTTGAGTGTAATATTTGCAAAAGGGATCTCAAGGAAGGATATTTTTCACTTCTGTATAGCTTGTGGAAACATAAGGCCAAATTGAAACATTGAGGACTAGGTCCATATCATGTGAGGATGACGAAATTATAAACATAAGGCCAAATTGAAACATTGAGGACTAGGTCCATATCATGTGAGGATGACGAAATTATAAACATTAAAGGCATATACATCCATGGAAGTTGCCTAAAGAAGTGGCTTAAAGAAGTACTATGCGTAAAGCAGTGTCATGATGATGAAGAAGTGTCTAAAGAAGTATCATGCTTGCCTATCAAGGAGTAAGAAATAATGAAGAGAGTGGAGGATGGTCCTATCATGCTTGCCTATCAAGGAGTAAGAAATAACGAAGAGAGTGGAGGATGGTCCTAGATTAAACCTCATCATAGTTGTCATAGTTGAGCTTGATGAATTCACCAACCCTCTGCAACAATTGGTAGTTGACACACCTCTACGAGGACCTAGTTCATTGAGACTTGGCCATCATGTTCATATATAAATGGTTATATATAGAGTGGACTCAACTATTAAATCACCCCAATCAACTCCAAATCCTACAAGATTTCTAGAAGTTATTTCCACCTCTAAGAGGACCTAGTTCATTGAGACTTGGCCATCATGTTCATATATAAATGGTAGTTGACACACCTCTAAGAGGACCTAGTTCATTGAGACTTGGCCATCATGTTCATATATAAATGGTTATATAGAGAGTGGACTCAACTATTAAATCACCCCAATCAACTCCAAATCCTACAAGATTTCTAGAAGTTATTTCCACCTCGGGATTCATTTTAATGATCTCCCTCAAAACTATGAATCCCCATCACCCTATAACTGAAGCTAGAAATGGAAACATTGCAAGAGCCTCCCAAGCGAGAAAATTCAAGCATGAGATGAAAGACATAGGACTAGGAGATGGAAGCTAAGGACCATGAAGATGTGGGTACCCAAGCTCGGGGAGTGTAATGAGGGTTATGTAAGCCTCAAGAAAGAGCTCAAAGAAGTTGGCCTAGGAGATGGCAAGGCTAAAGGTTATAAAATAGGTTTCCATGGATGCTAAGGACCATGAAGGTGTGGGTACCCAAGCCCGAGGAGTGCACTGATGAGAGGGGTATGTAAGATAGCACTTTTGTTCATTCAATATATAGGTTTTTTTGCTTTGGTGCACTTACAGAAAATACACACACATAAGGATTTTAAATTCTAAAAAGTTCAAAATGGTAGGGGACATTTATTACTTATGAAAGGATAAAGGAGACAATGCATAAAGGCTATAGTGTTAGATGTTGGATGGCCATAGTAAAAGCTTCATTAAGGAAAATATATGATCAAGTTAATAAACTTGATAATTTAGATGTACGATGGCCTTAGTAAACGCTTCATTAAGTAAAATATATGATCAATTCAATAAACTCTTTGGGAAGAGGGTGGGCAATCAACATGAAGTCATCCTGAATGAATTGCTTCTCATAAAAAAGGGTAGACTGCAAAAAAGAAAAAGAAAAAGAAAGTTGAAGCTATATAGAAGGAGCCGACATAGAGAAAGAGAGAGAAGAAGAAGAGAATTCCCATGATTGAGAGGTGGAGATGCTACTCAGCTTGTGCTTACACATAGAAGCCCAAGATGTCATGCTCAAGACTATTGTTTAACTTAGCCACCACAATTGCAACTGGTAGAGTAATCCATTAGTCACTATGTGCACTAACATAGAGTTTCTAAGATCACCACACATGAGCGAGCACTACCTGCTCTACAATAGTCCTACTACACATGTTCTTCTACACAAGTAAATTCAATGAGTTTCCAAATGCCCACATAGAGCTACTACCACCAACAAAGATGGATCTTGAGCTATCGCTGCCACCATCGCCCCCACCTAGATAACTCACCACCCTTACTAGATATTATTAAAAATAAAATATATTTAGACACATAGTATTATTATTATTATTACTGAAAGCCCCCTTTCAAGGGGATGTAGCTGAGCTAGAAGAGCCAAGCTAGAAGCTACACTAGTGTCACACACAACCCTATAGTGTCAGCGCTTGAACCCATGACCTTTTGGTTAGGATTATTATATTGAAAAGACATGCCCATTACCATGGCCGTTCGTAATCATTGATCATGTCATATATTTACATGTACACAAACCCATTTACTATCAATCAGCTTAATACCGATTTTCTTATCCTCTTTTATGTATATGCCTTCCCTTTTGTCGTTTTAGTATGTATATTGAAAAGACATGCCCATTACCATGGCCGTTCGTAATCATTGATCATGTCATATATTTACATGTACACAAACCCATTTACTATCAATCAACTTAATACTGATTTTCTTATCCTCTTGTATGTATATGCCTTCCCTTTTGTCGTTTTAGTATGTCTAACATGGTATCATGACTTAGGTTTTTTATCCTAGCTAGTTTTTGTTTCCTATTCGTATTTTTTTCAAGCCAAATATGGCTTGCCAAAATGTGGGTGTTTCGCTAGGCCTTCCAATTCTTTACACCAAGACTTCCCAATGCCATTCATAAAACTCCAACAACAAAAGCCATACTCATGTTTTATCACATGAAAGAAAAGCCTCAACCCTTCTTCACGTAGACCTAACCTGAGAAGATGCAGCAGCATGCAAAGAAGATGCAAATTTTAACAAAATCAAAGGTTCTTAAATTTACAATTTAACTAAAAAAAATAGATGACCATATTGCCCAAATTTAAGTTTTCAAGATAAGCATGTAGCAACATGAGTAGAAGAATTTGCAGCAACTCACAAACACAAAAACACGTATAATCTCTCTCTCTCTCTCTCTCTCTCTCTCTCTCTCTCTCTCTCTCTCTCACACACACACACACACACACACACACACACACACCTCCCTCTCTCTCTCTCTCTCTCTCTCTCTCTCTCTCTCTCTCTCTCTCTCTCTCTCTCTCTTTATTATATCCCTCAATATTTCCCTTGAATAACTCAACTCTATTTTCTTTTAAGTCTCCATGATCTCTCTTTACTCTATCCCTTAATATTTCCCTCAAATAAGTCAACTACATTCTTTTTAATGTCCCTAATGCTTAATCGGCTCTCATGCTTTCATGATCTTTTGTTTTGATTATACCAGGGTATCCCACTTGAAGCTTGGGACAAGGAGGAAGGTGGAGAAGATAATGAAGCCATCGATGAGGAGTAGCATTGTAGATAGAGTAAGTGGCTTGTCAACTTCTTTTTTTTTTTTCTTTTTTTTTTTGCTTTTGTATAGAATCCCGGCTTATGGAATATTTTATACTCTTTAGCCATATTCATTTTGACTACACTAGATGTAACCACCATAATTGATGTAATGTAATTTTTTTATCAAGTGAATAAGAATTTTGTTCATGAATCTTGCTATGTTTTAATCTTGTAGAAATGATGGTTTTGATTCTATCTTTTAAACTTGTACAACTGATGGTTTTAATGCTATGTTTTAATCTTGTCATGTCACTATTTGTGCAAAAAAAGGTTTCTTAGTAGATAGGAGCATTCTTACTGCTTTCTATCCATTCCCTCTCATATTGGCTACATTGGGTAGTAGTAAGAAGAGATGTTGGACAAGCTGGAGCAAGAATGCTTCATTCTACCAAAAAAGAAGAAAAAATTATGCATCAGTATTTTTATCAGAGTATTCTAGAACAATGTCGATATAAACCTCAAAATTTATAAATATTAGCATCGGTGATGACTAACAAAAATGTCAAGGGTCATCTACTCATCAGGACAAAACCACAATATTTAAAGGCTTATACTAAGGGAACAACATCGAGGCTTATACCGAGGGAAATATCAAGTGCTGTAAGTTTTAAGCGTAAAACATTTCTAAGGTATTACCCATGATAATTGGCCATTTTGTTGTAGTGAAAAGTTATGTGAATCAACATGAGGAAGAAGCAAAATTCAAATAGTCCACAGCTTTTGATTCAAAATTCAAATGTTTCTAAGATATTACCCTTGTTATAGTGAAAGTTATGCGAATCAAGATGAAGAAGAAGCAAAATTCAAATTGTCTAACTTTTCACTTTAAATTTCTTGTATATTCATACTTATGCACTTAATCCTAGTTTATGTACAAAGTCTTTGTCAGATATTTCCTTTTCATTTTTCCATCCACATAAACTCATCAAGAATGTAACCATGCGAGGATAGTCATCTTGTGGAAAAGGAAAGCATTGGGCTATCGGGGATATGTCCTCTACGGAGTAGGGGTCAGTCATGGTCAATAGGTGAATTAGCCATTCTAATTCCTCAACATTTTCCTCTCTGGCTAGTACATCTATATGATCCCATTCAGTTTCAATTACAGGATAGCACATGTGAAATATGTGAGAAAGGTACAGATGATACCTCTCACCAAAGGTGGGAGTGGATGAAGTGTATGATGATCGTGCATCTGCCATATCTGCAAACACAGATATAGCATCAGTAGTTTTATGACAGGTCAATCTAGTTCTTGATTGTATATACGGATATTTCTGCTCTTAACCTACTCTTGCTTTTTTTACTATTTTTTGCTTTTCTTTTCTTTTCTTTTTTGTGTATGAAGCTATATATATACATCCCCTTGAATTTGGCAATTACATGGTCAGGGGAGAAGGTTAAGGAGGAATCATTAGAATGTCGAGCGTGAGTACATGCTCCCCCTTTCCTTGGGTAGATCATATTTTTTGCAATGATGTTGCAGCCTCTTGGAACCAATTTGTCCAGTAGGTCATAGGTTGTGATGTGGGCAGATAGCTTTTTATGACCCTTGTGGCCACATCCAATTGCAGAGATGTTAGTGTACGCTCCCATTGACGAATGGAGGAAATGGTTTCCGACGATACTATTACAAGGGGAGACATAGACTCATCGGTCTTTTGTTGGGTGTTGACAAGAGTAGGTGTAGAGCATGTAGAAACTTCTATATCAGCGTGTGCCTGGCATGAGGAGCTAGAAGCTTCATGTGGCTCCCCCCTTCCTGAGCTAGGTGGTAATGATCGATATCGTTTGGGAATCCAAACTAACTCTGGAAGAAGTGGTGCGGAGCACTCTGTTACCTTTCCCTTACCACGGTCTTGAATTGTCGTTGGGGTGGCAACCATTGGTTTGTAAGGTTTTACAGGTGATGTAGAGGGATTCAGCTTATGTTTAGGGACCCAAATCTGGTCATTCCCCTTGTAGTACCCTTGGGCTACTAATAATTTTTTAGGGATCCATCGTGATGTTACATTGCCCTTTCTTGGGTGGGTAGCTGTTTTCTTCCTACGAGGCTTCTTGTCTGAACGAGATTGAGCAGGGGAAGTAGCTGTTAACGAAGCTTTTGGGACCCATTTGTATGTATTTTTTGGCATAGTAAGCGGAGCTTTAGAGACCACCCTACATGTTTCCACTCTTGGCGTTGAAGCGTTAGAGGGGTGGCAAACAATCAAAGATGGTTTTGCCACTGGACTTTGTGATTTTTCATTATCTAACATTTGAGTGGATGACTTAGGTGCGGGATTTTGAGCGGTCAGACCTAGTGTTGGTTCTTGCGTTATGACTCATCTGGTTGCCCAATCGATATTGCACTTGGTGGCCATCATCCATTTGCGCCCTAAGTTTACAGTCCCTTCCATGGTACCCACAGGCATAACCAAAAAACTTTGAATTACGATCCCCTTGTCATAGGCAACCGGAGTGTGCAGAATTCCTGAGACAGGGGTTTTCTTCTTGTTGATTCCTTGAACTTGGATAGCACTCTTGGATAAAGGTGGTTTTCCAAGTTGACACCACACGCCATATGATAACAAATTGTGTTGAGCTCCTGTATCCAATAATGCATTATACAGCACCTCCCCGTAAGGACTCTGTAACTCAACTGGGTATCTTAGAGGTGGGTCAGATTCCAGTGAATCCTCGTCTGCCTCCTCGAAAAATGCTTGTGTAATCCCCAAGTTGGCTTCTCGTTGGTGCCTAGCATGCTGTTGACGTTCTTTGGCTTCAATTCTTGCTTGTATCTTTTTAAGCTCAGCTTGTTCTTTAGCTACCTTCTTTTGATGGATTGCATGTAACTCCTCTTGGCTCAGGGGGTCATAGTACCTTTTGAATTTACTCCCATTAAGGAATCCAATGGTTTCAACTCCGTCGAGAGTCTCCACTCAGATGGTACCTTGCGGGGTAATTTCACATACTCTATACGGTCCCTCACCAGCATATTTGAGCTTCTTCTTTTCGTTACGCAATCCATACATCAGGACTTTATCCCCAACCTTGATGTCCTTGTCCTTCAGGTGGTGATTAAACCATTTTTTCCTTCTATCCTTCTCCACAAGGGCATTGTATATAGCCAATTGTCTTTCTTCGTTTAGCCGCTCAAGGATATATAGACACTCTACTAAGGGATTACCATCCCAACCCTCTTGAGTAGCAACATGAAGACGAGGAATGACAAATTCCCATGGCATGACCGCTTCTTGGCCATATACCATTTTGAATGGTGTGCAATTAATAGCCACTTTGTACGCAGTACGATAGGCCCATAAAGCTGTTGTAAGCTTTAGATCCCAATCCGTGCGATGAGCTTCAACTGTCTTTGTCAAAACAGAGATTAAGGTCTTGTTGGTACTCTCGGCTTGGCCATTCGCTTGCGGATAGTAAGGAGTAGATTTATGATGGGATATCATGAAATTTGTTGTGAGCTCCTTAATCACTTCATTTATAAAATGTGTACCATTGTCGCTCACAAGTTCAAAAGGACAACTGAAGCATGTGATTATATTTTCAAAGAGGAACTTGGCTGTTGTCCTTGCATCTGCCTTATGTGTCGCCTTCGCTTCAGCCCATTTGGTCATATAGTCAGTGGCCACAATAATATAGCGAGATTGTGTGTTTCGGGCCGCTGGGCTAATTGGACCTACAAAATCTAAACCCCACTTTTCAAATGGTTGGTTTGCTTTGATTGGATGTAGGGGCATCTGATCTTTCCTCTGGGGTTTCTTATATCGTTGGCATTCATCGCAACCCTTCACAAAGAGTGATGCATCTTGGAACATAGTAGGCCACCAATACCCCGATTGTAAGATCTTTCGCGCAGTTAAGTCTCCTGAGAAGTGACCACCGGCTACACCCATATGTGCCTCTTGCAAAATGTATTGAGAAGTGACCACCGGCTACACCCATATGTGCCTCTTGCAAAATGTATAGATACTCATCCTCTCGGGCACAACGCCTAAGAACGTCATCCTTTCCTCTTTTATAAAGAGTCCCGGCTATCAGGCAATAGGGTTCGCATTCTTTGATCAGCTTTCAAGCTAGATCTTTACGAAGCTCCTTGGGTGGAAAGCCATTAACAAAAAAGGTAACAATCTTCTCACTCCATTCAGGCATTGTCTCCACCATGAACAAGGAAGTGTCAGGTAAGTCATCATCAACCCCCGTAGGAGCCTCACCATCAGGTATGCGAGACAAATGATCAGCCACACCATAACATGTTTTTTGCCAGGTCTCACAACAATAGTGAAATCAAACTCAAGAAGAATCAATAGCTATCGTGTGATTCTTCCTGTGGAGCATGGTTTGTTTACCAGATACAACAATGCTTGATGATCCACATAGAAAACAAACTTGGTGGCAAGGAGGTAATAACAAAATTTCCTTACTGCATATATCATTGCCAACCCTTCTCGCTCCGTAGTGGTGTAGTTCATCTCAGCATCGTTCAACTGGCGACTGGCAAAGCTAATGGGGTAGTCTAGCTTGTGTTCTCCAGGTTGAGTCAACACACACCCAATAGCAAAGTTTGATGCATCAATATGCACATGGAAGAGTAAATCCGAGTTAGGCATTCTCAAGATTGGAGCACTCGCCAAGGCCTTCTTTAATAGCTCATAGGCACGGCCACATTCTTCGGTCCAAATAAACTCGATGAGAAGCTTATACAATGGTCGAGCTATCTCGGCGAAGAACAGAATAAATCTTCGATAATAACCAACGTGGCCCATAAAGCGTTGGACTCCCTTATAGTTGGTGGGTGGGGGTAATTCCAGAATGACCTTGATTTTACTCTCGTCAGTGGAAATCCCATTTTTGGACACTATATGCCCTAAGATAACTCCGTGTTTAACCCAAAATTGGCATTTGAAAGGATTCAATGAGATGCGATATAATCTACACCTTTTAAATATTTTTCGTAAACACATCAAGTGCTCGTCCCAAGAGAAATGAACACAAAGATCATCTAAGAAAGCTTCATAGAAGTCCCTTAGATATTCCTTAAAGGCCGTGTTTATCAATCGTTGGAATGTTGCAGGTGCATTGGTCAAGCCAAAAGCCATGACGCAAAAGGCAAACACTCCAAACTCTATGATAAATGTTGTTTTAGCTTGGTCCTCGACTGCAATTGTGATCTGATTGTAACCCGAGTACCCATCTAAAAAGCTATATGCGTCCTTGCCTGCCACTCTTTCAAGCACATGTTCAGAATATGGCAAGGGGTAATGATCCCTTCTGGTGGCTGCATTAACCTTTTTGAGATCAACGCACACTCTGAGTTTCCCATTCTTCTTTGGTACGATGACTATCGGAGAAATCCATTCTTAGTGCTCAATAGGGTATATGAATCCACATTTTACAAGCTTTTCAATTTCCTCTTGTACAATCTTTGCGTACTTAGGATTCATTGGGTAGGGACGTTGCTGGACTGGTTTAGCAGTGCTAATCATTGGAATCGTGTGTTGCACCACCGAGGGTGGAACACCCTTCATATCATGATATGTCCAAGCAAATATATCCTTGAATTCTTTAAGAAGCTTTTTAAGTGCAGCTTCCTCTGACTGGGTGAGGTCTTGAGCAATAAAAACTGGTGTAGACTCCTCACCCGGATCTCCTAAGTCTATCTCCTTAACTACCGCAGGGCCATCATAGAGCCGCTACTCCCATTGGCGTTCGTTGGGCTTTTGTGTAGACCACTTTACGTTCCCCTGTGGTGAATGATTTGAAATGCTCAGGTGCGGGGTGTAAGTCTACTGGTTCTTGTTGTGCCAGGCTTTTTTCTTTCAATTCTGCCTCCTTTTGTTGCTGAGCTAACTCTTGGTTTTGCCGCCTTCTTGCAGTACGACTTAGTTTCGGCTTCTCTTCGATCTCTAATTGGGCGACGTCATGAGGTTGCGGAATACACCACATGACACTTTGGAGGTATTGTCCCCAATTATCCGCTAACTTTCGATGAGCGTCAATAGCTCCTACATAACTAAGCCATTCTGCAGTGGATCTCTCCTTGTTTATTGTGATTAGCTCGATAGCGTTGGCGCTTATGTCTCGTTTTCTTCTTACCAAGTTTTTGATTTTTGTTTCTATCAGATTCGAACTCACTTGGTCGATCTTCACTTGTGTCCCCCTCACTCTCCGATGAACTGTAGGAGCAGGCTCAGAGTCAGTTTGTTCTTGAGATTCATACGCAGAGTTACATTGGTCAGAGTCTTCGCTACTGTCAGTTGAGTTTGCCACTTTCTTACCATCAGGAGTCAAGTGCATAACACCTATCATGTTTATTGGCACTAACGGTGGCATATCTTGCCCCTCAGCAGGTGTTACCCAACTTGTGCCTCTATTTCCCCATGTGTCTATGGTTGCCGCTAGGTGTATCCAATCCACGTTATCCGACTCATTCATACCCGGTAGGACATCCATATAAGGAGAATCTTTCCCATCATCAGTCTCTTTTTTGCATGTATAAGGAGAATCTTTCCCATCATCAGTCTCTTTTTTGCATGTATAGCAATACCTTAATGGGGCGGAGTGAATAGTGGTATCCGATCGATTATCAATGATAACCTTGCTTCCTAAAGGATGTGCACGACCATTCTCAAGATCAACTCGAATGACGAGTCTTGGAATTGTAGGCAGAACTGGTTTTTCGACCAATCATGCACCATTTGTGCTTCCCTCATGAAAGGACGTCCTAAGATCATTTGATATGACATAGGATGCTTGGAGAAATCCATTACAATGAAGGTATGTCTTACCTTGTACCCCAGAACCTTGATCTTAAGGTCCCTTAACATTCCAATAGGTTTAGCAATAGTTCCGTTTGCCATCTTAACCACTATGTTTGTGACTTCGAGGTGAGGTCTCCCCATAGATTCCCAACAGTTTTTAGTCACAATGCTCAGTCCAGCACCACCATCAAGGATTCCCTTTAGAGTTAATCCCTTGGTAGTAATGGGGAGGGTGGCATTAGATTTGTCACCTTCAAAGTACTGTCCCAACTTGTTCACGGGTATTTCAATGACCGAGTCTTCATCTAGGTTGGGTTGTAGATCCCAATATTCCCCTTCATCTTGAAGCGTGTCGGGTCTATCCATATTTGCAAATTGTGGTAGCCCCACCTGTAGTTCTCCATTGAGAAATGCTCAAAGAGCTAAGAATAGCTCAGGATCTTCGTATAATTTGGATATGATCGTGGTTCTGATTTCAGAGGACATGAAATCCATTAGCTTAGACACATTCAACGGTACTTTTCGAGACATCGCCCCTTGACTAGGGACTGGTGAAGATGGAATCACTTCCTCTTCGATGGGGTCAGGCATTCCCTCACTAAACATTCTTTCAAGCAAAAAGGGTGTTTGCCCACTTCCTGATGTCCTATCCTCACTTTCTTCCCGAATGATACTAGGTATAGCTAACGGTTTATGGTTCCTGTGAGGCTGAACTTGAATAGGAAACACTGTGTCTCGAATTTTAATTTTTCTCGGGTTTGGCTCCAGTTCTCTTTGTGTTTCTTCCACCAAACCCCTTAAGTGTTACACTTGTTCAATCTTCTCAACTGGGTTTGGGTAAGTTCCAATCTTTTTCTTGAGGGTTTTTGGCCCACGTGGCTTGTCTTGGGGAGTCTCAATCAGTTTGGGTGGTCGAGAGGGCATTAACTGACTTGGTTGTGGGGCCGAGGAAGTTTCCTTCTGTTTTCCCTTATTTATGTACTCGCTTGATTCTCCTTCGTTGAGCTCCCGAGTGGGTTCCTCCCTTAAGGTAGTGGCTTTGGTCTCCATGGTTTCTATTGAATCGGAATCATCTTCAGGATCATTCATATACACGGGGTCGTCTCCTGTCCCTATGTTAGTCTTTGAACTAGGCTTGGAGCTCGTGGCATTAAGCGATCTCTTCCGTCACATTTTCTTTTTCTTTGCTCGAGCAATTGATGCAGTATCCCTCTCTTCGAGAATGTAGTTTTGATTTTGAAGCATTGACCATGTCACTACATTCGCGGGTACGACAGGTATGGTTCCTCGTGCCTGGTTGGTGACCTCAACCAAATTCAATGGCATAATCTTGGGTGCATTAGGATTATGTGGACATTGAGCAATCAAATGATCTATGCCACAATGATTACATGTAAGTACCGGCATTCCCGATGTGCTCCCTTGATTTGTTTACATCTGAGTAGCGATCTTCTGTAGCCTATTAGGGCACTCCGCTACACGATGCGGTCCACCACACTCGTAGCATTGAAGAGGTGGTCTCCTCGCCAAGGTATTAAGGTTTTGCCCTCTTGTGGTGAGATCAGCTGCTTGATATACAGGCTTGACTTGCCCAAAATGATCCTCCATGTAGTACTGGGGAGTCATTTCAAACGTATCAATCCCGTATATGGAGCAGTGGGGTCTATCTCCTCTTCATAATCCCCACACGCACTATGTGACTCACAACCCATCTGGTTTATTGGGGTAATCCTTGGATGTGGAGGTTGTGGTCCTAACACTAGCAGAGGTAACGGCACAGACTGGACTACATTCGGATTCCTTGGAACTATGTGCTGTGAGACGGTTGCTCGACAGGTTGTGCAGGCATTAGCGCGGGTACTTGAGGTGTGTTTGACCAGGCTAGTGGTGCTTGATTTGCCAACATTCGCTTAAGTACTAGGTAATATTTAGATTGATGGCCATACTTACCACATGCATTGCAATTCCCATTGAATTTGACTCTGAATGTGGGACATTCACTCGTGCTATGTGGTCCTAAGCAAACCGAACACCATTGTTGTTCTCTTCTTGGGTACATATGGCTATTTTGAGGAGCTCGATTACCCCTAAAGTATTCTTGGAAAGCCTTAGTAAGGTCGGTCACGGACATTTCGGATATCTTGGGCTCCTTGGCAATAGGTTTTACCGTCATTGGCTCGTGCCCAGATATTTGCGAACTAACGGATTTTGTCTCCGAAGACACCTTTTTACCTGCAATCATCAAGTTGTCTTCTAACTAGATTGCATTGGCAGTGTGACTGCTTCCCACGTTGTAAGACCTCTAATGACTAGGCCATTGTATATGTCTTCGTGGCGCAATCCTCGAATGAATCTATCGAGCAGTTGGTTATTATTGAAGTGCTCATCGGGAGTGCAGCGAGAATTCAGATGCTTCAATCGACTTATAAAGTCTCTCACTGACTCCCCTTCCTCGCGTTCAGCTTTTTGGAGTTGAGATGCTACTCCCCAAAGCACACCCTCACGTATGTATTCTTTCAAGAACAATCTCTTGATAGTGGGATAGTGAGTACGCTCTTCAACCCTTAAGGTTCGATACCAATCTCCGGCCTTCCCACTCAAGGTTAAGCCTAAGGCTTTACACTTATGCAGCTCATTGTGCTCTTCCAAGGAATCACACACGTGTTCAAAGACTTCAATGTGCTTCCTAACATCTTCGTTACCACTGAAGTTCTGAGTGAGCTTAGCCACTTGTATCGCCTTACTTCTGGGTTCTCTCTCAGGCATGCCCCGCATGTTTTCCGCAATAGATCGTCCGATCGTCTGAGCAAACGCTGCGAGATCACCTAGGTGAGCAGGTATAGCTGGTGGAGGCACGTCTGGGATAGCCTGGTTTTGATAGGAGTTGGTGTTGGTCTGGGTATGTAGGCAACTGACGTAGGATATGATATGTGACTAGGCCTAGCTCCTCTTGGATAAGGGTTGTGATAAGGCGGTCGTGGAGCATACGCCATTGGCATACTAAGAGGCGCAGGAGCTACATGAGCATAAGTAGCGATAGGTACATATGGTCGATAGGCACTGCCACGCACTGTTGTATGTACTGTTCCACTAGGTAGCGGCGTCATACTAACTACAACGGTAACAGGTGCACTTTCCATTATGCTCATCATTGGGGTAGGCATTGTGGATTCCTTAATGGAAAGTTGAGCCAAGGTTGGAAAGCTAAAGTTATTGCTCGTGGGCTCAACCTGCATTGAGACTCCAGGTGAAACAACATACAAAGGGTCTATGGGACTCACTGAGGGAGTCTCCAATTGTGATAGGGTTGGTTGTTTGGCCTTGTCCATATCCAAAAATCTCATAGGGCCAGTGGAAACTAAGTTCACTCCACTATTTTGCCTCTCAATTTGGATAATTCTATGAATAACCTCACATATCATTTGTTGTTGCTCCTCTAGATTAGTGGCGCTAGATGTAGATCGTAGGACTTCTAACCAACCTACATGGTATGTGTAACCCGTGTATAGGTCAGTTAGAGTCTCTGTGTGTAGATCATATTCCCAATTTTCATTGAGAAATATCCCATCTAGACTTGGTGTGCCAAACGGTTCTCTTGAAGTGGACACAATGTCACTTCTTATGGATTGGCTTCTAGGGGCCTCTACTTTAGGAAGAGCATCGGAAGGTGGTAGCTCAGTAGGGCCCTCATTAAACAAAGTGGGTAGAATATCCACATGGACACTCTTTGGGAGAGTAGGGTCTACATGAGATGTGAATGGCGAATCCACTACCCCTCCTTCTTCATTTACTTCGCTTGTCGCATGTTCAGAGCGTGTAGCTCTACTAAAGGTCTCTATTAGACGACTAAACATGCTAGATCCAGGTTGTGGGGCCCAAATTGGCATGTTTTGGCTTGTCTCCTCAGGGTTCTTGGTAGGGTGCCCTTCCATGGCTTCTGAGTCAAAGGACGAGTCACTAGCCGCTATTCGTGGATCTTGGGTTGCACTTCCTTGGGTTCCAGCGGAAGGCCAAGATGCTAACGTGGAGGGATGGTGTGAGCCTGCGTAAACTGAAACGCTTTCTAGTGGCTCAGACTCTAGCACCCGACCAGAGTGTAGATGCATGTGACGTGGGTACCCTACGGGTGTTGGTAACTACCCTTGAAGTCCACACAAGTGGTTTCTTAGGTGTTTCACACCCCGTTTTTACTTGTTTTTGTATTGTTTTGAACCTGTTTCTAACCCCCTTACTTATGGTCGAACCTGAACTAGGGCGTGTGATAGCTCGAAACGAGCATATCATTTAAAGGGTCCTAGCGTGCTTTACAGCACCATGTTCGCCTATCCAGAGCTCCTGTGGTCCTCAAAACAGTATGTTTCCTTGTGGTGGGGGAAAGGGTGAAGTCCTATTTGCTTGCGGAGGAAAGGGTGAAGGCTTTATCCCACATGCTCACTTCACTCCTTGGGGAGTGGGCTACATATAGAGCTCAACTTTCCATAAGCTCTCACTTGAAAGAAAGCTATGGAGGCTCACTCTCCTATAAATATATATCGAAAGACCGAGGCCGGGGTTGGGATCAATTGGGGGTTTTTCTTTTCAAAAAAAATTTTCGGGGTCGGGGTCGGGGTCAATCGGGGGTTTTTCTTTTCAAAGATTTTTTTGGGGTCAATTGGGGGGTTTTCTTTTCAAAGATTTTTTCGGGGTCAAGGTCGGGGTCAATTGGGGGTTTTTCTTTTCAAAATTTTCTTCTCCAAATAAAAAATCTTTCCTCTCCACACGTTTGGTTTTTTTCTTTAAAAATAAAATTTAATTTTTATTTATTATTTTTTTAAAATTATTTTTTTTCCTTTTTTTGGGATAAGTTTTCTAGGGTTTCTTTCTAGGGTTCAGCCTTGGCCACGGCGGAGTTCACACACAGCGCAAGCTTGGGGATTCAGAAATCCCCCCTCGCACGCAGAAAACTAGAGAACAGAATGCACGTGGAGCGGAAAAATAACAAAAGAAACAGAATTACAGAAACAGATTGCAAAACACGGAAACACCTCAACAACAAACACATAGTCGCCTTTCCTACAGTGTAAATTTCACTTCACGCAGCAGCCCGAGCTGCAAACTGGAGCTTGGTGCAGGGCATCTCCCCGGCAACGACGCAAAAAATGTGCACTTTTGCTGCACAGGTCGAGCTGGGGACTTGCCGAACACCGTATGCGAGCCACGAATGGCTACAAGCATACAACCAGGAAAGCAAGCTCAAACAGAATGCAAACGTGTGTCACTCACCGCTCAAACCGCCGTCGTGAAGGATTCCCGCGTCGCAGTGGTGAAGGAGGAGCCACCGTCGCCGCTCTACCGCCTCGCCGCCGCCGTGCCGCTACACAGTGCTCGATCGCTCTCTCACTCTCTCTCTCTCTCTCTCTCTCTCTCTCTCTCTCTCGCACACATGCAGGAGAAGGAAACCAAGAGGATAAGGCAAGAGTACTCTTGTATTCAACACATGAGAATGAGCGTTTTAGGGTTATATTTGACTCTTATAGGTGACTTGGCCGTTCACACATGGGCGTCCATACATGGCCGGCCGATCCTAACCCTTACCCTGCTGATATTCAAGGTGCGCCTCTCATCGACGATCACCCAATCCCTTTATCCTTAACATATGGTGCCGACAAGCCCGGCCCATGACTCAGAATATTTAAATTAATGATGTAAAACATAGTACGTCTCAATGTCCGTCATAGGTTAACATCATGGTAGATGGTATATGGGGGAAACTTAGGATGCAAATGGCTCATATAAAATCAGCCTTGCAAGAATACACTAAAATTAGCCAATTGCGACCTTTGACTGTTGATGAGCACCATAATATGGCACATGCCAAACATTGTCTTGACCAAAATGTTGCTTGTAAGTTGAACGAGTGGCAAACTCGAGCTCAACAAAAGTTGTTCTTCCAAATCCTTTTTAAAAAATTTACACACATCCAGACAAAATCACTCTATTACAAGAGTGAAACTATCTAATGGAACTTGGACATGTAATAAAGCATAACATGCTGATGTTTGTCATCACTATTTTACAGACATGTTTACTGCCCCCCAGCCCCGTTCTAAGGAAGTATTCCATGCACATCATGAACTCTTGCAGTATGTTCAGCCTATAGTCACATCGCATGAGGCAGCTAGTATGGATGCATCTTTTATTGAGGAAGAACTAGATGATGCTCTGAAAAATATGGGTAAATGGAAGTCCTGAGATGGGATGGGCTTACGATGGAGTTCTTTCATGCATTTTGGGATGTTCTAAAATAGCCCATCCTCTTAATGGTCAATTACTATTAGTCTATTGGACATTTGCCATATTCCTAGAAAGAAGGCTTACTTAAATTGCTGCCCAAAAAACTTTATGAATGTTTAGCAGATTGGTGTCCCATCTCTCTGATGCATGTGGTATACAAGCTTGTGACTAAGATCAAAGGTATATTGTGTGCTTGTGAATAGAATCAAAGCTATATTACATGTTGGCCTTTATTCCAATCAGTTTGGCTTCGTCGTCCTAAAGAAGATAAATTATCGTCAATATAGCCAATGCTTATATAAACATTGAATATGCCAAATACATGCACCATGATGTCCTCCTTATACAAGTGGACATAGCTAAAGCCTTTGATATTGTCAAGTGGGATTTTGTAGCACAGGTAATGGATTTGGGTGCAAAATGAAAAATGTTGTTTTCTGCCTATATCAAGAAGGTACAACGAAATGCGTTTGGGAGGAGAACTTTTAGCTCCCTGGAAGTTAGGCAAATCTGTCAAACAGGGCTATTGTGCCATCGACGCATCCCATGCTCGTGTACATGGATAAGTTGTCATCATAGGATGTCCTACTACATGGAATTTCCATGGGGGATGTGGCTCAAGCCTATGCCAATGATTCTTTCTTTTTTCCTTGGAACACATAGCTTAATGTGAGGGTTCTCATGCAAGCTTTGACACTTTATGGCTTGGCTACTAGGCTGAATGTCAACTTCACAAAATCTACGCTATTATGGCAGCTGAAAAATTATGGTTGGCATAGATTACTCTTGCCAAGGCAAATTGTGCCACCTAAAAAAATAGTCAGACATCTTGGATATCCCATTAGATGGGTGATCTCCCTCAAAGAAGAGACCGAATGGGTGATGTAGAAGCTACATCACAAAATTTAATGTTGGAAGTTGTCTACATGGTCATTGCATGTACATCTGTGAATAGTGTAGTCTATAATCATGGCATATATGCAATTCTATCTCCCTTTGCTGCCTTGGTCTCACAAGCAGGTTGATCTTTTCATGTCTAAAGCCCTAGAATGCTTGTGGAAAACAAAAGTGGAGAGAAAAGCCCTTTGTTTGATGAAGCAAGAATTCTAAGATGCATGGTGGGCTTAATATTTTCAATATCCATTATCATGTCCTCATGAGGAAGGCGATGCTTCTACCTGATTTTGTGGCACAAACAAAGCCATGGGCTTGCATGTTGGGTAGTATGTGTGTTTCCATATGTACAGAAGCATATAGACTTTGGATCACCTATTTATGGTGATATAGTTTTTGGACATTTTAATAGCAAAATCATAGGTTCTCCCTATGCTGCTACTCTCATTCAAGATTGGAAAGCTTTATTACACTACCCACATTCGTCGGGGCCAACCCCCAAACCACAGAAACTTTTTGGCTATGGAGCATTCATTGGAGTAGGGCGTTTGAAGTGCCTCTTGCTTTATCCTAGCCAAGGAAGTCCTATAACTTTTCCATGCTTAGAATTTACCACATATTGGATGTTATTAATGAGCATGGTATGGTATTTTTGTTTCCTCAAGCAATTAGACATTGTCATTTGGGATTGCATCATAGGTTGATTTGGAGGGTCATTATGGAGATGATGCAACCATTACAACCAATGCTTCTTCTTTAAGAGAGGCCGACTCAGAGGCTGACTTTTTTACAGGAAGCTCCTTGGATATACACCTCTTCCTTTTTCATTAGCTCATAGTTTCTAGGGCGTACAAGCTCCTTTTGCACCCCCATTAGATTCATGAGCATGCGAATCATCTATGGATGATGTCTAAATCCTTGCCTTGGTGGAAAGTGGCATTGGGATGGATATGAAAGAGCAAATTGCACTTGAAGCAATGATTGCTTCTATGGAGATGTATTATGGATGTTTTCGGTGGGGATTCTTTTGGCATGTAGACACATTGCTTCAACCTCATGTAGGCGATGCTCTCACCTATGTGAGCCAGTGCCCCATCTTCTATGGTATTGCTCCCATAGGAATTGCAAGTTTGTACCAAATCACTTATACACTAATTTACCTTAAAGTCTCAACATGGAAATAAAAACAAAGACTTGTATCCATGTTCAGTGTATCAGACTAGCTTAGATACTTCATAACTATTATCATAACTATTATCATAACTATTATCATTAAGTGTATTATACTTCTTATGTTATGATAATTGTTAAAACCCTAAGATCTCTCTAGATAATTGTTATGCATAAACATGCATGAATCAGGCATAAACTCAACCACCCAACCACCCCCGAGCCCAAGGGATGCACACATGAATCATAAATGAAATACATCATACCTCTACCTTAATGTCCCATACCATCAAGAGGTATAACACAATCTAATAGCATGTAGCTATAGTGTGAAATGGTAGGTGAGTAGATATGGACCTCTACACAAGAGACCATAGCATAAGCCTCCAAGCCCCCCAAGCCTCCCTTGAGTGTGCCCCATGCCCCTATTATATAGGAGGACCCTCAAGTGACTCTTGACTTTCCATTCCCCATGTGTGACCCTTGGATGCCTGACCCTAACCTTAATCCTTAAGGTTAGTCCTAACCCATGCTCCACTAGAGCTTGTTCCCATGCTCCCATGCTCACAAGCCTACTGTGGGTTAGCCTCCTAGTATATGCACACATAATGTGCATATAACATAGCACATATAATGTACATATAACATACTTCCCCTCTTTCAAAACATTGCACTCTTGTAATAAAAAGAAGGAGAACTGCACTGAACAATCTCAACCGACTCCCAAGTCGAATCCTCTATTTCCCTATCTTTCCACCTAATTTTAACCTCAGGGATTACTCAACTACAAAGTTTCCTTTCCCTAAATTCAAGTACCTTATCAGGTTCATGTGGAATATAGGATAAATAATCAACTTCAACGAGTTCTTGAGGAGTAACTGTGTTATCCTCACCTCCTAGTTTTTCTTTCAATCTATTGATATGAAAGACTGGATGAACTCTAACATGTGGAGGTAGTTTTAAGTTCAAACGCAACCGTGCCAATCCGATGTATAACTCGAAAATGGACCACAATATCTAGAAGATAAATTCGAGCATTTTTCCATTGACAAAGTTTGAAAATCTTTAGGAACATTAAAATAAACCAACGCTCCTAGTTCAAAAGATCGAGATGAGCGTCTCCTATCAGCATAAAACCGTGCTCTATCTTGAGCACTCCTGATAGAATCCCGAGCTTCGATCAGCATTTCTTGCATATCTCACAAGAAATCCCTCGATGCATCAAGCTCGATGTCCTTAAGAGACCAACATCAATAGGTGCCTTGGGTTGATACCCATACATAAGTATGCACGGACTAAAAAACAATAGCCGTAAATTTAAAACTGTTATAGGCAAATTCCATCATTGGAATATATTTTTTCCAATATGATGATTTTCTAGAGACATATGCACGAAGCATATACACTATAATTTGATTCATACGCTCTGTTTGCCCATCAGCAGACTGCGGATAATCAGAGCAATTCACATTCCAAGTAACTTGCTCATTGTAAACCATTTGGAAATAAAGTAGGAAAACATGGCATTATAACAGCAGAAACCATGGATTCATCGGCACCCCGATATACCCACATCTGCATATGGAATAATCGACGTCTCGAGTTACCCATATCAACATAGAGAGTCATCATCGTCTCGATGAGTCACATATGTCCATCCATAAACCATCAGGTTGACTAAAATCACCTAAAGTACGAAACTAGAGAAAGAAATGCCAACAAAGGAAGAATCCAAATTTTCTTATCCGAACACAACAAGATAAACTTGTTTAAACTCTAAAGAAAGAGATTTCAACAAGTGAAAATGCCAATGAGATTACCCTCATCAAAACATGCAGGCTATAGATAAAAGAAGTTTATCTAGAGAATGCCCACACTATAAGTTCTAGTGAATTTAGAAAATGAGATTGTCTTTGAATGTTGAGGTCAACATGCTAAATGATGTATGCAAAGCAACAATCTTGAGCCCAAATTATCCCATAAGATAATATATGTGAGGGATCACTAGCGTTCCATACCACCATGATACCACCCATACATACCAACAATTTGAGAACTCCCTAGTATGCCGTCTAGGAAATATGAATAAAATCCTGTATAAAAGGAATAAGATGGCCTTATCCAAACTTTCACATACTAAACCTGTCTCTATATACTTGAGACTATATCAAGGAATAACTCCTTCTGAGTACATCATTAGAAAAGAAATTGAATTATTGGCGCCTTTCTAATGATAACTACCCAAAACACAATAAAGTTAGGGTAGAAAAATAACTCACCTAGATATATGAGCAACTAGGTATCCAAGTTGGAATAAGTACAAGAGTACAAGAAATATACTCCAAAATTAAGTGCAAAAAACGAAGGCAAATGCTACCTTCAAAGCACATGTAATTATTCAAAAGATCAAAAGATCCTTATAAAACCATGGATAAAAGCATAGAAGCTCCTCAAATCCATAAAGACCATAGTTGATCATAAAAATCAATGCATACCATCTAATGGACATTAATCATGCCAAAAGAAGCATTAAAATTGGTGGCCAACTCATCAATCCGGAGTATATGAACATTGTGTCGTTCAAGCAAAACTCCAAAGTAAGCAAGTGAAACACATATGTGTAGCACTCAATAAAAAACCCCTAGACACAAGTGATCTAGGCAAAACCTGACGAGTCCATATAAAACTTGAAAAACATCCAATAAAAATCCACCAAAACAAACCGATCAACTAACCCACGATAGAATTTGTCTTAGACCTAAGAAATTAAGCACAAACCACACTTAAATAAGTGCAAAATAAATTATCATGAAAAAGTGTCAAAGGTGAAACACACTTTGAACGCAAATTATAGCCATCAAAAGAAATTAAGGAACATGTCCAAAAAGAATGGCTAAACAATGGTAAAAAATCATGAATATATCGTTTAGAATTAATCCAAACATAAATATCCATTAATACGAGGTATAATCGTATTAATAATATGCGAATAACCCGTATCTATCTAATGTCAGCACGAGAAAACGTACTTCAACATTAAATAATCCTCGAAAATATTAAATTCTCGAACAAAAGAATTATCATGATTTTTTTCTAATTTTTCCTAATTTTCTAGGATCTCAAAATATGATAATTTTGAATTCCACCAAACCTATCTTATAACATTCCAAACCTATATTTTTTCCAAAAAAAGCAAATAAATTTACCAAAATATCATTAATATTTTAAAAATACTAATTTTTAGGATTTCTAAAAAATAATTTCTAGAAATTTTTTAATTTTTCCTGAGAATCCCATCATTCATGAAATTTCCAATTCCGCCCGACAATTCTCAAATCCAATGAAAATTTATAATTTTAATGGATTTTTCTAATTTTCTGGGTCAATAAATATATTTTTAAAGGAATTTGAATGGTCACGGGCGTGCGAATGGACACACCACATGCCAAACACCAACCCCACATTTTTTCGAAATTAAAAATAACCTTTGTCTAATTTTCCACTAATTTTCAAGATTTTTTTTGAAATTTTTAAATTACCCCGAACACATTTAGAATACGAACGGTCAAAAAAATTGGAATTCCAACGGTTTTCCTGGAATACGGAAAGCCAAAAGTTTTGGAAAAATGAAAAGACAAAAAAAATCGAAATGTGAAAGGTCAAAGGTTTCCGGAATACGGAAGGTCAAAAGTTTTCCGGAATTCGGAAAGCCAAAAGGTTTCGGGAAAACGGAAAGCCAAAAGGTTTTCCGGAAAATGAAAAGCCAAAAAGTTTCAAGAAAAAATTTCCAAAAAAATTTCAGAGATTTTTTCCTCAAATCTCGTAATTTCTCACTATTTTCAGGTTTTTTCCAAGCTTTTTTTTGAAATATTATCAAAAGCTTTTTTTAATAATAAAAAACTTATTATTTAAAAAAATAAAAAAATATTAATAAACTTTTAGCTTATTATGGCATTTGATTTTTTTAAGGGGGGCATTTTTTTTTCCACCGGCTGGCTGCGCAGCCCTCCCCCCCTGCGGCGCCTGTGCGCAGAATACTGAGAGATGGAGTAAGAAAACTCCCTCCTCTCCTTCTTCTCCCCTCTTTCCTCTCCTTCTTCTCTCCTCTTTCCTCTCCTTCTTCTTCCTTCCATTCTCTTTCCTCCCCTCTCTGTTAACAGAGAGGTTAACATTAATCTTTCATTAAGATTTTTAATTAAATCCCTAATCATAACTAACATTAATTATTATTAATGTTAAATTTAAAAAATTCATTTTTAAGAGAAATTTCACGAAAAAAAGAAGAAAAAATCAGAATTGAGAGGCAGAGAGGACCCCACGCACACGGGAGAGCATTTTATGCATCAACACGTGTTGGGATTAGGATTGCAGGAAAGCACACAAAGCTTGGAGAAGAAGAAGCAAGAATGCACACAACACAGTGTATTAGATTGTGTCAATGTACAAAAGATAAGTTAGCCCTAGAAGGATGGGCGTATATACAAGCCGGGGGAAAAAACCTCCTAAAGAGGGAAAAAGTGCCCCGACGGTCCTAAGTGTGTTCACACACATCACTGCCTATATATATATGGCAACAAATCTCCCCTGGGAGTGATGGTGTGAACGAGAGCTGGCACTCATGTATAGGGGAGTGCCATGCCCAAAGTAGATCAGTCCACAAAGGGGAGCAAGCCCAAAGCTTTGCGGAAAGCTTCGAACTTCTCACGAGGAAGCGCCTTTGTGAAAAGATCGGCGAGGTTGTCCTGTGTTGGCACATAGGCCAAGCTGATCTCTCCTGCTGAGAGTCTCTCCCTGACATAGTGATAATGCACCTCAATGTGCTTTGTGCGAGCATGAAAAACTAGGTTTCTCGCAAACTACCAATGCACTTTGACTGTCAGTGAAGATAGAGGTGGCAGCCCAACACCCAAGTCAGCCATAAGCCGTCTGAGCCACACACACTCAACCGTAGCTGTGAAAGCTGCCCTGTACTCAGCTTCACAACTAGAAGTGGCCACAATAGGTTGCTTCTTGCTCAACCAAGATATGCATGAGCTACCGAGCATGAAACAAAAACCACTTGTGGACACTCTTGTGTCATAGCAACCAGCCTAGTCTGAGTTCGAAAAAGCATGTAAATCTGGCGGCAACGATCCCCCCTTGGGATAAAACAACCCAAGATGTATGGTGCCACTCAAGTAGCGAAAGATGCGTTTAACTGCCTTCCAATGCTGAGACCCTGGGCTATGCATAAACCTGCTCACCTGTGAGACTGCAAACTGAATGTCTGGCCTCATAATGCATACATAAATGAGGCAACCAACAGCTGTCTGATAGAGTGTGATATCAAAGTGATCTCCAGCATCATGAAGACTCCACTTCAAACCTGTCTCCATTGGAGTAGCAATAGGCTTGCAGTCTTCAAGGCCAAATCTCCGCAACAATGTCTCAATATACTTTGTCTGACACAAAGCAATACCTCCATCACACTGCTTAAATTGTATCCCCAAATAATGATGCAAATTGTTATATGTACATTATGTGTGCTATGTTATATACACATTATGTGTGCATATACTAGGAGGCTAACCCACATTAGGCTTGTGGGCATGGGAGCATGGGAACAAGCTCTAGTGGAGCATGGGTTAGGACTAACCTTAAGGGTTAAGGTTAGGGTCAGGCATCCAAGGGTCACACATGAGGAATGGAAAGTCAAGAGTCACTTGAGGGCCCTCCTATATAATAGGGGCATGGGGCACACTCAAGGGGACTGGGAAGCTTTGGGAGCTTGGGCTATGCTATGGTCTCTTGTGTAGAGATCCATATCTACTCATCTACCATTTCACACTATAGCTACATGCTATTGGATTGGAGTTATACCTCTTGATTGTATGGGACATCAAGGTAGAGGTATGATGTATTTCATTTATGATTCATGTGTGCATCCCTTGGGCTCGGGGGTGGTTGGGTGGTTGAGTTTATGCCTGATTTATGCATGTTTTATGCATAACAATTATCTAGAGAGATCTTAGGGTTTTAACAGTGGTATCAGAGCAATCTCTATTTAATTGTTGATTTTTTTTAGTAAATTTTAATATTTACTAATAAAATGTTATTTTTTGTTGATTTGTGTTGATGGATTACACGTGGATCATCGATTTGGTGATTGGAACGTGTGTAACTACAATTCAATGGACGAATCGACGTTGCGGGGAAATTCCGTGAGTTAATGCTATTTTTTTCCTATTTTTTATGGTTAAAATCAAGCATTAATGGAATTTTTTACAAAAATACCATATGGTTTATGGTGGATGTTTTTGTAGAATGGATTCCCTGAATTTCTAGAAATTTTAGAAATTTTTTCTTAATTTTTTAGGAATTTTTTGAGCATTTTTATGGTTAAAAATGTATTTTTATACATTTTTTGCGGGTTTTTCCGCGGGAATGCGATCAAATTTCTGTCAATTTGCTACTGAAATTCAGTAGGGGACAGCGTGTTGATGCATAAATTGCTCTCCCGTGTGCGTGGGGTCCTCTCCGCCTCTCAAATCTGATATTTCCTTCATTTTTTCGTGAAATTTCTCTTAAAAAAGGAATTTAAAAAAAACATTAATCATAATTAATGTCTAATTATGATTATGAGTTTAATTAAAAAATCTTAATCAAAGATTAAGTTAATCTCTTGCTAATCTCTCTGATTAACAGAGAGAGAGAGGAGATTGGAGGAGAGATGGAAATGGAGAGGAAAGGGAGGAGAGAGGGGAGAAGAGAGAGTCACTCTCCCTCTCTCTTTCCATACGCGCAAACGCGGGAGGGGGGGGGCTGCGCTGCAGCCGGGCGGAAAAATTCGCCCCCCCCCCCCCCCCCCCCCAAAAAAATTCAAGTTGGCTATAGGCCACAAAGGTTATTTTTTTTATTTTTTTTTATTTTTTAAAAAAAATGAGTTTTTTATATTTAAAAAAAGCTTTTGAATTTATTTCAAAAAAAAAAGCTTGGAAAAAGCCTGGAAATTACTGGATTTGAGAAAAAAAAATCTCTGAAAATTTCTTATTGACAAATTTTGGCTTTTCATCTTCCGGAAAACCTTTGGCTTTCCGTTTTCCTGAAACCTTTTGGCTTTCCGAATTCCGGAAAAACTTTTGACCTTCCGTATTCCGGAAACCTTTGACCTTTCACATTCCGATTTTTTTTTTTGTCTTTTCATTTTCCCAAAACTTTTGGCTTTCCGTATTCCGGGAAAACCGTTGGAATTTCGAATATTTTTGACCGTTCGTATTCTAAATGCGTTCGGGGTTGATTAAAAATTTCAAAAAATTCCTGAAAAATTAGAGGAAAATTAGACAAAGGTTATTTTAAATTTTGGAAAAATGTGGGGTTGGTGTTTGGCATGTGGTGTGTCCATTCGGGCGCCCGTGACCATTCAAATTCCTTTAAAAATATATTTTTTGATCCAGAAAATTAGAAAAATCCATTAAAATTGAAAATTTTCATTGGATTTGAGAATTGTCGGGCGGAATTGGAAATTTCGTAAACGATGGGATTCTCAGGGAAAATTAGGAATATTCTAGATATTATATTTAGAAATCCTAAAAATTGGTATTTTTTAAATATCAATGGTATTTTGGCAAATTTAATTGCTAAAAATTTTCTGGAAAAATATAGGTTTGGAATGCCATAGGATAGGTTTGGTGGAATTCAAAATTATTATATTTTGAGGCCCTGTAAAATTTAAAAAAATTTGAGAAAAAATCATGATAAATTCTTTTTCTCGAGAATTTAATATTTTTGAGGTTTGTTTAATATTGAAGTACGTTTTCTCGTGCTGACATTAGATAGATGCGAGTTATTCGCATATTATTAATACGATTATACCTCGTATTAATGGATATTTATGTTTGGATTAATTCTAAACGATATATTCATGATTTTTTACCATGATTTAGCCATTCTTTTTGGACATGTTCCTTAATTTCTTTTGATGGCTATAATTTACGTTCAAAGTGTGTTTCACCTTTGACACTTTTCCATGATAATCTATTTTGGCACTTATTAAAGTGTGGTTTGTGCTTATTTTCTTAAGCCTCTATCATGGGTTAGTTGATCGGTTTATTTTGGTGGATTTTGGATGTTTTCCAAGTTTTATATGGACTCATCAGGTTCTGCCTAGATCACTTATATCTAGGGTTTTCTTATTGAGTGCTACACACATGTGTTTCACTTTCTTACTTTGGAGTTTTATTTGGACAACACAATGTTCATATACTCCGGATTGATGAGTTGGCCACCAATTTTAATGCTTCTTTTGGCATGATTAATGTCCATTAGATGGTATGCATTGATTCTTATGATCAACTATGGTTTTTATGGATTCGAGGAGCTTCTATGCTTTTATCCATGGTTTTATAAGGATCTTTTGATCTTTTGAATATTTACATGTGCTTTGAAGGTAGCATTTGCCTTCGTTTTTTGCACGTAATTTTGGAGTATATTTTTTGTACTCTTGTACATATTCCAACTCGGATACCTAGTTTCTTATATATCTAGGTGAGTTATTTTTCTACCCTAACTTTATTGTGTTTTGGGTAGTTATCATTAGAAAGGCGCCAATAATTCAATTTCTTTTCTAAATGATGTACTCAGAAGGATTTATTCCTTGATGTAGTCTCAAGTATATAGAGACAGGTTTAGTATGTGAAAGTCTGGATAAGGCCATCTTATTCCTTTTATACAGGATTTTATTCATATTTTCCTAGATGGCATACTAGGGAGTTTCAAATTGTTAAGGTATGTATGGGTGGTATCATGGTGGTATGGGACGCTAGTGATCCCTCACATATATTATCTTATGGGATAATTTGGGCTCAAGATTGTTGCTTTGCTTACATCACTTAGCATGTTGACCTCAACATTCAAAGACAATCTTATTTTCTAAATTCACTAGAAGTTATACTGTGGGCATTCTCTAGATAAACATCTTTTATCTATAGCCTACATGTTTTGATATGAGGGTAATCTCATCGACATTTTCACTTGTTGAAATCTCTTTCTTTAGAGTTCAAACAAGTTTATCTTATTGTATTCGGATAAGGAAATTTGGATTCTTCCTTTGTTGGCATTTCTTTCTCTAGTTCCGTACTTTAGGTGATTTACACAATCAACTTGATAGGTTTTACGGATGGATATATGTGACTCATCGAGACGTTGATGACTCTCTATGTTGATATGGGTAACTCGAGACGTCGATTATTCCATATGCAGATGTGGGTATGTCGGGGCACCGATGAATCCCTGGTTTCTGCTGTTATAATGCCATGCTTTCCTACTTTATTCCGAAAGGTTTACAACGAAAAAGTTACTTTGAATGTGAATTGCTCTGATCATCCGCAGTAGTCTGATGGGCAAACAGAGTGTATGAATCAGATTATAGTGTATATGCTTCGTGCATATGTCTCTAGAAAATCATCATATTGAAAAAAATATCTTCCAATGATGGAATTTGCCTATAACAGTTCTAAATTTACGGCTATTATTTTTTAGTCCGTGCATACTTATGTATGGGTTTCAACTCAGGGCACCTATTGATGTCGGTCTTAAGGATATCGAGCTTGATGCATCGAGGGATTTCTTATGCAGGAAATGCTGACCGAAGCTCGGGATTCTATCAGGAGTGCTCATGATAGGGCACGGTTTCATGCTGATAGGGGACGCTCATCTCGGTCTTTTGAACCAGGAGCGTTGGTTTATTTTAATGTTCCTAAAGATTTTCAGACTTTGTCAATGGAAAAATGCTCGAATTTATCTCCTAGATATTGTGGTCCATTTCGAGTTATATATCGGATTGGCACGGTTGCGTATGAACTAAAACTATCTCCAATTATTAGAGTTTATCCAGTCTTTCATATCGATAGATTGAAAGGGAAACTGGGAGGTGAGGATGACACAGTTACTCCTTAAGAACTCGTTGAAGTCGATGAATTATCCTATGTTCCACATGAACCTCATAAGGTAATTGAATTCAAGGAAAGGAAACTTTGTAGTTGACTAATCCCTGAGGTTAAAATAAGGTGGAAAGATATGGAAATTGAGAATTCGACTTCGGAGTCGGTTGAGATTGTTCACCGCAGTTCTCCTTTTTTTCATTGCAAGAGTGCAATGTTTTGAGAGAGGGGAAGTATGTTCTATGTACATTATGTGTGCTATGTTATATACACATTATGTGTGCATATACTAGGAGGCTAACCCACATTAGGCTTGTGAGCATAGGAGCATGGGAGCATGGGAACAAGAGTGCAATGTTTTGAGAGAGGGGAAGTATGTTATATGTACATTATGTGTGCTATGTTATATACACATTATGTGTGCATATACTAGGAGGCTAACCCACATTAGGCTTGTAAGCATGGGAGCATGGGAACAAGCTCTAGTGGAGCATGGGTTAGGACTAACCTTAAGGGTTAAGGTTAGGGTCAGGCATCCAAGGGTCACACATGAGGAATGGAAAGTCAAGAGTCACTTGAGGGCCCTCCTATATAATAGGGGCATGGGGCACACTCAAGGGGACTGGGAAGCTTTGGGAGCTTGGGCTATACTATGGTCTCTTGTGTAGAGATCCATATCTACTCATCTACCATTTCACACTATAGCTACATGCTATTGGATTGGAGTTATACCTCTTGATGGTATGGGACATTAAGGTAGAGGTATGATGTATTTCATTTATGATTCATGTGTGCATCCCTTGGGCTCGGGGGTGGTTGGGTGGTTGAGTTTATGCCTGATTTATGCATGTTTTATGCATAACAATTATCTAGAGAGATCTTAGGGTTTTAACACAAATGTCCCAAATCTGACATCTCAAAAGAGGCATTCAAATCAGCCTTAAAATCAGCAATATGACTTTCATTTGGCCCTGTGAGCAGCATGTCATCGACATAGAGAGCAATGATTAGATGTACATCATCCACACATTTAACATATAAAGTGCTTTCTGTTGGACTATTTTGAAAACCATGTGCAGTCAAATATGCATGTATCTTTTCATACCAAGTTCGTGGAGCTTGCTTTAAACCATATAAAGCCTTTTTCAACCTGCACACTTTGTTTTCCTGCCCTTTTTGAATAAAACCACGAGGCTGCGATACATACACCTCCTCATGTAAATCTCCATTCAAGAACGCAGTCTTTATGTCCAACTGATGTACATTCTAACCATTATCAGCTGCCAATGCACAAATGCTACGAATGGTAGTCATACGACAAGTGGGAGCAAATGTCTCATCAAAATCAATGCCCTTTTCTTGAGCATAACCCTTTGCAACAAGTCTAGCCTTATAGCGATCAACACTGCCATCTGGCTTTCGTTTCAACTTAAAAACCCACTTACATCCAATGGCCTTTTTACCAATAGGCAAATCACACAAAGACCATGTACCATTCTTCATTATAGCATCATATTCACGTTGCATTGCAGCCAACCAATTTTCTGATTTTTGTGCCTCATCAAATGAAAGAGGTTCTTCCTCTTCACACATACTAGACACAGTCAAAGCATAACAATCTGATGCATAAGAGGCATGCTGAAAACCTGAACGAGTACGACTAGACATAGGTGCATCAATTTTACTATCACGCAAGGTTTACACCAGCCATTTAGGCATACCTCTAGCCTGTTCATTTTCAGCCCTATCCTCATGAATTACATCCTGAAAATCTGCATCGGAAATAGGCTGATCTATGATATCGTTTGAAATCTGCATAGGCTGAATATTTGCCTCATTAGGACTTACATTTGAATTCCCACCTGTAAAGAGAGGCAACAATGTATCAAATACATCCCGTGAGCTCACACCTGTCTCTTTGGTACATGATAACAAAGGCTGCACAGCATCTTCCATAAAAACAACATCTCGACTAATCAAGATACGCTTTGACTGTGGATGATACAATCTGTAACCCTTGCTTTCAGCACTGTAGCCAACAAAAATGCATTTGACAACCTTATCATCCAATTTCCTGCGTTGTTGCACAGGCACTAAAGCATAGGCCAAGCAACCAAAGACACGCAAGTGACCAATAGAAGGCTTCCTGCCATGCCAAGCTTCGTATGGAGTAATAGACTGCAAGGCCTTAGTGGGACACCTATTGAGTACATATGTAGCACACATGACAGCCTTAAGCTAAAACGCATGTGGCAAAGCTTGGCTGTTGACCATACATCGTGTCATCTCCATAAGTGACCTGTTTTTTCTCTCAGCAACACCATTTTGCTGAGGGGTATACGGCACTGTACATTGGTGTTTTATCCCATGACTAGCCAGAAATGCATCAAACTCTTTAGACAAGTACTCCCCCCCTCGATCAGAATGGAGGGTGTCCATAGTACAATTGGATACATTTTCAACCATAAGAAAAAACTGTTTGAAGCACAAAAACACTTCGAACTTTGCCTTCAGTGGATATACACATGCATGCCTTGAGTAATCATCAATGAAAGTCACGAAGTACAAGTGTTTACCAAATGACAGAGTTTGCATAGGCCCACATACATCACTATATACAAGTTGCAATTTGCGAGTGCCCCACACAAAACCATTCTTTGGAAACGCAAAACGCTGCATTTTGCCCAAAATACAGCCTTCACAAACATGTTTCAATGGTGCCTCAAGAGGGGGCAATGAAGCAACCATATCAAATTTCTGCAAACGCAGCAAACTAGCAAAGTTTAGATGACCAAAACGAGCATGCCATAGTTTTGCATCTGAAACTGCCTTTTCATCAGAAACTGCATTTACTGAATCTTCCACACACTTGTCATAAGAATTGAGTCTATACAGCCCACGAAACAAGGTGCCAGATGCAATAATCGTATCACCAGAAGTCAAATCATGAACAGTTCATCTGTCATCCACAAATTTGACTACAAATCCAAGTCTAGCAAGCGCAGAGACAGACAATAGATTCTTCTTTATCCTTGGCACATACAAAGTATCTGAAAGTGTGAAAGCGCTGCCATTTGTAACAGTAAGCATAATTTTACTAACGCCCTTCACTGGGTAAGAAGCATTATTGGCACATGTGACAGTATTCCCATTAGAGACAGCCTCAAGACAAGTGAACATATCACGATGCGAGGTAATGTGCTTTGTAGCACCACTGTCAAAATACCATACATTAGAGTCAACAGAAACTGCCAAACATGCATCATGTACAGATGGGTCATACTGGCAATACACGCTAAACGCCCATTCTGTATCCTGCACAACATTTGTAGAATCTGCATTTGTAGAAGCATCCGCTATTGTGGTGGCTGCATTTGACTCTTTCTTCTTTGCCTCTTTAGCCTTTAGCTTAGGGCAATTCTTAATGACATGATCATTTGCTTTACAATAGTTGCACCTGGTCTTTTTCTTACCTTTATCAAGAGCCTTCTCAGACTTATTGTTGCTACTTGTGGAAGGAGAAGAAGTTGCAGACCTACTAATAGGAGAAGAAACAGTGGAAGGAGCTGCCTTACCACTTCTTCTCTGCTGTTGGGCAGCAATAAATGCTTGATCAACTGCACGCTGCCTGGCCCTGTTTTGCCTGGACTGCACTTCTTGCAAGAGCTTGTTGACTAAAGTATCATACTTGACAGCATCAGGTCTGTCCTCAGCAAGAAGTCTCCACGTGGAAGCAAAAGTTTGATATGTCTCAGGTAAAGCATCAAGAACAGTCTGCACAAGAGAATGATCAGGAATAATCTCACCTGCAGAAATCAACTGTTCTTTGAGATCTTTAATCTCAGCAAGAAAAACATTCATGTCATCATCTTCTTGCATAATCTTCAATTCTAGCTCTTTACGCAAGTAAGAGATTTTTGCCTCGTTACGACCTGCATACAAACCAGCTAGAATATCCCAAGCCTGTTTTGCTGTTTTAGCTGAACGAATATGTGGGGTGATGTTATGTTTAATAGAAAGTGCAATCAAGGCATGAGTCTGCGCATCTTTACCATCCCAACGAGCTTGTTCAGTAGTGGGTAAAACAGCCAACAATAGAGCTGCTAGATCCTGCAACATCCTCAACAGATCCTACATCCACAGAACCTGGACGTACATCCATACCCTGCACAATGTTCCACACTCCTTTTGCAACCAAAACATGCTGCATCATGTATGCCCAAAGTGGGTAGTTGCTGTCTCCATCCAGTTTGTCTTCAGCAGACAGCATGCGAAATACATCATTGCTGTTATCAGCCATGGCCACTGACTGAAACTGATGCAAAAGCTACCTGTAATGAAGCAAAGACTGAGCAGAAGACAACTTGTGCTATGTAGCACGGTCCACAATAGAACACGTATGCTTGTTTTGCAGAAAACTGCACTGTCGAAATTTCTCAATCGGAGAACGTGAGTCGGAGGGTGCTGGCGGCGTAGCCCTGGGAGCCGATGCCTGCTCTGATACCAATTGTTGGAATTAGGGTTGCAGGAAAGCACACAAAGCTTGGAGAAGAAGAAGCAAGAATGCACACAACACAAAGTGTATTAGATTGTGTCAATGTACAAAAGATAAGTTAGCCCTAGAAGGATGGACGTATATACAAGCCGGGGGAAAAAACCTCCTAAAGAGGGAAAAAGTACCCCGGCGGTCCTAAGTGTGTTCACACACATCACTGCCTATATATATATGGCAACAACACGCTGTCCCCTAACTGAATTTCAGTAGAAAATTGATAGAAATTTAATCGCATACCCGTGGAAAAACCCACAAAAATGTATAAAAAATACATTTATAATCATAAAAATGCTCAAAAAATTAGGAAAAATTTTCTAGAAATTCAGGGAATCCATTCTACCAAAAATATCCACCATAAAATATGTGGTATTTTTGTAAAAAAATTCCATTAATGCTTGATTTTAACCATAAAAAATAGGAAAAAATAGCATTAAACTCACGGAATTCCCCCACAACGTCGATTCGTGTAGTAACACGCATTCTAATCTCCATATCGACGATCCACGTGTAATTCATAAACACAAATCAACAAAATAATATTTTTATTAGTAAATATTAAAATTTACTTAAAAAAATCAACAACAATTAAATAGAGATTGCTCTGATACCACTATTAAAACCCTAAGATCTCTCTCTAGATAATTGTTATGCATAAACATGCATGAATCAAGCATAAACTCAACCACCCAACCACCCCCGAGCCCAAGGGATGCACACATGAATCATAAATGAAATACATCATACCTCTACCTTGATGTTCCATACCATCAAGAGGTATAACACAATCCAATAGCATGTAGTTATAGTGTGAAATGGTAGGTGAGTAGATATGGACCTCTACACAAGAGACCATAGCATAAGCCTCCAAGCCCCCCAAGCCTCCTTGAGTGTGCCCCATGCCCCTATTATATAGGAGGGCCCTCAAGTGAATCTTGACTTTCCATTCCCCATGTGTGACCCTTGGATACCTGACCCTAACCTTAATCCTTAAGGTTAGTCCTAACCCATGCTTCACTAGAGCTTGTTCCCATGCTCCCATGCTCACAAGCCTAATGTGGGTTAGCCTCCTAGTATATGCACACATAATGTGCATATAACATAGCACATATAATGTACATATAACAATAATGTATGTATCACCATTAAGTGTATTGTATTACAATATATAATGATAATGTATGTAAACTGTCTAAGCGAGAGGTATTATAAATTGTCACTTGGTAGGGCTACCATGATGATTTCATTGGAATGTTTTTTATGCTTTAAAAAATGAAACGAAATTAGTGATGCTTCAAGAGTTGGTTCCAGAACAGATTACCAAACTTAATAATTAAAAAAAGGAAAGCATAGTAGTTTCTAAAAAAAACTTCATATCACCTTGTTTTATTGGCTTTCCTTGGATAAAAGACAAGGCTTGATGAATGTATATTCTCAAATATCAAAATATAAAAAAATCTAAGGAAAAACAAAAGTTGCCACCTCACAAAAGTTTTTTCTTTTCCTCTTGTGATTCGCAAAAAACATAGTGTCTTGCTTGCATTAGCATTTACTTGATCTCTCTGTACTTTGCTACACTAATCCTCTCTTGACTTCAATTTAACATTGACATTGCCAAATACGATATTATGTGTGTGTGCATGTGTGTGTATCACATAGAGAGAGAGGGAGAGAGAGAGAGATTAAATCATTATTATTTCTTTTAGGTACTTTATCATAGTTTTAAATTATATATATATATATATATATATATATATATAATAGTAGATATATTAGATTTATTAAATTTATTATTATATATTTATATTTTCAATTTATACAC
The DNA here is from genome assembly GCF_041138505.1 of Cibotium barometz. Classification (NCBI taxonomy): domain Eukaryota; kingdom Viridiplantae; phylum Streptophyta; class Polypodiopsida; order Cyatheales; family Cibotiaceae; genus Cibotium; species Cibotium barometz. The sequence continues at coordinate 37,175,225 of NC_141093.1, read as the reverse complement.
ACACACATACGTATACATATATTCTTGATTAAATAAATTTAAAATAATATACCACTATTTTGTGTATCAACATTTGCAGTATTTTATATTGGCAAGGATACTAAATTATACATTCCCACATGCGTGGATTTGTACCTCCTATTCAAGAGGCAAGGGCGCTTCTCAAGTTATATATATATATATATATATGTATGTATAGAGTGCAGCGGCCTCTAGCCCTAGTGGTAACACCCTGAGCCTAGTCTTCAATTCAAACCCCGCTAATAAACCACACTATTCTCCATAATACTATCACGTGCTCGAGCACAACGGAGGGCCGGGCTCCCCCGCTTGAGCGTGAGGGGAAGCGGTAGTGCGCGGTCCAGTGTCGAAAAAAACCGTTCTTTAGTGTAATTTTCACAACGGAGGGCCGGGCTCCCCCGCTTGAGCGTGAGGGGAAGCGGTAGTGCGCGGTCCAGTGTCGAAAAAAAACCATTCTTTAGTGTAATTTTCACAACTCAAATCGAGAAAAAGTGGTTGTAATTTTGGCTAGCCTCAAAATTTTAAAAATTTAGTTATAAAACGGGTTAATCTATGCAAAGTTTCAATGGTTAGGAAAAAAGCATAACAATAATTAAAAAAACTAACCTTTGGAGAACCAACCATCCTCAATCTTCTGAAAACATGAGCGTCTGCATGCAGATGCCCTCAACAACAACAACAGGGCAAATCATTTCCTATTCATCACTAGTATCACAATTATCATCGTTTTCTGCTTCTCCTGCAGTGCACTTGCTGAAGCTTCCATTAATCAGAGCTTATGTGGGCTGTTCAGCAAGGAGACCCCTTCTCACTGCCACCAGAAAGAGGCAATACTCATCATTGTTGGGTCCAAGAATCCATGGCCATCTCTTCTCTGCTGCTGCTACCACTGCTACAGTGGAGGTGGGAACCCAAGTGGAAGATTTGAACCACAGCAAGAAGAAGGACGCAGCTGAGCTTACCCTAGAGCTCCTTGAATGGCCTCGCCTTCTGCACATTGTTTCCTCCTTTGCAGGCACCTCATCAGCAAAAGAGATCATCCAAGTAAGCAAGCTTCTACTCTGCATTTATCGGCTCTCTCAGCTCTGCTCTTAAGTTTCTTAATTCAAGATCTTCATAATGGGATCCTGCACTCAAATTTTGCACTTCAAAAGATTTTTTTTTTTTGTGTGTGTGTGTGTGTATTTTTCAATTCAGGAATTCCGAATTAAACTCTCTAGTTTGATGGTATTACATTATCTTCTTTTTTTTCTTTTTTTCTTTTTTTGGGAGGGAATTTGCATAAAGAAACAAGTATTGCAACAAATATTTTAAATGGACTCTGCACCTTTTTAAAAAAATATGCACTTTCCTTTGGATTTTTAAAAGGAACCTGCACCCCTTTAATCTACATCTCTTTTCTTGGGGAGGGGAATTGCATTTAAATAAAGAAAAGAGGAAATTTGCATGTGATGTGTGAATGATGATGCAGGACTTTACACTTCCTTCCACTGCACTGGAAAGTGAGAATCTTCTCTCAGAAACCACTGCAGCCATTGACCTTCTAGCGCATCTAGGAAACAGCCTAGATTTTGGAGGCATTCAATCAAAATTGGTGAGTAGCAAATTGAAAGTTGTTAAAAGCATTAGAAAATTATTTAGCTCGGAAGCATTACCGAAATGCCTTAATCCTATCACGAATTATTCATACATTTCTTCTAGCATGACAAATTTTGGGTCTGATAATGCCACAAAATCTCTCTTTTGGCCAAGTTGTAAAGCTTTGTGTAAGTATGCTGTGCCCCTTTCTATGGTTTCTGAGTTTCTTTGGATTTTATGTGCGCATGCAATAATTGCATGTCTGACCAATGGAACGGCGGGTACATTGTGATATGGTAATGGTAATGATCGTTGCTGAGGAATAACATGCTTTGTCTAAATAATAAATAGAGAACCACCTTTGCTGCACACCACAAATAACACGGGAAGGTAGAAGTCCCTCACTGATAGCGATGATGTTATGTTGCCAGTCACTCAACGAATGGGTTGTACTATGCCCAAAGTGATGTCTGGTGCCATTGCAAACATACATCATTTGTCTATCCATGCAGCTTGAGCTCTAAATTCAGCACCTGCAGGCGTTACCGAGAGCTTGGCTCTGCTGTGGTGTGCTCAAAGAGCATAGGCTTTAAGCACCTTTGTGATATCTTCAGTTCTAACCACTGTAAAGTAACATTCAAATCTGTAAATCCCTCCAAATAGCTCTACTGGAGTAGCTTTACTTAAGGATTCCACGGAGACTTTTGGGGTTCTAGGCCATACTTTTCTTTGGGCTTTTTGCATTGCTGGCAAATAGCTGCTTTGCCCTCTGTCTGAAGGCTTTTTTTTCTTATTCAAATTGAACTAGCTTTTCAAACATAGCAAGTTGGCGAGTCTTTTGGCGGACCACTTGCTCTTCTCGAAGTTTCTATTCTGCCATCACTTGCAACTGGGCCATTTTGCCGGGCTTGTTATCCTTGCATATGGACATGGAAGTGCTGTTGTTGACTTTGCAACACTTTGCATCATCATGTGCTGCATCTGCAATTATGCAAGAAATGACCTATGGATTCTGCTGGCCTGAGGTCCTTAGGAGTGGTTTACGGAGAGCATGTTGGACTTTCCACCACCTCCAAGGGTCTCCTAATTTGCAACACTTGCATCATCATGTGCTTCATCATGACACTTTACTTTGGGGCCAAGTAGATTCTACTTCGATAAGTATCATTGCTCATGTTTATTGGCCTTCACTTGCTTCAACGGCTCCCACAGTGTTTGCTGCACAACCGATATTCTTGCCTGTGTCCTTGTAGTCAGCTGCTAAACAACACCCCCCTATCCCTCCTGCGCCCCCCTTCCCCCTTCTTGAGTAGATCCTTTTGTAAATGCAATTTAGTACCTGCCGGTAGGCAGCTTGGTGTTTCCGGCCGAAGGCGTTACAACTTTGCGGCCACAATATCAATGGGGGCTGCGGGGATTTGAAGCCCCCTACAACAACCCCAACTCCCCCACCCCTCCCTCGCCCCCCTCATCCCTCCCTCCCGCAGGGTGCCTCTTCTCTTTTTCAACACACACAAAAACACCCCAGCCTAAGAGTGAAGAAGGGACTTGGGTTCCAAGTGCGCTAGCAGGCTCCGTGGTGTTGCTGCGCCTGACCCGAGCAGAGAAAACCTATACACGGGAAGCGGAAAAAGCAATGTTTGCATGTCTCTTGCATGGTTGCAAGTATGTTGAGAATCCCAGGTATTGTTATTGTGGAATTGCTAGGGTTTTGATCTCAGTTGAAAAGGTATGGTGTTTTTTTAAGTTTTCTGTCAGGCATTTTTGAACCGTGTGGTCTGAAGTTTGGAAAGAGAGTAAAGTTGTGTGAGAGAGGGTGTATGCGGGAGAGATGTGTGCAGCCATGCTTTAGTCGCTTGTGGGAACGTTAAACAGAGGAGCCTATAGGGTGGGTGTGCAGGTGTGCGTAGCCGAGAGAGGGATAGGGGTGGTATGAGTTGTCAGAATATGCAGCGGAGATGATGACCAGATCTGGGAACACGAGAGCAAAACGCAATGCAGAAAATCGCAGCACAAGAGAGAGAGAGAGAGAGAGAGAGAGAGAGAGAGAGAGAGAGAGAGAGAGGCGTGTAACTCTGCTCTATATACACAAAAGAATCCCGGAATGATACAATGGTGACAAGGGGGCCATTTTATATGGCCCCCCAACAGCAGTCGGGGCCTGCTGTAGGGCAGCCGACAGGGCCTGAAGGACTCCACGACCAGCAGCAGCATCAGTCGGCCAGCTGAGCATTGTCGGCCAGCAGCTGAGAGGTCCACGACCAGTCATACACAGTTGGCCACCTCCAGCAAGTAGAGTAATGCAAGCAGTTGCAGTCGGAAATGGGGGAAAAATACGGAGAGGGGGGAAAAACGAGAAAACACCTAATAAGGGCGGTCACACCCACAACACAGGCCCTGGTGTATATGTATAGACAGGAGATGACTTCTAACACCCCCTCTCAGCTCCTGGCTGTGAAACCAACCACAGGGAGCTTGGGTGCCACCTGAGCAAATCCTGAAATAGCGACTTCGTGAAGAGGTCCACCGTACTGTCCTCCGTCAAGCAGAACTCTAGCAAGATGTCATCAGCAACGATCTGTTCACGAACAAAGTGCCTCTGGATGACCATGGGTTCCTCCAGTGGAAGCCCAATCCTGCAATGCAACCTTTGCAACCTCACCACCTCACGAGCAGCATCACAAGCAGCCCGGTACTCTGCCTCTGTCGACGACAAGGCAAAGGATGACTGCCTCTTACTGCTCCATAAAACTGCTCCTGGGCCTGAAGTAGATCCCCTCGTATCCGGATCTCCTCCCCAAACTGAGTCACTCCAACCGTGGAGTCGGACTCCATCAATCAATCCCCCTCCTGTGTACAGGAGTCCATGATCCTTCGCATGCCGCAGAAACCACAGGAAACGCAATCCTGCCTCCCAAAGAGTCATCCGCAACCATGAGCTCAATTGCCTCATCAAGAAGCTCCTGTTCAATCTGGTGTCCATCAACCAGATCAATGAACCATTCTGCTTCTGAGTCAAAGAGGCATCACACTGCTCACAAGGATCAACACCTGTTACGGTGCAAAAACAAGTCCTGGAAACTTGCTGAAGACCACGCAAGGCCTTCTGAAACCTGTCAACCACCCCCTCTGAATCTGGAACCACAAAGCCTAGAGAAACTACCTCGTTCTGCAAGTAATCAATTGCCACCTGCTTGGCTTTCCGAAAGGTCCCCGTGGAAAGAACATCCTCATCTACAGGAGTTTCTTTGTCCCGAATACTACGAGACATTAGCGCATAAGTTACCTGTTCAGTTTCCTCTGACTGACGAACACAAGAACCACCAACATCAGTACTGGAAAGTTCTGCCAACTGCTGCCATCAACTGGCAAGCTATCCACCATCTGGTCCTGGAAAGCCTGCACCTGCAGCGTATCCACACTTAAGTGGCCATTACCAGACTGCCACTCATCACAAACCTGAGGACCTGGGAGAGAGAGTGCTGAAAGCTTGTAAACTCCATTCTCCACTCCGCCTTCCCAAACCACTTGGCCTGTTGCTTTGTCCCGGAGAGCCACAAAATGCTCATCAAACTCCACCCGTACGCCAGTCTTGCAAACCTGATGCACTGACAATAGATGAAAACCAAGTGACGGAACATACAACACCTGGGAGGAATGCTTCCCACCTCTGCCATCGGGAACTATCTCCAACCTGCCCTCACTGTGAACTGGGATAGTGGATGTATCCCCAGTAAGAATGTGACTAGAATACTTACAGAGATCCTGTAAATCTGAACAGGAAGGAGTCATGTGCCTGGAAGCACCACTGTCTAGAATCCACTCCCGAGTATCCGTTGCGGAGAATCCTCCAACCTCCTCCTTGCCTGAAGAAAACGAAACATCGATGTCCATCACCTCCAGGTGCACAAAAGCCGGAGTCTTCATGATTGCTGCTGAGGAATCTTCACCCTTCTCGGTCTTCCGCTTGGGACACTGCCTCCAATAGTGGCCTTTCTTGCCACAATCATTACAGGTCCTCTTTGCCTTTAGTTTCTCGCGGTCAGTAACGGACTTCTTCTCAGAAGACTTCTCCGATGAAGCCTTCCCTTTGCTCGTGTTACAGCCTTTCGACCGTTGGCCAGTTAAGGCCTCCGAACCTCCACCCTGAGGAGGGTTCGTGAATCGTTCCTCCTGGTCCAAGACCATGGGCACAAGCTCCTCCCACATGATGGTGCTGAGCCTGCCACTAGTAATCAAAGACCAATAAAATGCTGAGTACTGAGAGGGCAAGTGTGACAGCAACGTTATGGCCACGTCCTCTGACGATATCTCCTTCCCAGCCTGAAGAACTTCCTGCTGACGAGCCTGCAGCTTGTTAATCGTCGACTTTGCAGGGCTCATAACCCGCATTTGTACTTCCAAGGAAATCCTCTTCATGGGTGATACCGTGTTGTAAAGAGAGGCCAAATGCTGCCATATACCTCTGGCTAGCGTCATATGCTTTACATGATTGATTACCTGCGGTGTGCAATTGAGAAAGATAAACGAACGGACCATGGTGTGAGACGATCCCACATTTGTGCCTGTGCCTCTCGGTCCCTTCGGATCGACGCTAACTCCCCTTCCTCTACTTCCGGCCGTGGAACCCCAACAACGACGAAATTAGCGTGGTCGTAAGACTCCAGAACAGATTCCATCATAACCTTCCATATGCCGTAGTTGTTCCCGTCCAACTGACGGTCCACCGGGAACGTGGGGAGTGTCGGGATCTTCACATGCCTCTCGGCCATCTCTAACAGAACTGCCATTGCGGGGATGTACTCTGAAAGGGTGGGTGGCTGGGAACAAAGAAGAACTAACACCTGCAAGTGGCTGTCTAGTAAATCAGCCCGCCGTCCTCTTACTTCTCCTCTTCCCAAACAGTCCCAAATAGTCCACCAATCAGCAACACAACAGTCCCCCTCTTGCTCACACAAATCCCAAGAACTATCTAGAGCCTAGGCTGTGATACCATGTCAGAATGCGCAGCGGAGATGATGACCAGATCTGGGAACACTAGAGCAAAACGCAATGCAGAAAATCACAGCACAAGAGAGAGAGAGATAGAAGCGTGTAACTCTGCTCTATATACACAAAAGAATCCCGGATTGATACAATGGTGACAAGGGGGCCATTTTATATGGCCCCCCAACAGCAGTCGGCGGCCTGCTGTAGGGCAGCCGACAGGGCCTGAAGGACTCCACGACCAGCAGCAGCATCAATCGGCCAGCTGAGCATTGTCGGCCAGCAGCTGAGAGGTCCACGACCAGTCATACACAGTCGGCCACCTCCAGCAAGTAGAGTAATGCAAGCAGCTGCAGTCGGCTATAGACAAGGACATCCCGCCACCTCAGGGCTGCCTCCCAAGCCACCAGAAAATAGGGAAAAATGGGGGAAAAATACGGAGAGTGGGGAAAAATGAGAAAACACCTAATAAGGGCGGGCACACCCACAACACAGGCCCTGGTGTATATGTATAGACAGGAGATGACTTCTAACATGAGTCGCCTATGGACTGTATGCAGGGAAGCGCATGCCTCTTATGTGCTTGGCTACAGTAGCATGCATAAGGCTTTACATCTCTTACCTAGGCAAGAGGCAAACACACATGAACCAGCCATCTGATCAAGCACAGCCAGCCTGCTTGTGCAGCCAGAACAGGCAGTACTATATGGTCTGCCATGTGGCAGCTGTACAGCAGATGTGCAGTAGGGGCGGCCTTGAGTTCAGGGTGGCTGTATGGAGAAGAAGAGGGGCACTACAGGAAGAAAAAGCATGCACATGAACAAAAGCATAAGCACACTTTATATCAAAAACGTTTTTTAGGCACTCATGACTTTTTTGGGTTTAAAATTAGGATACATGTGCTGGATGTTCTTAAAAAAACGTGATAAAGCAAGGGAAAAGCTCATGCAGGATTAAAAAAAAAAACATAAAACCCCTATTTTTGGTAAAAACGTTTTTTGTGTGTTTTTTTAATAAAAAAAGCATGCAAGGGCAAATCTCTTATGAGAAAATGTTGGGCACCAAAAAGGGCAGGTTCGTTTTTATAGGCACACATACGATGGGGCTGTTTTTACAAACACACATTGAAAAAAAAAAAAAGAAGAAGAAGCTACACCGCTTTTTTGGAAAAAGCATACAGAACATTTCTGGAATTTAAAGAGGGTGTCTCTTTTGGTTATTCCGTCACACACACTGGGGCAGGTTTCCCCCTCTCCCCCCCCCCAACCCCCCCCACTAGCCTCAGGCCCAAGATCCTCCCGTAGTTACCATTTTTCACCGCCCATAGGTGATGGAAGCACCTAGTGGGTTTATCCGCCCATAGGCGATGCTGCCGAGGACGCACCTTGTGGGGTTTTGAACCGAGGACCTCTTGGTCCTAGGCAAACACCTTCACCACATGGGCTATCACCTCATTGGCACACTAGGGTAGGTTTCATCCTAAGGTTTTACTCTTTCCAGCATTCATTTTTTAAAACCTGTTGACACGGGAGATATACATGCCTGATAGCATACGCTTTCTTGGGACTTGTGGGACGGAGGTTTATTTAATTTTTTCTATCTCTTTTCTTCTACCTCATGTCAACTCCTGCTAGATTACTTTCCTTCATGGTCTTTATCATCATGTGTTTTGTTTGCTTGGACAATGCCTGAGGTTACTGTCTATGTTGTCCATAGGCTGGGGATTCCTGGGCACCCGATGGACATGTATGTGCACACCTATTTGGGACTGATAGGTGGTCTACATGTGTTTTGCAGGTGGTAAGTGTCCTCAAAAACCCAATTTACAACTTTATGATTTCACATACTAATAATTATGGGTGCAGGTCCACACTCACTTATAAGTGACTGGACAACTTATAAGTTATTCACAATGGGGAGGACCAATTTAATACACATGGCGGCCATAGATGAGCACTGGACAAGACTTGGGCCAACTGCTTGTAGGCGCCTCCTTCTGGACCAGAAAAGCACATGATTAAGCTATTTTCAGCGGGGAGACTCTATTAGTGGAGGGAACTCCAGTTTTGGATAGGCGCCTGCTTTCTGGTGCATGGGAGGAGCTGGTTGACTAGTTCTACAACTTCCTATAGCCATCTACCACTACCTACCACGGCGGAATCAACCAAGGGTGTGGCCAAGGCTGGTCGACTTCATCTGGTGGCTGTTTTTGATGCTGGCCAACTGTTTACAGCCCTAAGAAGCTGCTGGTCATGGCATCCGGAGACAGGGAAGTGTTCGATTTGTGGGAGGGATATCCTCTATTGATCGGAGACCATCTGGCTTGTGAACTGCTGCTGGTCGACTTCCCTTGTGGCTTCTGAGAGCTGGTCGACTTGCTCTGTGAGCCAGATAGGAGGAAGATGAAGATGCAGAGTTGTCCCGGGCTGATGTGGGAGTGCTATGGGCTGTCCATGGTTGTCCTACGTGTGCTTAATGTCGGGAATGCCCTCTGGTTCTGAAGATTGACATCAAAATTTAGCATATGTTTTGTTTTGTTTTCAGATTGTACTGGAAGAATAGGTGCGCTAGCTTGTGGAGAATCCCTGGGAACCCGCAAAGTTGTATTCGGAAGCAAACTCCTTTTTGGTAATCTAACCATAAGGGGGGTGGGAGAGGTGTCAGCCCATCTTCTGGCCGCTAGTGTGGTGTACTGTGTAGAGCTGACATCTTTCTTTTATCTGGCATGCTTATGTGTTTATTCAGTTTTCATGATTGATAAGATTTCCGTGTACAACTGCCCTTCTGTTACATTGGTATCAGAGCTTGGCTTTCTACAAAGCTTGTCCCTTATATGATGCTGGATATGGTTGTAAGGGGTCATTATGTGTGAGAGAAGGTGAAACCGGCCTTTGGTAGAAACCAAAGTGCGGTAGACTAGCAGTCACCTATCCAATTGTAGTCCAGACAATTAACAAATAAACAAGAGCTAGAATGCTCCAAAACAAAAATGAGAACGACACCTGTTGGCCCCAAAGCTTGGCACCTCTTTCGGTATTTCTTTATTCAATTTCAATGGAAAAGTTTAACTGAGTACAACAAAGCCAGTCAAGGAAAAGAAACCTGCATGTCCAATCTGGCAATCCTCAAGACCTCTTAGCATAGAGGATACACATGCAGATCTGTGTCCCACAAAAGCAACACACTGCCGTCTCCTCTAATCAACCAAGACAATGCAACAGGGAAGCCTTGAGCACGCATGTGGCTGTTCCATGATCATAGCCTCAAACTCAGCCAAAGAATAAGTCCACCATCTAACTCTGTTTCCACCCTTCAAACTGCCACACCCCTCCTCTCACAAAGGGCTAAAGCAACAACTCTGAAGCAGTCGTAAGCCAGTGGAAAGAGAGAGAAAGATATTCAGCAGATTCGCTGCTATCCCTCAGTCCAATCCTCCCAAAATCACCAGCCCTGAGAGTATAGAGTATGCTGTCCTGAAAGTGCAGCCACCCGCCTTTGCCCTCTAGAGCTCACACGAGGGAAAGAGAAGAAGAGAGAGAGAGAAAGAAGGATTCAACTTGCACCAGTTGCACTGTACAGTTCTGCACTAGCCGGCCTGTGCCAACTGACCAACAGCCGCCTGTTAGCAACCACGTGTACTTGCTGGCTTGCACTGCCTGCGCAGAAAAACTGCAGGAGCAACCGCCTGTATGAGACGCTGCCTGTATGAGACGCCACCTGTACTAGCCTGTACCAGTCCGTACCAGCCGCCTTGTAGCTGAAAACTTCAGCAGCCACCTGTTCGAGACGTCACCTGTACCAACCTGTACCTGCAGCACTTGTACCAGCCTGTACCTGTCCGTACTAGTCGCCCTGCAGCCGCCTGCGTCAGAAAAACTACAGCAGCCACCTGTACGAGACGCTGCCTCTACCAGCCTCTACCTGCAGCACCTGTACCAGCCTGTACCTGTCCGTACCAATCGCCCTGCAGCCAGCCGATTCTCTTTTCCAAAAGCAAGAGAGAGAGATGGAGAGGGAGGTGTGTACTCTAAAAATGGAGTAGCCCCCCCCCCCCCCCCCCCCCCCCCTCTCCATAATTATCCTAGTGGCCCTTAAAGTTTTTAAAACTTTCTAAGGGCCACCCAAGGTTATAAACCTTATAAAGTTTAATCCCTTGGTCCCCCTTCACACTTGGGGTTGTCCACACCTGTTACCTTTTTGTCCGGACACCCAAGTATGAATCTTTAAAAATTTATCTTGCTCACCAACCACCATGCCCACACTTGTGTTGTTCCAATTTCACAGGGTCATGACATACCCCCCTCTTGAAAAATGGCAAGCGTCCTCGATTGCAATCTGGTGATACAACAAGACATCCAAAGTGAAAAGTACAATATGGCAAGATCAGCGTCCCAATCTCTCTAAGTCATGCATATGTAGCAACATTCACTGCAAACCAATGGTGTAGTAATAGTCCAAGTTGTATACCACTGTGAACCATACACAACCACGACATCCAATGTGACTAGTACACGTATATCATAGAAGTCCCATAAACAGATGTACTGTCAACCATCAGTACCAAGTTTAGTTTGCGTGAGGAAATAACGCAAGGTCTGATGATCTGTCTGCACAGTGAAATCAGCCCCAAGCAAATAGTGTTTCCATGTAGAAAGAGCATGAATTACAGCCAACATCTCTTTCTCATAAACCTGTAAATGCTTCTCGGCATTCTGTAATATACGACTCTCATAGGCTATAACATGTCCTTCCTGCATGAGAACTACCCCAATGCTGTTCCCACATGCATCACACTGGACAACAAAAGCCTTTCGGAGGTCAGGTAATACTTAGTTAAAGCATGAAGGGGCGAAGCAATCTCAACAAAATACCGTATGTACCGCCTGTAATAGGAACACAATCCCAAAAAGCTGCGTACATCATGCACGGTCCTCAAATCTGGCCAATTGAGAATTGCTTCCACTTTCGAAGGATTCATACGGACTCCATGTTTAGACACGATATGCCCCAAGAAGTGTATCTCTTCCAAGAAGAACTCACTCTTCTTGCCATTAATGGCCAACCTATGCTTCTGGAGTTCTTCAAACACAAAGGCCAAATGCTTCCTATGCTCCTCCTTTGTGCGTGAATGCACAATCATATCATCAAAGAATGTGCCCACAAACGCTCTATGAGGCCGGAAAATCCTGTCCATCATCTTGTTAAATGTGGCAGGAGCATTTGTCAAACCAAAGGGCATGACCAAGAACTCATATAGCCCAAAAGTGGTCCGAAATGCTGTCTTATGCACATCCTTGAGTCTAATGCGTATCTGATGATACCCGCTTTTCAAGTCTATTCGACTAAAGACTGTGGAGCCCTGTAAGCGGTCCAATATGACATCGATTCTCGGAATAGGGAATCGATTCTTGATGGTGTTCTTGTTTAGCGCCTTGTAATCTATACACATGCGCCAAGAACCATCTTTCTTTTGCACTAAGAGCACCGGTGAGCAAAAGGGTGATGAGCTAGGCTGGATCAACCCCCTTTTTTAACAACTCCTGTACCTGGCTCATAATTTCCTCTTGTTGGGCTGCACTAACACGGTACGGCGGTCTATTTGGTGGGGTACTCCTCGGAATTAGATTAATAGCGTGATCTTTAGGCCTTTCCGGAGGAAGTTCTCCTGGTAATGACTCGGAAAAACAATCCTGGAACTCACGTAAGAAATCAGTCCTGTCTTTATCTAACATAGACAAATTAGATTTAGACTCATCATCTTTTGCATCCTTTACAAAAACCAAGTATGCGGAAAGATGCTTTTTCATTACTGATGAAATGGCTGAAGCTGATACAATAGGAACAGATTAATCAAGTACGCGGAAAGATGCTTTTTCATTACTGATGAAATGGCCGAAGCTGATACAATAGGAACAGATTCCCCTTTAAGCTTTACATCCAAAGTATGCTCTTTCCCTCTATGAGTCAAAGTAATCTTCCTGTTATACGTATCCACCACCGCATGTACTCTATGGCACCATGGCATACCCAACAAAACATCACACCCATCAAGTGGCATGATAAAGAACTCCTCACTGTCCACATAACCCTACACATGAAGCTTGAGCTTCCCAATAATAGGGGTAACGGGTTCTGCATACCCAGGACAAGCCATATTAGCCTCATACAAAGGCCCATCTCCTCTGCGCGGATCCCCAATCGGCCAGCCAAATCCGGTGAGATAAAGTTGGCTCTAGCACCTGTGTCAAAGAAAATCAAGGCATTCTGATCTCTCACTTTGCCCCATGCCCTGCACAACTCAGTCTCTTCACCACCTGGCTGTTCCCCAACAAGATCAGGAACTAATCGTGCAGAAGGCTTTGGTTTTTTAGACTTGGACTCCCCTTTAAAGTTAGAGTCCTTTTGGGACTTACGCTTGGGACAATTAAAAGACATATGTCCCTCCTCTGTACAGAAAAAGCACTTCCTAGCATCCATCAAAGCCTATCTCTCCTCAAGAGTTCTTTTGGGCATTGGTAACTTCTTATACCGCTTCTCTGTAGACCCTTTTGCATCACGCGAAGCATGCCCTGACTTTTCAGATTTCTTGCTTGAGCTTTTACTTCCTTTAAATCCAGATCAGACTCAAGTGAGTAACGCATTTGCCGTCATAGCATTCTCTATCATCTGTGACATATTTGTTACTCGAGTCTTTATGCAATAGTCATGCACTTCCTTGGGCAGCCCACAACAATACGTCCTCCACCTGCTCAGACAAAGGCACTGCACGATAAGAAGTAACTAGGTGTACAGCTTCCCAAAACTTCTTATTATAATTCTCAAGATTTTCACACTTCGATGCATCCAACTTGTGCCATGCTGTCATTACATCCACCTCAAAAGTAGATGTGAGCCACACGGAAGAGAACACTTGTTTAAACTGTATCCACATAGATGGTGCTATGCCCTGCAAAAGAAGAGTGGACCACCACTGCAATGCATTGCCCTTGAGAAAAGTCGCAGCTTTTCTCACCTTAGAGGATTCTGTGTAATTTCCACCAGAAAAAGCGACATCAAAGTGCTGTAAAAAGGTAAGTGCCTTTAGCTTGTCTTTGGCCCCGCTGAACGTGTCAAATTTCACTACAGCTCCCCCTTCCTTATAATCCTTCGCCTTACCCATAGGCTCACCCCCTTAAGAAAGTTGATGATGGGTCCTGGAAACGGAACCTTGAAACCGGCCTCTGGTAGAAACCAAAGTGCGGTAGACTAGCAGTCACCTATCCAATTGTAGTCCAGACAATTAACAAATAAACAAGATCTAGAATGCTCCAAAACAAAAATGAGAATGACACCTGTTGGCCCCAAAGCTTGGTGCCCCTTTCGGTATTTCTTTATTCAATTTCAATGGAAAAGTTTAACTGAGTACAACAAAGCCAGTCAAGGAAAAGAAACCTGCATGTCCAATCTGGCAACCCTCAAGACCTCTTAGCATAGAGGATACACATGCAGATCTGTGTCCCACAAAAGCAACACACTGCTGTCTCTAATCAACCAAGACAATGCAACAGGGAAGCCTTGAGCACGCATGTGGCTGTTCCATGATCATAGCCTCAAACTCAGCCAAAGAACAAGTCCACCATCTAACTCTGTTTCCACCCTTCAAACTGCCACACCCCTCCTCTCACAAAGGGCCAGAAGAAACAACTCCGAAGTAGTCGTAAGCCAGTGGAAAGAGAGAGAAAGATATTTAGCAGATTCACTGCTATCCCTCAGTCCAATCCTCCTCAAAAACACCAGCCCTGAGAGTATAGAGTATGCTGTCCAGAAAGTGCAGCCACCTGCCTTTGCCCTCTAGAGCTCACACGAGGGGAAGAGAAGAAGAGAGAGAGAGAGAGAGAGAGAGAGAGAGAGAGAGAGAGAGAGAGAGAGAGAGAGAGAGAAGGATTCAACTTGCACCAGCTTGCCTGTACAGTTCTGCACTAGCCGGCCTGTGCCAACTGACCAACAGCCACCTATACCTGCTGGCCTGCACCGCCTGTACCCGCTTGCGTCAGAAAAATTGCAGTAGCCACTTGTACCAGCTTGTACCTACAGCACCTATACCAGCCTGCACCCGTCCGTACCAGTCGCCCTGCAGCTGCCTGCGTCAGAAAAACTGCAGCAGCCACCTGTACAAGACGCCGCCTGTACCAGCCTGTACCTGTCCGTATTAGTCGCCCTACAGTCGCCTGCGTCAGAAAAACTACAACAGCCACCTGTATGAGACGCCGCCTGTACTAGCCTCTACCTGCAGCACCTGTACCAGCCTGTACTTGTCCGTACTAGTCACCCTGCAGCGAGCCGACTCTCTTTGGAGCATCAAACATCAAATCTGTACAAAGGTATATACAGTGAACAGCTAGCAAAAATCAATGCTGCATAACAACAACTGAATCAGGGAGAGAGCCCTCGCCCTGAATCAAGAGAGACTCATGCATATTTGTATCAACACACATATCCAAAGCATTTACATCGGCATCCATACTCGAGGAAGCACCTCGAACTACATCCGACCATATTCTAGAAAGCATAGTCGAAGAAGTAGAAGACTGTGCAATAGTAGCAGATGCAGTCCAATTACGTGAAGGAATAGGAGCACTACGAACCATAGTAGCTTTTTTCGGGGTTTTCCATTCAGCCGAAGATACTTTATCTTTTCCTTTATCCTTGGATTGATTAGGCACGGCCAAAGAAGAAACAACTTGTGGAATAACTTTAGCTTTTCCTTTCTCTTTCTCCTTTTGAGTATTTCGAGTGGCTTGATTTGTTGGTATCTCCTTAACTTGAGTAGGCTGCACATTCGCTGAAATGGGAGGTACAGCAGATAACGGCGGAGGATGCAGCAGAGAAGGACATTCAGAAGCCATATGCCCAAACTTATGACAAGTGAAACAAGCACCTGCAAAGACTCCCCAATTTAATTTGAAATAACGTGCACCCATGCCACACACATTTTCTACTTCAACAGCAATTGCAGGTGGTTGCTCATGGTCCGTATCCCACAAGATGCAAAATCTGTTCTTGTTTCCAATAGGACGAGGTGCACAAACCACTTTGCCCAAAGTGGCTGCTATGCCTGGCAAATGTTCCCTCAAATATTCCGGAAAATCCACGACCTCGACCCAAACAGGACAACGATGCCTAATCAAGGACTGATAGTCCTTGGTCGGGGACCAAGGTAACACATGTACCAACTGTATACCAAACATAAGGGGAGAAGTTTCAAGCATCTGCTGCTTATATTGACCATCAGACAGTAAAACATCATAAAAACCCCTTGCTGCAAAGTGAACTCCATCTACAAAGGGTCCACCTAGAATGGACTGAATCCATTGAGCTACTTCTTGCGCAGAAGGCATTTTGCCCGGAAAGAAGAGGATAATCCCTTTCTCTGAGTATCTACGCAGAGGAGACACAATCGTCGGCAATTTAATCTTATAACTGAAAGAAGGAGGCGGGTCCTTCCATTTGACACGACTGTCTACAAAGTCCTCACATAAAGCCTCATATACAAACTGTGCATCCGACGAATCTTGCTTAATCATGGTGACAGATTCAATTGCAGTATGTTGCCTCTTGTTACTGTCTGCAGCATTATCCCGGCGAGCATAGGTGACAACAGTCTCAGACATAATTACAAGGGTAAAGTCTGTACAACACTGCCAAACAACTTTATTTTTTTTATTTTTTTATGAAAGCTGTATGCTGTATACAGTAGCCTAAAAAATTTCTGCTGATGCGAATCAAAAAGAAGCTCTATTTGCTGGAATGCTGAAACTGACTTCTGCTGATGCGAATCAAAAAAAAGCTTTGTACACTGGAATTCTGAAACTGATTTCGAACTGTAGAAAATCTGCAGATGCGAACTGAATCCTGAAAAGGAAAGCGAAGCTGTACGGGGAGAGAGGATGGCGTGCGAAGAACTGACAAGAAGAAGCGCATAAACACACACACTACACACACACACACAGCCGCACACACACACACTCGTACAGGCGCACACAGGACGCGGAAGAGAGGAAAAGGGGCTGATAGACGATAAGGGCTGGAGGGGCGACACAATCCAGGAAGCAGGCCCGATAAAGTTCACACACACACACACACACACACACACACACACTGTGCCTCCACCATCATACATGTGTCGCTTCATTCTCAACAGGAGGATGGGCCGTACTGCTAGTTGATTTTCCTTGAGGTGTACTAGTTTTACTAGTACTTATCTTGTAATTCCGAAGTGTGCAAGTTCAGGTTCTGCAAATAGATATCCCTTTTGGCGATCGAATGAGCGTGGATGAACCATGTGATGTGGTTGGTCTAACGAGTATACCAGATGTCGTACAGTTGAGGAGGATGAACCTAGTGATGTGATTGGTCTAATGAGTATACTAGGTGTCGTCCAAGTGTATTGCATGGTAATCTTGGAGGTATATTTTTTGAACATCCTCTGATAGAGTTTATAGCTTTACGTTGGGGTTTCAGTGGAGCTCTCGGTTGCATGGAGGTTCTTGTGACTCGGACGAGTCTTAGCCACGGCGAGTATACGTCTTGACTACTATCAAGGCTGATTCATGGACGTGATTCGATCCCCTGATGAGATTTCTCTATGTACACATGAGATAGCTTTACAATTATTAGCATGTGGAGGATGGGCTGTAGTGCCAGTTGATTTCCTTGAGGTGCACTGGTTTTACTGGTGCTTATCAGCTAATTCCGAAGTGTGCAAGGATTAATGCAGTAGGCTGTGTTTACTTGGACTAAGGTTTATTAGTGTTATTCCATAAGTCATAGCTATTTATGAGTCAACATCTATTTGTGGGTTGACTGAAGGCTATGTAAGTGGGGTGAGCCTATTGTGTGGACTACTGTATTGTTTTGTATCCTACTGATGTGCCTAGGCGTGGGACATGATCCACGGATGCCTTAGCCCAAGGGGCTTGGGGTGGTCTTCTGCGGATGCAGACCTACGGTTGGGAGGTGAGCTAACCTGCACCCCTTCTATTTGGTACTATTCTTGTTGCTTGTGTTTACGGAGATCTTGGAGGAATCTTACAGTACCTATCCATGCGGACCTATGTAAGTGGGGTGAGCCTATTGTGTGGACTACTGTATTGTTTTGTATCCTACCAATGTGCCTAGGCTTGGGACATGGCCCACGGATGCCTTAACCCAAGGGGCTCGGGGTGGTCTGCTGCGGATGCGGACCTACGGTTGGGAGGTGAGCTAGCCTGCACCCCTTCTATTTGGTACTATTCTTGTTACTTGTGTTTAGGGAGATCTTGGGGGAATCTTACAGTACCTATCCATGTATGCTTCTGGCTCATGATTATTTCTTGACTTCTCACTCTTCTGTCGCTAACCTTTACTGCATGAAGGCAAATAACATTGAAGACTGTGGGTTGGTCATCCAACCCATTCGTGGTCTTCCAAGTGTTTTTGGTGTTGAACAGTCCTGGCAAGGGTGGTTCAGTGCCAGGGTCCAGGGCCCAGGCACAGCAAATTGTTCGTCAGGAAATTCAGGAGCAGCTATCACAAGACCAGCATCAAGTTTACATGCTCCATCTGCTGGGGCCAAGTGTTTGTTGGTAATTTAGATCTACAGTGGACAATTTACGTGTCATGGCAAGTTAAGCAGGGGAGCCAGATTCTAGAGTATCTGCATTGGACTTAAAGGTTTTAATGATTGTATGCGCAATGGGTTTGCATCTTTGCTTTGCAGTTAGTATGATTTTGTTTTTCAACCTGATCTAGGTTTATCTTGTTTTATAGGTAAATTCATGTCTAATCCGCTTACAAAAGGGCTTCATTATTAATGGGCGAGAAGCTGTAGCAATTGCTACATTACTGCAGTTCACTGGTACCATACAACATGACATAAAGATGGGTGTGGAGCAAAACATAGACTCAAACAATGTTCTCAAGTTTTTCTTGACACGGTAAAATTCGCTAAAAAAAGTTCACTCTTTTGGAAGAGTAAGCTTTGCATAGATGTTGATTAAACATATAGTAAGGACATTCACATGTATGGTAATTTGGTTGCGGTTACACTTTTGAGCCTTTTCAGATATGCACCATTGGTGCTCAGACCGAGGTTACGAAGGCAATCTGGAAGATAGTGGATGAGGATGGAAATGTTAAGGATAGTGCAGTATGTATTGATAGGTGTTTTCTATGTTATGTTGCATACATATATGTACTGTAAAATGGTTCTACACATACACCATACTGGCAAGGACCTGAAATAATTAGATTCATCTCATGGGCCCCGGCTGACATCTTTGGTAATGCTGAAGTTATACTTTTTCTTATGTGAGTACTTTAAAAAGGCATTTTTTTGTGGCTTTATGGCAGAGCTCGGATTTACAGCGAGCCAGGCTTCAACATCGCATGCTTGAAACCAAGGTAAGAATTCACATGATCTAGTATTGAAGGTTTGGAGGCAGAGGTTTCGTAGTCATGGGGTGTCGAAGTGTGTGGTATTTTTTTTGCAACTTGTGTCTTCTTGCCATTATGTCTTGTTTTGTTCTTGGGTTTTCCAAATGCACTGTAGGCCTAGGCACCATAAGCATTTTGCTGGATACAATGCATGATTTTGAGAAATGGGAAAGGCATTAGGCTGAAGGTTGACTACGATTTTGAGTTTCCAGGTTCAAGAGTTTTTGAGGAGCATGCTAAGGGAACAGGAAGGTAATGCAAGTACACAGGTAATCTGTTCTTGATATCCTTTTCTCTCTCAATCAGTGCAGTCTTATAGAGTTGTGCATTTCAATGCTAGTAGGGTGACCTTTCTTATCTATATGTGCAGCAAGTAGATGGAAGATTTTGCATTGCAGTGTCTAGTGAGAATCAGAAAATGTTTCCAGGTTTACTTCTACAAAGGTTTGCCGTTTTCTCTAAAATATGTTGGCCTGTCAAGGGAAGCATGGACCCTCCAATGCACGCTTTTATGTATTGTATCATTAGATGAATGGAGGGACTTAAAAAGATCCATCATGATTCCAAGAAGTCAAGGAGTTATCTTAATTTAAGGAGTTTATAAATGGATGCCAGATTATATTTAGTTAAAAGGATATGCTCTCCCATGGGTTAATGATGGTAGAACACTGAATAAGACACCGCTATGTTAGAGGTAGAAATCAATCCTTTGCTCTGTTCTTTGCCTGTGTATCGCAGAGGGGGCAGAGTGATGTAGGTATGAGTTCAGGTTTTCCCTTGTAATTTATGCACTCTGATATCATGAAGAAAAAGAAGGGGTATCCAGAGGATCTGAAAAGATCGAGCTGGAGCTTCCGCTACCCTAGGGCAGCTGCAGCAACCCCCCCCCCCCCCCCCCCCCCCCCCCCGCGAAGAAGAAGAAGGAAAAAACCAGGTTCAGCCCCCAGTGTGCTCTCCTTCTATGCACAAGCCCCTCCGTGCCTTCACTCTGGTCTCCACCTTCCACATTTGAGCCTTGTGCTCTTCGTCATCTACAGATACCTTCACCTTGAGGATGTTCACCTTGGCGATGCCAGGGACCGGGCCAGTGGGGAGCGATTAAGCATAGCGATGCATATTGGCACTCTTATAGAGCATCTGAGGCTTCGTACAGATTGTAATTACTCCCTCTCCAAGCAAGCACCCAAAATCTCATGAGTCGAGGAGAGGCCTGTCAGAGCCCACAGCCTCTACCCTAGAGGCCCTGATGCTTGCCATCTACCAGAGTTTGACCCTTTTTGTCACATCCTCATGTACTTCAAATCAGATCACTGTGCTCAGGATCCGAATCTGGCCTGCCTCAACTGCTTCTACCTTGATGAATGGGCTCATGATAGGGGTGGCACAATGGGTATATTGGTCAATGGTAGGTATCTCCTCGGCAGCAGGATCACCAGCAGATCATCAAGATTCGTGGACCCCAAGATTTTCTCATGCATTGAGGAGATTTGGAGACAACCTTCTGCCCAAGCGCAGCTGCCACGGTCCTAGATGATGTGCTTCAGGAGCTCAACAACTTTCTCTAGTCGGTGAGACTGAGGATAGACTCATAGCTGAGAGGCACACATCCACATCCAGATGGGTCACTCTTGAGTGTGCCTCTCAGCTATGTCGGGACAGATGCCCTAGACCTCGGGGTATCCATAGCAGATCCAGATGGCATGGGAGGATTAGAGAGATCATCGCAAATCACCAGCAGATACCCTCCAGGCAGTTCACCGCGGAGGAGCTTGTCTTCATGCTTCAGCGACCTCTGAGGGATTTCATCCACTGAGGGCCTGTCTATACCCTCACACATTCATGAGCCTCATGCGCCCAGAGATGTCTCTGTGTGGACACATTCGTCCCCTCTTAATAGCTTCCCAGGTTTCCCATGTTACTCTTGATCTCTAGATCTATAGATCTTTAGATCTTTTCTCACTTTTTTCTGTTACACACCACTGACATTTGTACTTCATCTGACCAGATTATTTGTAACTTTTGGTCTCATAGGTCATTTTGGCCTTTTGAAGACATTAATACAGATTTCATTTCATTTCTAGTCGGTGAGACTGAGGATAGACTCATAGCGTCCCACGAGCAGAGGAGGGGCCTATTCTGTAATCTCACCTCTTCACAGTGTCTCGAGGAGCAGACTAAGACAATGTTGTGAGGAAAGGGCTTGGCCTTCAAAGTCTCAAGAAAGCTTCCCGCCGCTTCCGCATGCGGTTAGAAGCTCCCTGTAACTTCCCCCTTTGACCATGGATGGTGTGACTGATATCAAGCCATATGCTTCTGATGGTCTCAGCCAGCAGAGTGTGGGTATCCTCGATAGCCTCACTGCATCTAGCACGCCAAATGTGCCAGGCTGCTATGCTAGTGTAAATCTACCATCTTTGGCATGAGCTTGGCCGCCAGTCACCTGCAGGTGGGGCTGTGTGACTGGTACTTCTGCAATACGATGGTGAGAGACCTGAAGGCCTAGTCCTCCCCCATCCTCCTCATAAGCCCTGACCACTCCAGTCTCTGTGGCCCAAGCGACAGTGTCCCATGTAATGATCTGGGTCGGGCCCTGTCCATAGCGAAGATGTGGAGAATCCGTTGCCAAATTTGCTGAGCCTTCGGGCAATCCCAAAGGCAATGTCTCTGAGACTCTTGGGGATGGCTGCACCTCGGGCAAACTGCTAGTTGACTTCCAATTGCCAGCCAAGTACCGACCGCCAAACTCCTATGTGCCATCCACCAAAGAAAGAGGGTGATCTTTCTAGGCCGAAAGCTGTCCCACAATCTCTTCTAGAAATCTGAAAGGAAACACTGTGAGAGGCCCTGCCAAATGTGCTGTTGCTTACGGTGTGCCATCTATCTCAGGCATTTGGATCCCGTGGCCTAGGCACGCAGTATATGCAAAGAAGGGGGCATCCAGAGTCTCCTCCCGATCTGCTGGATCATGCCAAAGTCCACTCTCTCGGGTCCCACTGAAGGCGCGTGAGAGATCGGCACTCCCATATCCATAGTCGCCATAATCTCTCCCTGGCTACCTTGGCCGGTGCTGGATGAATGTGCCATTCCCGTGCCCGAAAACCAATCACCCTCACCCTCTGCAAGGTGCAGTCACTGAAATCCTCCAAGGGAAGCTCAGATCTCTCTAGTCTGCCATGGGATCCAATAGAAAAAGTGAGCAGACCACTGTCCTCATCTACTCCGTGAACCGCCATGAGGATATCATGTCTGGTAACCATACCTAGCCACACTGGGGGGGTTGGGTCTGGGGGAGTCAGCCACTCTTGAGGGATAGCTGAGTCGATGTTGATGCTAAGCCTATCTCTACCCCGGATCCTTGTCAGGCGTCTCTCCTGCATCTCCGGTGGAAGTGTCTGTTGGTGATCCAATCTCCAAGAGACGTGGCTGGTCACATGCTCAAGGCGCCCCAAGATACATGTGGTCGGGCCCCTAACGTGTGGCCACTAGGCAAACGGATCAGGGGGTTCCAGACCAAAGGCTGCCGAAGCTGCTCCTCTAAGGCAATTGCAGCTATCTGTCTGAGGGCTAGCCTAAGATGGTCCCAAGCACGAAGCAAACTGGCTGCAGATCTGTCCTCAAAATCCGGGCTAAAACCACGTGCTCGCATCTCTGTGAAGATCCATCTAGTACTCTACGGCCAAGGGTCCCCAAGACTCGGAGTTCGGGCTGAAATCTGGGCCAATAGGAAATCCTTCTAGGGCTCACCACCAGGAAGGAGGCAATTAGCTTGCCCAACAGGGCGCGGCTCTGGATAGCAGGTTTGATGAGGCCTAGTCCCCCCTCTGTGACATGGTTGAATGATCACTCTCCATGCGACCTTGGCCTTGGTTGGCCTCCCATCACTGCCGGCCCATAAGAAGTTCCGGATCAATCGCTGTACCTAGCCAATACATGTCCGAGAAAAGGCCCAACATGAAGTGATGTCAAAAAGTACTTGGTTCGCCACCACCACCCTGCGTGCTAGGGAGAGCCTTGTCGAGCTCCAGTAAAGAAGCTTCTTCTGAATACTCAGAAGAAGCGGGGCGAGCTGCTGCTCGGAAGAGATAGCAATGCCAACCTGGCAACTGAGATAACGAACTGGAGTGCCCCTCGGGATCCACTAGAAAGCCTCAACTGGTTGCCAAGTCAGGGCGGGTGCTGAGTCTACCCAAAAACCACACGACTTGTCCGAGTTGATCTGTGCTCTTGAAGCGCGGCCGGAAATCTCGATGGCCTCCGCAAATCTCTGGAGATTCCCCACATCTCCTGCAAGGAAAGCTGATGTGTCATCTGCGAACTTTGAGTCCAATAGCTCCTCCCGCGCGCAGAGGGGAAGACGCAATCCTTGAAGCCCGGTCTCCTGGGCAGAGAAAAAACTACTCATGGCCTTGGCGATGAATAGGAAGAGGTAAGGTGCCAGAGGACAGCCCTGTCTAGCCGAGTGGGAGAGGGGAAATCTGTCGCCACGGGCTCCCTGAATGAGAACCTGGCTGTGTGAGGCTGAGTAGAGTCCTTAGACTCCATGAATCCACTCCATGGGGAATCCCATCCAGCGCATTGTGCCCTCCAGAAAGCTCCAATCCACCCTATCATAAGCTTTCTCAAAGTCTAGGAGTAGCACAATGAGGTCCTGCTGCGGCATCCTGGCCAAAGCTGTCACCTCCCAGAAGGTAAAGATGTTGTCTAGAATGCTTCGATGCTGAACAAAGCCGGTCTGAGTGTCGTGGATCAAGTTTGGGAGAAAAGGCTAGAGTCTCTTGTTGATGGCCTTAGCCAAGATCTTATAGGCTGTCCCTAGAAGAGTGATGGGCCTCCACTGCCGGATCTCCAATCTGTCACCACCCTCCTTGGGAATCAAGTGAATCAAGCCCTCTAAGAGCCTCTCTGGCATGGCACTTGTGATCACAATCTCATTGAAGGCAGCTCGAAGGCCACCTTCCATGAGGTCCCAATGGCAAAGAAAGGAGGAGACTAGAAGCCCGTCCACCCCTGAGCATTTGCCCCTGGAAAGTGCTCCACAACAGTAAATGGTGTTAATAGGAATGACTGAAGAGAAGGGGGAACCACCTCCCTTGTATGCTGCGAGACCCTTTTGCGTGCGTCCACCACCTGTGGAGATACTTACTAGGGCACCTGTGAGGAGAGATCGAAAAAAGTTTGTGGCGATTGCTCCCACCTGGGGGGGGGGGATCTGAAACAATAGCTCCATCTTGGCCACACAACCTGCGAATACCGTCTCTCCTCCTGTGGGGGCCGGCTATCTCGAAGAAATCCCCTGTGACTTTGTCGCCGGCCTGAGTCCAGAAAGAGGCCCTGGCATGATACCTGTACTCCACCCTCCTCTCCTCTATGGATCTAATCTTTGTGCGAGCGGCAGCAAGCTGACTCTCGATCCATTGGCTATCGGGGGACCTCTCCTGAAGCCGTTGTAAAGAGGCAAGACTCCTCCTCAGACTCCTCTCCTTCTTCCGGAAACCCTTCAATCGGCTTTGGGCTGCCTCTTGTAAGAAATTGCTGATCTCCCCTAAGCCCTCATCCCAATGTGCACGGAGGAGAGCCTGAAAAAAAGTCCAATCCCGTTCATATCTGCTTTATCCTGCTGCATATCTCGGGTCCTGAATGAGGTTGTCCGGAATCCTCGAGCTCACATGCTTGTCGTGCCTCCAGGGATCCTCTAAAGACAGGATAATAGGGGCATGATCAGAGAATGAAGTGCCTGCCAAGATACCAATCATAGCCCCTTGGTTGCAAGCCCACTCATCAACATAAAATCTGGCTAGTCTAGAGAGGTTGGGGCCGGTGCTCCTCCTATCCGATCTTGAGAAGCAAAGGTTCCTAGGGCTATGCCCAAGATGCCAAGGGTCCTGTCCCTTAAGTGCAAGAATCATCTCCTCCCAACAAGCTGAATACTTAGCTCCTGAAATTGTGGCCCTGCTACCTCCAAGTCTGTCCTCTGCTGCCTCTATCATGTTAAAGTCACTGCCCAAGCACCAAAAGTCAGCCTCAAGGAGGGCCTGCCGGATTGAGCTCCAAAAGAGGGCTCTACCTACAGCAGCGTTCGGAGCAAAAACATTGAGGAAGCCAACGCTATCCTCTCCGATCATAATGGTAATCCACTGTGCAAGGTTGCATTTAAAACCCGTTTTTTATAATTTAGTACTTTTTGGACTTCCGAACGTTTCCAAACGTTTCAAACTTAAAAAACGTTTGTGTTTTGGTTTCTTCCCTTGTGGTCTTTTTTCTATTTATTATGTTTGGCGATCGCTTTGTATAGCCCGTTTGCACTCATGACATCATACAGATGTGACATTGTCATTTGATTTTGATTTATCATTTGTTTCTACTATCTACTTGAATTGTCAAATTCCATTCATGGTGTATTTGGGTATGTCTAGACATTGTTTATGTGTGAGTGCTAATTTTGAAATTCTTAGATAGGCTGAAATGCTAGAATGTGACATGTGTTGACACATCACTCCGTCTGCGGGTGCCTCTGAGAGGTGATGCTCCTGGAGGAATAAGATGTCTATGGGTCCCTCCCCCTCTATGGCTCTCTGAAGCTCGCCTCGTAGGATGCCTCACCCTCCCCCAATTATGGCTCTCTGAAGCTCGCCTCGTAGGACGCCTCGTCTCTGAAAGCACCGAGGCCGCCCTAAACCCTGAATGTTCCATGAAACAATCCGCATATCAATCTCTGTGTGATGTGGCACTAGCGGAACTGCCCTCCACTCCAAGAATCTTGGGCGAGGGTTTAGACGGGGAATAATAACAATCCGTGCAGGGGTGAAGGCATGCCAGGTGGGCACTAATCCTGTCCTCCATGTGACGCCACTTTGTACGAGCACGAGCGTATGCATACTTTGGACTCCATCGATCACAATGGAGGTATCTGTAAGAGGGGGGAAAAGGTACCACGACAGAAGTACGCATGAACACAAAAAGCAACACCTCCAGGCTGGAGACTACCATCTCCCCATCATGTCCTCGATGGGTTGAACCTCCAAGCTTCATCCTAGCCAGGGGCCAAAAATGGGTGTGAATGTCAGTGATGCGAAGATCCTGGAGATGGTGGGAGAGCTCGACTGCCTGACCCTGGATGCAAGTAGCCGCCAACACGGGATCCCACTCTCTATCCCTAGGGCTGCACTGAAGGGGAAAGAGAAGACCATCATGCCATTATCTGGCGTAGAGGGCCTAGAGTGATGAAAAACCACACATACCTGAACAAGGGTTACTATCTCCTCAAATATGTCGGTCCCTTCCGTCGGCAGACATCGGAAGAAACTATAGTCCACAGGCTGTCCCAGGATCCTGGGGGCCCTATGGGACTCTGGCGGGAGAGCCCTCACTGGGGAGGTGGCAATGGTCATCTTAACCGGCTCAGAAAATCGGATAATCAAGTGACGAACGGATCCCGCCGGCTTCCTCCGCGGATCCGGTCATTTATTTTCCTCAATTGTACACCACAAGTAATCAATCACGTAAAGCACATGACGCTTGCCAGAGGCATATGGCAGCACTTGGCTTCTCTTTATAACAGGGTATCACCCATGAAGAGGATCTCCTTGGAAGTGCAGATGCGGGTTATGAACCCTGCAAAGTCCTTGACAATGCGGGAGCACATTAACAAGCTGCAGGCTCTTCAGCAGGAAGTCCTCCAGGCTGGGAAGGAGATATCATCTGAAGACATGGCCATTACTTTGTTGTCCCACTTGCCTGCTCAGTATTCCGCTTTTTACTCCTCTTTGATTATGAGTGGCAGGCTCAGCACCATTACCTGGGAGGAGCTTGTGCCCATGGTCTTGGCCCAGGAGGAATGTTTCACGAACCCTCCTCACAACGGAGGTTCGGAGGCCTTAACTGGCCAACGGTCAAAAGGCCGTAATACCAACAAGGGCAAAGGGAAGGCTTCACCGGAGAAGTCTTTTGAGAAGAAGCCCGACACAGAACAAGAGAAGCTGAAGGCCGAACGATCCTGCAATGATTGTGGCGAGAAAGGCCACTATTGGAGGAAGTGTCCTAAGCGGACTGGGAAGAGTGCTGATTCTTCAGCCTCAGCTGCAAAGACTCCTGCATTTGTGCACTTAGAGATGATGGACTCCGATGCTTCATCGTCTTAGAGCGAGGAGGCAATCGGCTTCACCGCAAAGGATACCCGGGAATGGATTCTTGACAGTGGTGCTTCCAGGCACATGACTCCGTCCCGTGACTTCTTTTTGGATCTGAAACGGCAGTGAGGTCGCATTTTTATTGGCGACAACTCCACTATTACGATACACAGTGAGGGCCGGATGGAGATTATTCCCGACGGCAAGGGGGGCAAGCATGCTTCCCGTGTTCTTTATGTCCCTGCTCTGGGTTTTCATCTTTTGTCAGTGCATGAAGTATGCAAGACTGGCTTTCGGGTGGAATTTGAGGAGCATTCAGTTGCTCTACGGGACCGTGAGACTGGCCAAGTTGTTTGGGAAGGCGGTGTGGAGAATGGTATCTACAAGCTCTCTGCACTCTCCTCGTTGACAGGTTCTCAGGTCGGAGATGTGTGGCACTTTCGTTTTGGCCACTTAAATGTGGATGCACTGCGGCGAGCTTTCTGAGACCAGATGGTGGTTGGCTTGCCAGATGTTGGCAGTAGGCAAGGACGTTGCAGTTCTTGCATACGTGGTAAGCAGCACAGGGAATCCTTTCTGAAGGAGGCTTCTAGGCGGGCTTCGAAACCGTTGGAGTTGATTCACACTTACTTGTGTGGACCTCAGCAGACACCATCATTGGGAGGATCTCTCTATTTTATGCTGCTTGTTGATGACTATACCAGATTCACGTGGGTCTACTTTCTTTCACAGAAGGACCAAGCTTTTGCACGGTCCAAGGATTGGCACGTGATGGTGGAAAAAGAGTCTGGATTGCAGGTAAAGACTCTCAGGGCTGACAAAGGGGGTGAATTCTCCTCGACTGTATTTCTCAGATTTTGTGCAGACCATGGCATCAAGAGGGAACTGGCCAATACCGGATCGCCTTCAGAGAATGGAGTTGTAGAATGCAAAAACAGGACTGTGGTAGAGATGGCGAGGACCATGTTGGAGCATCGTGATCTTCCTCGTCCACTGTGGGAGAGGCTATGGCAACGGCTGTCCATACCCTCAACCGATCTCCGACGACTTCAGTACCTAACATGACTCTGTTGAGGCATACTTTGGCAGGAAACCTGATGTCTCGCACTTCCGTGTTTTTGGGAGTGATGTGTATGTTCATATTCCGAAGAAGCAGAGGGGGAAGCTTGACTCCAAGTCCCGCAAGCTTATATTTGTGGGGTATAATTCTCTTTCCAAGGGACACAGATTGTATGATCCAGACAGGAATGAGATTGTTGTCAGCCGGGATGTGGTCTTTGATAGGAGCCGCCACTTCTTGGAGATCCAGAAGAGTCTGATGATGATTCCCAGACCATTGCTCCAGTTGATCACCCTCAGTCAACATAGGAGGTTGAGCCCGTAGCTGGAGTAGAGCCCCCGCAACAGCAGGAGGCTCCACGATCTGTTCGAGTACCTAGGTGGTTGTTGGATACCCTTGGGGAGTCAGGTGTCACGGAGTTACCCTCCGAGTGGACCACGGAGGACGGCCCTCGAAGATCACACAGAGTCCGAGACAAGCAATACAGCGGAGCTTCTTCAGGTAAACTATGCTCTGATGTCTCGTATTATGCGGGACAAGGAGCCCACTTCCGTCAAGGAAGCCCTCTCATAGGATACTTGGAGGAAAGCCATGTAGGTGGAACTTGATGCCATCGAGAAGAACAACACATGGGAGTTGGTACCGAGGCCGTCGAAACGGTCAGTCATTGGTGTCAAATGGGTCTTTAAGACCAAATATGCGTCGGATGGGTCGGTGGACAAACACAAAGCCAAACTTGTGGCTAAAGATTATGCTCAACAGCCAGGCATCGACTACAAGGATACCTTTGCACCGACAGCACGGATGTCCACGATTCAGACCGTTCTTGCCCTTGCTTCTTCTCAGAGGTGGCCCGTGTATCAAATGGATGTAAATTCTGCGTTCGTGCAGGAGGAGGTGTATGTTGAGTAGCCTCCAGGCTTTGTTATTCCAGGATCAGAAGGGATGGTTTACAGGTGACGTAAGGCCTTGTATGGTCTTAAGCAGGCTCCCAGGGCTTGGAATCAGAAGATTGATTCCTTCTTTGTTCGGACTGGATTTCAGAGATCGGTTGCAGATCCTAACCTGTATCTCTTTCGGGAACGCGGCATGGTTACGATTATCATCCTTTATGTGGATGATCTCATTCTCACCGGCGGTCATGTGGAGCACATTGGTGTGACGAAGGCTGCCTTGTCAAAGGAGTTTGAGATGACCGACTTAGGCTTACTCCTTTTCTTTTTGGGATTGGAGATCTGGCAGACCCAGAGGGGGTTTTTTGTCTCTTAGTAGCGGTATGTTCATGAGTTGCTTGAAGCCTTTGGGATGGAGAACTGCAAGCCTATTACTTCGCCGATGGACCCAAACACAAAGTTAACCGTTAAAGATCCTTGTGAGCCAGTTGATGCCTCGTAGTATCGGAAGTTGGTTGGTTCATTGATCTGGTTGCTGAACACCAGATTGGACTTGAGCTTCTCCGTGGGGCTGTTGAGCTCTTTTATGCAGACGCCATTGAAGTCTCATTGGGACGCAGGATTGCGGATCTTGCAGTATTTGCAGAGTACGAAGGATCTAGGACTCTTTTACACAGGAGGGGATGGAGTCAGACTCCAAGGTTGGAGTGACTCAGATTGGGGAGGAGATCCAGACATGAGGAGATCTACTTGAGGTTACAGTTTTACCCTCAGCTCAGGAGCAGTTTCTTGGAGCAGTAAGAGGCAGCCAACTATTGCCCTATGTTCGATAGAGGTAGAGTACCGGGCTGCTTGTGGTGCTGCTTGCGAGGTTGTGTGGTTGCGGAGGCTGCTAGGCGAGATTGGGTTTCCACAGAAGGAGCCCACAGTCATCCAGTGCGATAACCAGACTTGTATAGCTATTGCTCGGAACCCGGTCTTCCATGCCCGGACCAAGCACATAGAGATACAGTATCACTTTGTACGTTAGAAGATCTTGGCTGGTGACATCTTGCTACTTTATTGTTCGACGGAGGACAATGCGGCGGACCTCTTCATGAAGTCTCAACCTCAGGCTACGCTCAAGCGGCACTCCAGCTCCCTTGGGTTGATTTCACAGCCAGGAGCTGAGAGGGGGTGTTAGAAGTCATCTTCTGTCTTTATCAGACACCAGGGCCTCTGTTGTGGGTGTGCCCGCCCTGTATAGGTGTTTTATCATTTTTCCTCACTCCCCGTATTTTTTCCCCATTTTTCCCTATTTTCCTGGGTGTGGGAGGCAGTGTAGGACCTGTCGGCTGTACCAGATGCTAGCCGACTGGTCACAGGTAGTCCCAGTTGCTCTCTGCTCCTGGCCGACATCACACCATTGATGGCCGACCTGATATGCTGGCCGACTGCTGTTTTTTCTGGTCGTGGGCATTTCAGGTCCTGTTGGCTGTCCATCTACTGGCTGACTGCACTCATGGGGCCATATGAAATGGCCCACCTATTGTATTCAGTTTTCCTCGGGATCTTGTGTATAGAGAAGAGCTACACGCCTATCTCTCTCCTTCTCTTGTGCTGTCTATTTTCTGCACTCTACTTGCTCTTGTGGTCTCAGATTTGGTTATCATTTCCGCTGTGTATTTTGATTTGGGGGGGGGGGAGACGGGGGGGCAAGCTACTCAAGAGCGAGCACACGATTTTTTATTTATTTTTTGCTTCTGTCTCAACCCCCGCCATTTCCCAATATCACTTGCCGTTTCCCTTGCAAAGGGGATATTAGTTGCTCTTTTGTTCTTTCTTCTCACTGATCTCCTTTTCCCTAGTTTCCAATCATATACTCTCCTATTTTCTTGCATCTCCATGTATTTCTGCTTCCCTCTTCTTCTTTATACACTAAGGCAGTCGTATCGCCAGTCTTGGAGCTGGTTTCTGGATTCCCCCTTTTGAGAGGGTGAGATTGAGCGAGCAGGGCCTTCCCCATGGAAGCGCTCGGGGGTTGCTGCTGGTTTTTCTTTTTCTTCAACCTTGGGATCTCATGAAGATGGGCATAAGGGCCGCCTTCAATGAGGTCATGGTGGCAGGATCCCTCCCAAGTGTCTGGATAGCGTCGAGAACCGTGCTAGATGATATCTGTCTATAAAGAAACCTTCTTGTGATAGAGGTTGACATGTGGATATAGACGGCATACGCCAGCTTTGAGAAAGGCATGGTGGTGATCATGGCCGGGCCTTATTGACCGATACTAGGGTAAAGGCACAATTGCTGACAGTTGGTGTGGAAAGAATAGGGTAGGTGTCTACCAGAGATCACAATAGGTTGATGAAGAGGACGGCCAACTGTTGAAGATGCTAGAAGCAAGAGTCATGCGTGACAAGCTTCGAGGTGGGACATGCGTGTTAAAGTCGGTGACGACATCTATAGGTGGCAAGTGGTAGCACCACCGGTGGATTGCAGGCGGACAAAGGCACAACTGCTGACAGTTGGTGTGGAAAGAATATGGTAGGTGTCTACCAGAGATCGCAATAGGTTGATGAAGAGGACGGCCAACTGTTGAAGATGCTAGAAGCAAGTCATGCGTGACAAGCTTCGAGAAGGGACATGCGTGTTAAAGTCGGTGACGACATCTATAGGTGGCAAGTGGTAGCACCACCGGTGGATTGCAGGCGGACAATCCATCCCCTTATGAGGATGATCCTAAAACGTGCAAGACACAACCTACGATTTGATGCAAAGTAACCATTTTGATGTTGCGGTGTGTGTGTGACTTGATCAATTCACAACCTGCAGGTATATCTCTGGATGGGGGGGCCATGGCGGGCGTGAGCCTGGTCCATGGTACGGCCCATCACCTAGATGTTCCCGTGCGCATTATCCACGGCACGCAGGTAGGTTTTATGTGAGATAGGAGCATCTAATCTTCACCTTTTGGAAGGCGACAGTTGTGACTGAGCTCAGCCATGATATAAAAAAAATTTCCGAGGAAAGGGGTCCTTCTATTAGTTACCAAGCAAAGCAGCCATAATGGCTAAGTACAAACTTGGCTCCACATAGGGAAGCGAGAGTCATGAAATAGAAAAAAGGGGGAGGATGCTCCTGTCCTCCGATTGAGGAGAAGGCTATCTCATACAATGGGGGGAGGGGGATACAACCACACAGGTGGTCTATAGTGCCAAGTGGGCTCACCACCATTGTCAGTGAGAAAGGATCGCGACGCGAAATCCTCAAGAAGGCCTCATGCCATCGCGGTGCTTCCGCATGCGGTCAGAGCCACCCTAAAGCTTTCCCCATTGTCCAGGGAGGGTATGAATGATATCAAGCTAGATGCTCCGGATGTACTCCACTGACGGGGTGAGGGTCTCCTCCATGGTCTCCGTGCATCAAGCTCTCCAGATGTGCCACGTAGCAATACTGCTGCAAATCTTCTATCTTTGGCTAGAACTTGGAGTCCAATGATCAGTGGATGGAGTTGGGACTGGCACTACAGAAATATGAAGGTGAGAGACTTGAAGGGCGAATCCCCGGACCCCCACCCTCCTCATATGCCATGATGGCCTCGGCCTCAGTGACCCAAGCAAGTGTGCCCCACATAATTGTGCAGGAGGGGGCCTATCCATAGTGAAGATGCGGAGAATCCGCTTCCAAACCTGCTAAGCCTTCAAGCAATCCCAAAGACACAATGACGTTGTGACTCTTGGGGATGGCCACACCTTGGACTGACTGCTAGCCTACCTCCTATGGTCAGCCGAGTGCCAATTGCCAGGCTCCGATGTGCCAGCTGCCATAGAAAAAGAGTCATCTTTCGTGGCCGAAAGCTGTCCCACAACCTGTGACCACTTCTCTGGAAGATGTTTGAAATGATGTCATGATTGAATACATGTGGAAGGGCTCCATGGAAGGAATGGTATCCTGGTGTGAGTTCCTGGCATGATTTATGAACTCATGGAAGGGTGGTAACCCTGGTGAGTTACTCTGGACTCATGGAAGGGTGGTTACCCTGGTTGAGTAACTCATGGAAGGGTGGTTACCCTAGTGAGTACTTTTTGGTCTTGTGTGGACGGCGCTTGTGATTGGGCTAGTTGGATGTACAAGATGTAAGTTGGGAGATTTCATCCACTATGTTTGTGCACCAGCATATGTATGTGAGTTGCACATGCATGGATGACTTGTTTTTGATGCCTGGACATTGCTTGGTATTTTGCCTGTGAATGTCCACGGGCACCAGGGACGCCTGGACAACCCGTGGATATGCGTGTGCACACCTATTTGGGACTCATATGGTTTCGTTATGTGTTTTGCAGGTGGTAAGTGTGCACACTTAACCCAATTTATTCATTATTTCATGTTACTTAGGTTTATTGGGTCCAGGATTCACATTCACTTAAAGTGTGGGCGGACACGCTTATAATTTTATAAGTGAGTTCACATCAGGGTGGACTATTTTTAATGAACCAAGGCCAAATATGAGAGATGGGCACCCGGGCACTCCCAAAAAGCTCCACGAGTTGCTATTCTGGGTGTGGGAGGGCCAAAGTGGGCAAGCCCTGACTTGTAGAGCACTCATTTGGAAGTCATGGGCTGTTAGGAGCTGTTTTGGACAGGAAAAACAGCAAGTTCACTCATACGCATGAGCTACAGGTGGAATACATGCGAAGCACAAGGGCCCCAGGGCTGGCCGGCTGCTATCTCTCTCTCTACAGGGCAGGCCGACTGCATCTACAGGGCTGCAGGGTGATCGATTTGGTTCTAGAAGCTTGCGCATGGCTGTTTTTGGGCTTCTCTGCTGAGAATAGGGCTTGGACGGAGTGAGCAGAGTCTCTGCAGGAGCTGGCCGACTGTTGTAAGGGCCATTATTGGTTGTTTTTACAGGTTTGCAGGAGGTTTCTTGCGATGAAACTTGAGCAAACATGTCCCTAGACAAGTACTAGGCTTGGGGATGTGATCTGGTGGAACCTGTGGGTGGCCAATGAGCCAAAACCATGGCTGGTTACTGTTTTGCAGGTTTGGGACAGCACTTTGTTAGAGGGTTGGTGACCACTCTATCAAAGTATAGGAGTGGTTGGTGATCACTCTACCCTGGTTGGTGACCAAGGGTGCTCTACAGGAGCGGTTGGTGATCGCTCAACCTTGGTTGGTGACCAAGGGTGTTGCAACAAGAGTGGTTGGTGACCGAGGAGTTGTAGGTAATGTGTTTACCTATGTTTCCACAGTTGGATAAATCTGGTGTCGGCTGGATGAGTGTGTACTCTCCGTGCACCCCCACTTGTACATATAAATACTTCTGTTGGTAATAAAGATACCTCAGGGGGGGGCTGGCCCAACTTCAGCCCCTAGTGTTGTGTCATGTGCAAGTTGGTTTATGTTTGCAGGATGTATGTGCTCATGTAATGTTTCACAATGATGGTAATCATGTATATGCCAGGAGTGGTTGATGTATGTATGTTGTTTTGGTAGTGAATTGGTTCCGTATACACATGCCCGTTTGTGACACAACCTCTTCCAAAAATCTGCGAGAAACTGAGGGAGGCCCTGGGATGCCAGTGCCTTGCTACTGCTAGAGTGCCCTCAATCTCTGGCATTTGAATCCTGCGGCTGAGCCATGCGGTGTAGGCAAAGAAGGGGGTACCAAGAGTCTCCTCCTTGTTAGCTGGATCATGCCACATCCACTCCCTCGGGTCCTAGGATCGGGGGGGAGGGTCTAGGATTGGGGTCAGCCACTCGAGGTGGGTGGAAGAGTCGATGTCGAGGCTAAGTCTGTCCCTACCCCGTATCCTAGTGAGACTCCTCTCCTAGGCCTCGGAGGGCAATTGTATGAAAATAAGCCAATCTCCAAGTGACCGAGCGGGACCCATACTCAAAGCACGATACATGCGGGCGAGCCCCCAGCATGTGACCATTGGGCAAACGGACGAGGGGGTTCCAAATCAGAGGCTATCGGAGGGTAGCCCTAATGCATAGAGGGCAGCCCTCTATGCATGCCATATACATTGCATAGAGGGCAGCCGTAATGCATAGAGGGCTGTCCTAATGCATTAGGGTTACTCGTGGGCAGCCCTCTATGCATGCCAATATGCATATGGCATGCAAAGAGGGCAGCCCTAATGCATAGAGGGCTGCCCTCTATGCATTAGGGCAGCCCTCTATGCATGCCCATATGAAAAACAAAAACAAAAATAGGAAAGAGAGAGAAAGGGGGGGTATTTAAAAATAGGAAAGAGAGAGAAGGGGGGGGGGGGGGGGGTATTTAAAAAAAGACATTAGTATTTCAGAAAAAAAAAAAGAACATGCAAAGTACAAAAACAAAAATTAGAAAGAGAGAGAAAGGGGGGTACCTAATAGAGAGAGGGGGTACCTAACAATAGAGAAACCTATAACACACCAAAAAAAAAAGGGAAAAAGAGACATTAGTATTTCAAAAAAAAAGAGAATATGCAAAGTAGAAAATGAGAGAGGAGGAGGAGATGGAGGGGGGTGTAAGGATTTGGTGGTGGGGCGGGGGGAGGGATGGGGGGAGGGCATGGGTGGGGGGGAAGAGAAACATACTTTTGGAATACTCACAATAGTAGAAAGAGGGCAAGACGTGGGTTTTTCATGATGCGCTGTCGGTATTCAATATATCTTAGAGTCAATATATTCGTCGATATATGCATCGGTATAGATGTCAGAATATTCGTCGGTATATTACCAACGCTTATACCGACATGTATATCGACGCATCTATCGACGGTGTTACTGACGTCACGAATTTTATCCAAAATAGATTCACTTTTTTCTTCCTTTTGACCGACTCAATTAGAGTAACCCTATTATACTGCAACCAATTACCCGAACACCAATGTATTCTGAAATACATCATGGAGAATCCATCTAGATATTCCTCTGAAGTAACTGAAGGAG
The DNA here is from genome assembly GCF_041138505.1 of Cibotium barometz. NCBI lineage: Eukaryota > Viridiplantae > Streptophyta > Polypodiopsida > Cyatheales > Cibotiaceae > Cibotium > Cibotium barometz. Next base: position 37,139,190 of record NC_141093.1, on the reverse strand, counting down.
GCGGCGATGCATGGTTGGCCCAAAGAATTCAGTGTCTGTGTGCATGTTACAAGTACTCTATTAGAAGGCAACGTCAAATCACTATTCACCATGTTGAACGATCTAGAGTGTTTGATAGATCCTTATTGAAAATTCTGATTGGTGATTTCCAGACAGTGACATACTGGCACAGATTATGGGAGCTCCCACCAGACAGATACCCCAGGCTCGCCCTAGAGTCCTTGAGACAGCTGGCACTAGACGGAGACACGGAGTGTTGGTATGCCCAAGTGAGCACTTGGTTTGGTATGCATGGCATGCAGATGGAGGCACTCCCTCCATTCCAGTATAGCATAGATGCACCCTCCTTTGCTCTCAGCCACACAGAGCTGAACATGGTCCTCGGGAAGGACATCGTGAGATTGGATACGCGAGGACTTGGCACCCACTTGCCCAGCCCCTTGGGACAAAGATGGCCTTTTACAGGGACCTTTTTCTTCGCCTGACAGAGGACGACCTCATCACATGCCCGCACTACATGGACACACATTTGTCATTTGGGGTGCGATGTGCTATTGGACATACCTCATCCCATCAGCGGAGAGTGGAGACAGCCAGATATGGACCGAGGGCAGCTGCACCAGAGGACAGGATATGTCTGCTTTGTCACATAGAGGTTGAGACAGAGGCCCACTATGTATGCAGATGCCCAGTATACTATGAGATTAGGGGAGGTTCCACTAGCTCTTCTGAGATGGATTTGGACCACTTTCTAGGATCATGGATTTCCTAGACCAAAGATGCTTGGGACTTTTCCTCCTGGAGCTTCGCAGACAAAGGGAGTCCCTTTTGCGGCCTAGACCAGGGGTACCTGTTAGAGGACCAATATAGAGAGCTCTCACCGACTTCTTCCAGACCAGAGTGACGAGGGTAGGTTCACCCACTACACCCGACCTTCAAGCTAATGCGGGAGCTCGGCCGAGAGGAGTGACACTAGACAGAGCCATTGAGCTATGCCGAGCCCGGCAGCCTCTACCTTATGGTCCCCGCCCATGCCCGCGTCACTATAGGAGAATCAGAGCCATCATCTCCCACCACCATAGGACTTTCTCCCGCCGGCCTAGCTTTTCTACATTGGGTGCCATGTTGCAGTGTCCTATGCGGGATATTTTAGGGTGATATGAGAGCTGGACACTTTTTTGTTTTGGGATTAGATCTGACATTTCAGCTCTTATTACTTTCTTTGATTTTTATTTTTAGTACTTATGATGATGTATTTCATGGACACGATGTAACCTTTTGGTCTCATAGATCATTTTGGCCTTTTGTAGACGTTAACACAACTTTATTTCCTCCCCCCTCCCCCCCCCCTCTCTCTCTCTATATATATATATTTACCACACAGAGACGGATTCGTGAGGTTCTCCACCGACATGTCACGCTCCCATCACAGAGGCCTGACATTCACTCCACCATCAGATCTGTTCTGGCCGAGGCGGGTATCGACATTAGCTGATCACAGCATCTCCCTCTACACAGGATCATCTGTTGATCACATGTACTATAAGACAGAGATCAGAGCTCAGTTTCATAGAGAGGGTGCGGAGCGATTGGCTCGCTTCAGAGCAGACCCATGCATGTTCTTCAGGGAGTTGTGGACAACCCCTTCATTGATGTATACCATTTTATACCCCTAGTATGGTACAGGATGGAGCTAGCTAGGTTGCATATCATGATTGTATACTCCATGCATATAGCTTTGCATTCTCCTAGTAGTAGAGCTCCATCCCCAGCAACTATAGGACTATCATGATTGGTCATATATTGGCCAAACTTTATCGCGCAGTGCTCGAGGCAGAGTTGAGCTCATATGCAGAGAAGGAGGGACTGCGAGCACTAGGGCAGGCTGGACTCCGACGAGCTTTCTCCACTATTGACTATATATTCACTCTGAGATGTCTGATTGACCAGGCTAGAGCGCGGGAGAAGAGATTATACTGCTGCTTTGTGGATTTCCGCAAAGCATTTGACACGGTGCCACGAGAGAGACTCTTCCAGCGCCTACAGTCATTGGGGATCCCATCAGAGATGATTTGGGGCATCTATGCTTTACATGAGCAGGTCCTCGGGCGCATACGATACCCCGGGGGGCTATCTGATGTTATTGCTAGCACCATAGGTGTGAAGCAAGGATGCCCACTCTCTCCTACACTATTTGGGCTATACATCGATGAGGTGGCTGACTTCATTGGTCACGGTGGTGGGGACGGGGTAGACATCTCAGGTACCACAATCCACATTATGCTATATGCAGATGTTATTATTCTGGTCTCTGAGTCGCGGATGGGACTACAGCACCATCTCCATACACTCGATGACTTCTGCACATAGAGGGGGCTTACAGTGAACCTTGGGAAAACCAAGGCCATGATTTTCCACACCTCAGGGCCGGTTCTTCACACTAGCAGGAGGACAGGTAGATGTGGTAGACTCATATGTGTACCTGGGGATTACATTTACGACTCCGCCAGGAAGATTTACTATGGCACAGGCAGCCAGGGATAGACTCACACAAGGGTATGCAGCTCTGGCCATGCTAGAGAGACAGTGTCACCAGGCACACTTCCAGGAGCCCCGCACGAAGGGGTGGTTGTTTGACACACTAGTCACCCCTGCTTTGATGTATGCTGCAGCAGTATGGGCACGTGGGCTCGCCACCTCCACATGGTCTCAGATAGAGAGGCCTCAGATTCGCATGCTCTCACGGATGATTCGCAGCAAACCCTCCATCCCACATGACATTGTCCGGACGGAGTTTGCTGCACCGTGACCAATGAAGTCAGCCACCTCATCGATGTATATAGCCCAAATAGAGATCCTCTTCATACAGAGGATCAGAGATATGCCATCAGATCGACTCTCACATAGAGCTTTTGAGGCGTCCAAGCAGCTCGCAGAGAGTGGAGATAGATCATGGTATTCACAGATGATACAGTGGCTCACTCAGCATGGTCTCGACATAGATCACCTGCCACCTTTCCAGTATGATATACATGCACCACACATCCAACTCTCTCACAGTGAGAGGAACAGAGTCCTTCGGCAAGATTTATGGCAACGATACACTCAAGAGACTTGGATTACACCTAGTCAATCTCTACCGCCGAAGATGCTATACTACAGAGATCAGTTTATGCATATCTTAGCGGATGGATTCATACAGAGACCTAGATACATGGATGTGTATATGCCTCACAGTGCCCGAGTGGTGATTGGCCAGCTCAGAGTGTCATCACACCAGCTTGAGATTGAGGCAGGTAGGGCAGCACGGATCCCTAGAGCAATGCAGACTATGCTAGGAGGAGCTTGAGATTGAGCCAGGTAGGGCAGCACGGATCCCTAGAGCAGAGAGGATATGCAGACTATGCTAGGAGGAGGTTGAGAGTGAGGAACATTATGTATGCAGATGCAGAGCATATAGTGTCATTAGAGAGAGATACACCACCATCTTCAGTGGACATCCCTCACTCCACCAGATCATGGAGTCCGCAGACCAGCGCAGATTTGACCAGTTCTTGTTAGAGACACAGCGCCACAGACAGAGACTGATACGGACTCATACCACATGGAGAGGTGGGCGACAGCTCCAGCTCACTGATTTCTTCCAGAGATCTATCCCAGTGCCTACATTGACATAGGAGGGGGTTACACTTCAGCGCGTTGCGGACCTCCGAGCCAGACACAGACCGAGTGCACCAGGCTACCAGACTCCCAAACTACATCAGAGGGAGATCACAGAGATACGAGCTCGACATCAGCACCATATCCAGGAGCGGCTAGCTCACTTACACTCACACTCACACTCGGAGATCATGCTCCGAGGTATTTTGCCTCGCCATCGCCTATGTATCACATATTACACCCCCATTATGGTACTAGTTGGAGCTAGATAGATCTGCATTGCATTCTTGTATACCCTACGCATATAGGTTGCATACTGAGCCTCTAGCAGTAGTGCTCCATCCATCACACCCCCCCACTAGCTGAGTACTTTCATACTTTATTTCATGTTCATTTTGTCCTTTTTTTTCTGGACATCCAGAAGACATTGACAATTGTACATTGATTTGTCTCATAGGTCGAGTTCGGCCCCTAGTAGACGTTAATACAACTTTCTTTCTTTCTTTCTTTCTCTCTCTCTTACTCATGAAATAATTAAACCATATAAGGAAAACAATAAGAGAACTAATACTCCCTGTAGACGTTTGCATGTCTCACCCTGTCTTGGCTCCCTATATACAAGTATAGGCCTGCAACTTGCAGCCACTGTATCTCTCTGGTTTTTCGTTAGAATATATTCGAGTTGGTACTTCAAATTACGAGAATAGGCGTGATCTACAACTCAATGCGGGCCGTTTCGCTAAATTTGACCATATACAAAACCAACTTACTTTTTTGGGGATCTTTATCATAAATATGCTATTTTTATCATAAATTTATTTTCTTTATATTTCTCTAATTGTTTAGAGATATTCATATACTCTCATATCTAACTATAATTTTTATTGAATAAATATAATTAAATTCTCAAGAAAGTTCACTCACATAACAAGGCCCCCCTTGTGACGTGGTTGAATGATCACTTTCCAGGCCAGCTTGGCCTGGGCAAGCCTCCCGTCACTACCAACCCAAATAAAGTTGTGGATCAGCCGTTGAATTTGACCATTGCAATCCCGGGAGAAGGCCCAACAGGAGGTGATGTATCTCATGGTGAGGAAAAGAACCTGATTCGCTACCACGACCCAGCCAGCCAAGGAAAGCCTGGCTGAACTCCACTATAATAGCTTCTTCGGAATGCTCAGAAGAAGAGGGATTAGCTGCGGCTGCTCGTGGGAGATATTGATACCCACTTGGCATCCAAGATAACGAATTGGGGTGCCACTCGGGATCCATTGAAAAGCCTCAACCCAACTCCAAGTCGGGGCAGGGATGAGCTAAACTCAGCCATGAGGATTTGGCGGTTTTTTTTCTCGATTTTGAGAAGGCTTACGACCGATTTGACCGGACCGATTTGAGGGCACCATGCTGTGGATGAGCTTGTCGACGGCCTGAAACCGTGGGTCTTGGCAGTCTACTCATCATTCCACTGCCAGGTTCTCATTTAGGGGGTGAGGGATGAGCGCTTCTCCATCTCTTTCTCAGTGTGGCAAGGCTGTTTGGTGGCACCCTTCCTCTTTCTTTGGTAGCAGAGGCCATGAGTAGCTTCTTGGCTCATGCCGTGTTCTTGCAGCCTCACCTCCCCTTCGGAGGTGCATGGCATCGTTCTCTCGGCTTGACTTTCCCACATTGAGGGGGTTTTTAATGATCGCGTGTTCCTTAGTGCCGAGGCACACTAGCCCAAGGCATTTTTCTGGAGGATATTGATAGCCCAGTAGCGGGCCTAGGAGCTATCTCTTGGTTTCCTCATGAACTTTTGGAATCATCTTTGGAAGAGCTTCCGCCCTAGGAAGATCACCCTGTTTCCTTGGGTGCTAGCTCACAGGAGCCTTGTGGTGAGCACGTGGTTGGCCATGGTAGGTCGCCCAACTACTTACAGTTCTTGCGGCACTCTTGAGGGGACTTAATGCCATTACCTTGGGAAGCCTAGCACTATTGGATACATTGCTTGGGGTTTGATCGCTTGGTCCTCAGAGATGGGGTCGGCTTTATTCTATGAGGATGATGGCATGGGCCTTGCACTCTAGCTTACTCATTTTTGGGTTTCGGCCATTCTTGCCTCTTTAGTCTTGCATCCATTATGGACTCTAGAGGCTTGTGCGGGAATGAGATGGAAGCTTATTAGCAATATTGCCGCCTGGCACATTTGAATGGACCTCATCCACAGCCTGGGACGTTCGGAGCACCTTCGGCAGTTCGGACAGGATGCAGCAGTGTTGAGTCGCCTTCCTATGCATTTGGAGATCGTGACCCTTTTTCACTCAAGAGGACTTTGGACTTGTTAGGCAGTATAAGCCCCTAGTGTGGCTTCCCCCTCAAGCCCCCTCTTTCCCCTCCCCCCTCCCTCTTTTTTTTTTTTTTTTCAACCAGGTTGTCTCACCTTGCATGGGGGCGCTTATGTAGTTTGTACCTTTTTTGAGAGTTGTACTCTACATTGTGCAGATGCCTTTTTTGACTAATTTATGATCAAGAATAAAGTAAGATTTTTTTTCCTTTGAACCCAAGTATAATTTATTCATATACATTTTTTTAGAAGAGCTTTTTGTTGTGTCAGTCATAGTCTTGAAAACCGAACATGTTTGTGTGTAAGGGAATGTGTTAATGCTACAATGGCCTTAACCTTTCATATGCATGAGACATTTATGTATTAATGTTGCAAGCAGAGAGGAGACAATTAATAGTGAATGATCAAATTTCTGAATGAATTTTTGTGTGTATTTTCCCTTGTCTTTTCTGTGGATCATGGGTCATGTGTATCTTTGAGTTCGTAATGCGTATTGATGAGAAGTAGATCGTTTTCTGATTTTTGTGTGTCGTAATGCAGTAGTGGAGGTGAAGGATTCTTTGAGTTCGTAGTGATCAGAAGTTGATCTTTTTCTAACTGTTGTGTGTAGTGGGAGTGGAGGATCTACCAGTTACATTGAGCCAGTAGCCCTTGTCTCACTGAATGACAAGCTCGCTGAAGCAAGAGCATCTATTCTGAAGGCAGAATATGAAGCTTTGCAGATTCTTACAAAAAAGGTTTGAGCATGATGTGAACATGCATAAAATTGTAGTTTCTTTGTACAGGCTTAGCAAAGGTATCTATGTAGAAGATATCTCCCCATTTTCATCTTTGGATGCTTGGGCAATCAACTGAGATAATATTTGTGGGCCGGGCTACAGTTATTGCCACATTTGGAGAACTTAGCTGCTGTGTTGGAAACGGTTATTCAACTTGATGTGGTAAGAGGTCACTCATATACCTCAAAGATGCCAACTTTTGATCTTATTAGTGGATGTGTGCGAGTCTGCATGCGTGCATGCCCACATGCATGAGTGAGTGTGAGTGTGCGTGTGCATGTGTGACACACATGTAAACTTGCTGGTGTGTGTGCAATGTGCATGCTTGCGCATGTGTATGTCTCCTTAATTGAAGTTTTACATGGATCTAAATGTATTGCTAGGTCATAGCACGTGCCAAGTTCAGCTTAATGTATGAGGGATCAAGGCCTACCTTCACTTTTGCTAAAGGGGAATCGTCCCATGGATGGTCAAGTGATGAGCTGAATGAAGGCATTACCTCATTGGCAGATGTAAGTCCTGGTAAAGGATTGCTGTTACAGCTTAGGCAGGCATATCATCCTTTGCTTCTGCACCAATATCGGGAGCATGTACGTGCTTGCAAGATCAAAACCCACAGGAGGAAGAGAGTAAGTGAATGGGCTCTGTTCACGATGTTGTGCTGTCTGTTACAGAATAGTTTGTATAAATTTCTCATGCTTGGCTTTGCAATGGTTTTTCTGATTTTGGGGAAAAGCAAAGCATTCTTTATGCATATGTTATAGTTGACATGCTCAGTTATTGCGTTTACGAAAGCTCTTCTTTTATGGCAGGAGACAACCATAAATTTTTCTCCACCAGTGCCCATTGATGTCAATGTTCCTCGAGAAACAAGAGTTGTCACGATCACAGGTCCAAACACAGGAGGCAAGACGGCTGCAATGAAGACAGTGGGGCTTGCTGCTTTGATGGCAAAATCTGGTCACAGAGTGATCTCCTTCTCATTGTTTTGTAGATTTTCATCAAAAGTAGACAAAATGGCTTACATTCAAGCATTGTTTATTATCAGAGCTGGTTCAAGGAGTTACATGTATGGTTATGACGCCGGAATTAAATGCAGGTTTGTATGTTCTGGCAAAAGATCCAGTGTATCTATCATGGTTTGATGCAGTCTTTGCTGATATAGGGGATGAACAGTCCCTTTTCCAGTCCTTGTCCACATTCTCAGGCCATTTACGTCGAATCAATGTAAGACTTTGAGCTGCTGCTTCTTGGTCCTGCATAGTTCATTATTTTGTGCACAACACTGAAATATGCATGCAGGTCTGATGCCAAAGGAAAGTGGAGTGCTTAACTTTTTGGCCAAAATCTTTTGATTCTATCAGTTTTAGAATGCTTAACCAAAATCTCTTGATTCTATTTAATTCTATAAGCTATGGAGATATGTTACGCTTATGCAAACATGTTCCTTTATATGCAGCACATCAAAGAGTCATCTACTGGGGATTCACTAGTGCTGCTCGATGAGGTAAATAATTGATAGTTTGGCCATATTACTATTGACTGGGAAGAAACTGGTAGGATGTCACATCATCAACATGTGCTGGAGTTGACATGTAATTCAGAAAGACAATAGGATTGAGAGTCTCTTATTTCATGTAATGCGATTAGTTTGAACTTTGCGTATACATGAACTAGGAGCAAGACTGGACGAGGACATAGCTATGGGAAACACTGGAAATGCCTCCCTGACATGTTTCCGGCACCAAAACGTCTCAGGCAAAAGAGAAACGGCGCATTTCTCGCGTTTCTCGCCTATGAGAAACGGCCATTTTAGGTTTCTCAATGACACGTGGTCCCAATCTTTAAAAAAACCCAAAATAGGCACACGCAAGACGGCCATTAGGTGTGGCCAGCACACAACTGAAAAAAACCCCAAAACAGGCTGGCCGCCAGCGAATCCTCATTGAAATATGTGGCCTGTACAAAAAACGGCAGCTTTAGTGAGGAGAGAAAAAAAAAGCCCAAATCAGCTTGCTATCAGGCATCAATCTGTGAGGAAAAAACACCAATTCGATGCTCTTTCTGTAGCGAAGAAAAAAGGCCCATTTTTCAGCTCTTCTTTCCTTTTTTATTCCACTCCCTATGCATTGCAAATCCTCTTGCACATTCTTCCCTTTTCTTTTTTTGTGTTTGCCCTTTTTCTTTCCCATACCAATTCTTGCAGGCATTTCTTTCCTTTGTCACTCTCATGGCATCTAGGCAACCACATCTTGAGAGAGAGAATGAGAAGGAATTCACCCGAAGTGACTATTGGTGGCAGCACGTGGATATTGTTAGTAATTATGACTCAAGAGAGGTGGGGCAAAAAGATTTCAATGCCGACATTGTAGTCTGGAGAGAGGTGGCTGTCCAAAGCGGGTTGAAGCCCATTTGCTTGCCTTGCTAGGGTTTAGCATAGGTAATGCAAGAAGATTGCTCCAGCAGATGCACTAAGATTGGAACGGGAAGCTTCACTTCTTCCCCCTCCACCAAATACTCAGCACAAGGATGCTCCAACTTAGCATTCAGCTTGTCATGGCACTCCTATATGTGCTACATCTGGCCATCCACCCACTTCTTTTCATGCTGCATCATCTCTTGGGAGTGGAAGCTCATTTGATATGCCTGCACATGCTCCTCCCAAAGGAAAGGCTAGGCAGTCCACTCTTCACACAGCATGGCATCCACAAAGAAAGGCATAGGTTGATGTTGCTGTAGCACGTTTTTTCTACTCTTGTGGGATCTCTTTTAATGTTGTCCGCTCACCATTCTTGAAAGAGATGGTGGCTGAAATTGCAGCATTTGGTGGTGCATACACTCCACTCTCTTTTGATGCCTTGAGGGAGAGATTGCTTGAGAATTAGATTGGATGGTTGAGAACATCTGTTTGATAGAGACTGATGCAGATAGAAGTCAGAGTTGGAGGATTTATGAGGCCATGGATCAGATGGTTGAGAACATCCGTTTGAAAGAGACTAATGCAGATAGAAGACAAGAGTTAGAGGATCTTGTAGTGAGTAGATGGAACCAATATGATTCTCCACTGCATACAGCTGTCTATGTGCTTGATCTAGAGTTTCAACACAAGGAGAAATAGCAGCAGGCAGACGGCGATGGGGTGGTACGTGGTTGGAATGCCACTTTGCAAAGGTTGGTTGGTACTCTAGAGAAAAGATGCAAGGTGAAGGATCAATTATCGCAACAAAGAGGGAATGTTCGGATGGAGTGATACACAACATGACAGGTTATAGGTTGAAAGCTGAAATTTAAACCTTTATTTAAATCTACGAATCTTTATTTGAAGTTTAAATCTGGTTTTTCAAATTTTCATATTGTAGATTTTCATGTTGTGCTGTCACTTGGTGGGAAGACTATGGCGCAGAAACTCCAGAGCTTGAGCTCCTAGCCATTCGTATTCTAGGGCAGGTGTGCTCTTCATCAACGTTGGAGCGTTTATGGAGTACCTTTGGTCACATACACTCAGAGAAGAGGAATCGCCTTGGGAGCAAGAAAGCAGATGACCTCGTCTTTCTTAATGCAAACTTGCGTTTGCTAACAAAAATGAAGCATGAGTACACGCATGATAAGTACATTGGCTTTCATACATCAAGACACGGGCTCTATCATTGGTGATGTAGTTGAGGAGGCAGAGGGCGATGGTCAAACACATGAAGATGGCATGGAAGAAGTTCCATCAGAGGAGGAGCTTCACGAGTATGAGGCTATTTCTATAGCATAGAAGAGTCTTGAGGAGTCAAGATTCAGGACTCTAGATTCTAGACTAGAGAGTAGCTTCCTTTTGGCATTTGATTTTACACTTTTTTGTAATGACTTGGTCTTGAAGCTTTACTCATTGATGATTGAGTGATGGTTTTAGCTTATTTTGTGATTATCGCAAATTCTAAATGGTTTGATTTCTCATGCAAACTTTAAAGTTTTAAATTGTGAAGTTTCAAATCATAAATGTAGAGTGTACACTAGAGACTCTACATTTTACTTCTTTAGCACATGTCTTACATTATACATTTGGCCTCTCAACTTAGTGACTTTCCCCATAGCCCCCTCTTAGGATATGGAAGAACTTGCGATAATCACAAAATAAGCTAAAACCATCACTCAAGTTTTAAACTTTGAAGTTTCAAATCATAAATCTAGAGTGTACACTATAGACTCTACATTTTACTTCTTTAGCACATGTCTTACATTATACATGTGGCCTCTCAACTTAGTGACTTTCCCCATACCCCCCTCTTAGGATAACCTAGGATGATGTGGTGTTTCCATTTCCTCCATCCTCAAAATTGCCGTTTCCGTTTCCCTGTTTCTCGTAACTATGGAAGAGGATCATTGTGTGGTGTATGCAAGAGAATAGTCACAAGAGGTAGGATCTTTTTCACAACATGAGGCATGATATTAATTTGCACAAAATTGGAGATGGAGAACAATATAGTATTTTTTTTATGTTTCTAATACAACAGTTGGCTGTAAGCTCCACACCTTCGCAGCTCGGACGGAAGGAGCTATGATGGCTGATCTAGAGCTGTTGGGATGGAGGCCGTGGTGCTAGAGGAAGCTAGGGTGTGGTAGATATTGAAGGTGAATAATCGGTGTGTGTATGGGCTGGGGATGTATCTATACATATCCTTTGTAGACTATGTTCAGTCTTGAAAGCTCTCCACTGTCACCATGTGGTAGGTGCCAACTGGGTCAATATGCCTGTTTTGTGTCCACTGGCTAATTATGAGTCATAAAAGCCCTTCAGCCTTGGTGCAACTGTAACACAAGGACAGTGTGTCTTGAAGTAAAGTCCACCCATCCCATGTTTGGACTGAGATGGAGATATTGGTTCACGCAAGCATGTAGCCTATTTTGCAGTGTGCCAAACCCTCCTAAGCCGTCTACTAACATCTGGCCTCTACAGGCCACCATCCCATGTACATTACAATATGAGGATGTGGCATTGATATCTAACCAAGGCATGAAGACCCTGAAGACCTGGTGCTCCTTAATAACATGAATAGAATTGCCCTTTGGAATGTGCCCAAAGAGGCCCTCCCATAAGCCAGTTTCTTGGATTGTGGGAATAAATTTGAAAGGGAAATTGTTTACTTGTAGCATGTATCACAAGTTACAAGTGTCACCTGATCTGTTTATCTCCAATGATGCCAAGGCCTTTTGGGTAGAAGATAGGACAGATACAGCACTGTATCTGCATTTTATGTGCCCTTTTCGAAGATGTGGAACTTTGCAGTTGGCTGGAGCAGATGTTAGAGGGCAGGGCGGTGTTATTGAGGGTCACAAAGCAATGTACAAACCAATATCAAGGGAATCTCAAGGTAGAGTTCTGGACTAAGTGGTGCTCTGTCCTTGATTGGAAACACTGCTAGGGTAAGTGATCCTCATTTAGTTGTACAGTCTTATGCATGCAAACATTAGTGTACTTGCCGAAGGGAAAGAAAGGGGGTGGTGGGGTTTCCGGGTGGGGAAGCTCACTCATAGTCTCATAGCATCTCAACTTGCACTGTGGTGGCCGTCTATTTACTCGTGGCTTACTTGTTGTAATAATTACATCTTGTAAGACGTTGTCTTGTAACTTTAGTAATGATGCTGTAGGTTGGCACAGGTACTAATCCCATTGAAGGAGCAGCACTTGGAATGTCAATACTGGAATCATTTGCAAGAGATGGAGCAGGAGGTGCACGTTTGACATTTGCCAGCACTCATCATGCTGAATTGAAAACACTAAAATACAGGTAATTACACGCTTTTTTCCCTCTTTAATGTGCTAGCAACACGTCAAACCAAAGTTTGTTTATCTATGCAATGCAGGCATTTTGTGTATATTTATCGCGTTCTCTTTTTCCACCCTATGCTTGAGTTTAAAAGGGGAGGTTTCACCACCTCAAAGCTTGGCGAAAACCATTTTCCTTCCCACAATCCTTACCCCTATATACATACATACATATGTACATCTATTCCATCTATTAACTGAAGGTTCCAAGTGGCTGAGAAGCTAACACATGGTGAAATTTCCAGAGGAGAAGCTGACACGCTTGGGTTCACGCCTGGAAAAAGATTTTATAGTTTACTTCATGTTATTTTTTCCTTTTTTGGTCTGCACCTACAACACAACTCTGCACAGGTACACCGTACTTCTTTTACATTTCATTCATGTGTCTGTCTACAGTCGTGTTGTGGCTATGTCCACAGTCGTCTGATGGGGCAAGCCTGCCGCTGCGTGCACTGAATCCATATGTCTTCACTGCTTTGACCAAATGACCACTTGCGTGCAGTGAATCCGTATGTCTTCACTGCTTTGACCTAACGACCACCCGTGTTTCAATTGCACATAATAGAGGCAACTGAGCACACCATGATCAAGGCAGAGACGCGAGCAATCTCGGGTTACCGTGGACAGAGAAGGGTTGAAGCAAGCAGTGGGAAAATCAGCAAGCATCACAGGATCTACAAGCCATCATTTACCATTACTGATATAGCAGCGATCTCGGGTTACTGACGCTGTGATTTTGTTGCATAGCAAGGGGACGTTATTGTGGACAGAGAAGAGTTGAGCTACTACAAACACCGTTTTGCAAGGCCAAAACACAAAAATTAAATGCACGTAGGTAGGCAATAAATACCTGATGAGAATGAAATGGTGCAAGCGTTTCGAGAAAGATGGCCAGAGACAACTCCGTTTATCTGGATTGAAATAGCCCTAGATTTACAAGCTTCCATTTCTCTGGATTTGCAAGCCGAGGGGCGGACCCTGTGCAACAAATGGCGAGCGAGAGAGATGAAAAGAGATTGTGACTTTGTGTGCTATGGGAGCATCTCAAACAGCCACGTAACAAGGCCCATCTCTACACTCAATTATAAAAAAAGCTTCTAGGAGAATAGGGATGTGAAATGCGTTTTGGAGAATAGGTATATAAGGGGCGCTGATTCTTTAGAGTGGGAGGTTGTTTTTTGTGGCCGACAGGCTGTTTTATTGATAGATTTTGGAGAGACTTCATGGGCTGAAGGATGTTTAAGGATGTCTTATCCAATTTTGAGGGGCGAGAGCGAGGGTTCGATTTCAAAAACCAATTATTACTACTAGCAATAAATGCGTTGATGCATGGGTAATATTAGGGAGAATGCATCAAGATAGTATTACTATAGATACTATAGTAATGACTGTTAATGATGGTTACAATATTGGCAATGCGTTGATGCATGGGGTCATATTAGGGAGAATGCATGAGTGTATTATTATCTTTGAAAGTAGCTTTTAATAGATTTGGAGCTCTCCTTACTAGAATGCGATGCACTCTAGAGAAGGAGAAAATTTGAACCTACGATGCTTTCAAGGAAAATACAAGTGGAGTGGAATTTCACTTACTTTTCTCAGATGTAGAAGGAAAGTAAATAGGTCATTGTTTCCCAAAGGGTGTTGTTTGAAACTCTGAAACAAGGCCTCCTCTTTTCAAAAAATTATTGAGACTTTGAATGGCACTAACTCTCATGTCATGAGACTTGAAGGCGTAGTGAGAGACATGGCCTCTCATCTTACAAATACTAATAGTGTTAAAGATAATCCAACTAATGAGGCTGTTCGTGCCATTCAATGTAACAATATTGAATGTTCGGGTCATGGAGACTTGTAAATAATGGAGGGCAAGAACGACTTTGTGTGGTGGGTTGTCACAAGGCAATGAGTGCTATTATCCACCAGCAACAAAAACTACAAGCTCACATTGATGAGCTTGGCCAACAAATAACTTCTTTGAAAGTAGCTTTTAATAGATTTGGAGCTCTCCTTACTAGAATGTGACGTACTCTAGAAAAGGAGAAAATTTGAACTTAGATATTTGGATGTTTGGAAGAAAGGAGTTTTCTATTTACTTTAGACTTAAGACATTTTTTAAATTCTTGATGTGTATTTAGACTTTTGAGAGAGAGATATTTTCTTTCTCTTCTTTGCCTGTGTCCCACATCTCCTGGAGAGCCGATGTGATCTCAGCCCCAATCTCATCCCAAAAAGTAATGAAAAAAGCAGGGGAGAGGACATCCTCCCTTGGACACTTACCATGAGGTAAGGCACGAAGAGCATGACTGAACTCCTGCATATTAAAAGGGGCATCCAGAACGGCACGCATCTCCTCAGCGATCAAATGTGGCAGTGCATTCCAAGCCTTCTTCTGTGCCATGTGTCTCAAATCAAATTATGGCTCAGCACTAAGAAGCTGGCGATAGAAATCAATGGCAATCTATCTAACCATAAGAGGATTTGAGTGAAGAGTGCCATGTAAATCCTGCACAACTGCCTAACACTATCTCTGGCATGAGATGGGCCGTGAGTAGCAAAGAAATGTTTGTTGCATCTACCACTCATCTGAGTCCAAAAGGATTCCTGGGCATGGTAACGGTACTCCACACGCTGCTCAAGAGAGTGATGAAGTTCTACCCTAATAGTACATAAAGAGGCTGCAACCCATTGAGCATGAGAATGTTTCTCGTGTTCTTTCTGTAAAGCAGCTAGTCTACGTCTAATAGCCCTTTCTAAATCCAAGGCCTCTTGCCTCTTAGACAAGGCACATGTGTAATAAAAGTTGCTAATATCACAAAGAGCAAAGGCCAAACTTTGCAAGGCCTGCGAGAAATCATGAGATCTCCAAATATCAAGCATACGACATGATAGCTCTGCATCTGAAAACAAATGATCAAGGATGCGTACATGGGGTGCTGATCCATGGCGACTCAGATCTCTAAGGCATAAAACCATTGGGCACTGATCCGATTTAGAGGTGTCTGTAGCAATAAAAGTATGCCCCCCTCTGTCGATCATCCACATAAAATCTGTCTAACCGTGCATAAATACATCTTGCATCCCTTCTCTTGTTAGACCATGAATAAAGAAGAGTGGATGGTCTCCTCGACATGTCATCCTCATGCCAACAATCTCTGCCATGAATGGAGAGTATAAACCTCTCCCAAGACGCTCTTTCAAGAGGATGCACCAAGCCCTCATGTCCACCTCTTTTATCCACTGGCATCTCAACCATGTTAAAATCCCCACCAATAATCCAATGGTCGGCAAGAGGCATCAACGTAGTGAGAGATTTCCCAAAGACAATCCTCTCACCTCTATGGTTAGGAGCATAGAGGTTGAGAATACCAATGTGTGTAGTACCCTGCATAAGGAGGATCCACTGCACTCTCGCAGGCAAAATGACACCATGTCCAATGATGCAAGGCAAGATCAAAGCTGAAAGAGAGATACAGACGCCACCTTTGGTACAAATAGCTGGTGACCAAAAGGTGTGTCCCAAGAGAAGCTTGCCTAATCTCCCACACTGGCTAGCGTCCAGTTTATGCTCTTGCAAGAGCAATACATCCATAGGTCCACCTGTAGCTGCACAACGAAGCTGAGTTTTGACAATTTGTTTTCACCGACGCGGAAAAAAGCCCTCAAGACCTTGAATGTTCCAAGAGACAATCCTCATAAGGACTCAGAGCAGGAACGAGCAGATCTCGTGGTCGACGAAGGACCCTCTTTAGAGATGGAAGTACGTCTCGCATAGGTAAGGGAGTGAAAATCTGACAATGTAAACCTTACCTCTCATTCCCACTCCGGGGAAAAGCCAGGGCTGGTCCTCAAAACTAGAGAGGTACCATGACAAAGTGACTACGCAACATCATCCTCAAGGGTACAATCATCCTGTAACTGTAATGCAACATCTTCCTGTGAGGGATCTGAATCCTGTGCCTGCAAAGCCTCATCCTCCAAAGAAGGATCAACATCCTATGAGGCAAGAGCTGCATAAGGGTTGGGTGCTCCACTAGGGGTGCGGATGAAGAGACAGGTACGGGGGCCCGAGGGTGCCTACCATCCCTAACCACAACCCAATGCTGTGTGGTCTGCTGTGGCGTAGGATCAACTAGAGTCTGGGCAACTGCAAAAGGCATTTGATGGGTGGGACCACGCCGCGTCCTAGCATGGCCCCTCGATCTGGGACAATCTCTAGCAATGTGGCCCTGTCAACGACAAATCCGACACTGGTCAGGTTTGCCTCAATCTCTATCCTCTGGCGGAAACGAGAGCCTTGAAGTCTCTGAGCATAATATGATCGTCAGTAATCAATGCATCAAGAACAAGCACAAGGACCCCGGGATACACCATCAGAAGTGGCGGTAACAGTCGTGGAAGCTGAGGCGGGAGAGCCCGGAAGGGTCGGTACCTCTAGAACCTGGCCAAAGGATGCCCCTATGGAAGCTAAAAGCTTCCAATAGGACCGAGGAAGAGCAGGGAACCGCAGTGAGACCGGGGTAAGGCGCTAATCCTCCGCCAATAGATCAAATCCCACCTGGCACCAAAAAAAGAAAATCTTCCTAGGGCCAAGAGGGAAGGGGCTGCCAGCCAAAACCTAAGAAGTAGCTTTTGGAGAATGAAATCCACCTGTAAGAAGCCTTGACCAAGCAAAGGAGTATCCTGGAAGTGCACAATCAGCTCCGAAGGGAGAGCTGCTAGAAGCCATTCATGGGCCTGCGAACGAGAGGGGTGAGAACCATAAACTCTCGCAACAACGGTGGTCTGGACCTCAATGTCAATAGTGTGCTGAAGAGAGGCAACCTCGTCTTGCGAAAAATTAATGATTCTCCCGGCCAGTGGGGGTGACGAAAGATTGGTTGTGGTAGAAGCCATAGAACCAATCGATAGTGGGCGGCCGACTTGAATCCAAATAAAAGCTTGCTGCTGAATGAAAGACGGGGGGGGGAAGAAGAAGAGGGGGGTGAGAACAAGGAAGAGGAAGCGGCAGGGAGCAGAAGCAGGGCAGGAGCGGAGGCAGGGAAGGATACAAGGGACAAGAGGGTGCAGTAGGACGAATGCAGGCGGGGGGCAGCAAGGGCGGGAGCAGGGGGGAAAGAGACAGCAAAGGCGAAAACGGGAGCAGAATGGGGAGCAGCTGGAGCATAAGTGGCAGAACCGGGAGAAAAAGGGGGGGCCGCGGGAGCAAAAGCAGGGGCAGATGCAGAAAAAGGGGGCAACGGGAGCAGAGGGAGCTGAAGCGGGAGAAGAAGGGCGGGTAGCGGGAGCACAAGGGGGGGCAGCGGGAGCTGAAGCGGGAGAAGAAGGGGGGGCAGTGGAAGCACAATGGGCAGCGAAAACAGAGGGGGGTGAGTTCAGCAAAAGACGGAAGCAGCAGCGCAAGCACTCAGTTTAGCGATCTCAGAATCACCTTGTCACACACACCTCTTTTTATCTAAAGTTTCTTCAATAATGTTAAAAGTCCGTTTCTAGCATTCTAACGGTGAGCGCTCCTAGTATAGTCCAAGTCCCTAGAGAATAATCTTTCAAAGCAATGAGAAACACGAGCTACATTGGAGACTACCTTAGATCTCTCAGAGGTCTGCCCTTGAAGTATCATACTTTCATTGCAAGAGTCATGAATTTCTTTATTATGTTGTAAACATATACCATTTTCTATTTGCATTGAGGTGCAATAATTTGAGTGGAACCTTGGTGTAGGTGGACGATAGTCAGGTAATATATTACGAATGTGTGAGTCAAACACAACGCTCTCTCTTTTCAAAAGTGTTCTATTTCTAGCATTCTCATGGCGAATAGATCAGGTATTCTCTAAGGCTGATAACAATTGCTGAACTTGTCTCCGACCATTCTGAACAGTGAATCTTTTAGAAACAACTTAGTCTCCAGGATTATCAACATGCATTTGTCTATTCTCTTTCATACACACATCACTTCTACCAGAGGTACCCCTTCCCACATTTCTATTAGATCTTTTCCTTTAAATATTAAGGGATATGGCATGTAGTGGAGCCCTCAGACTATGGGTGTTATCCATATTCCTGGATAAGACCCACGATTAATTAAAGAAGAGAAAGAAAATATATATCTTCCTCAAAAGTCTATACACATCAAGAATTTAAAAAATGTCTTAAGTCTAAAGTAAATAGAAAACTCCTTTCTTCCAAACATCCAAATACCTAAGTTCAAATTTTCTCCTCTTCTAGAGTGCGTTGCATTCTAGTAAGGAGATTTCCAAATCTATTAAAAGCTACTTTCAAAGAAGTTATTTGTTGACCAAGCTCATTAATGTGAACTTGTAGTTTTTGTTGCTAGTGGGTAATAGCACTCATTTCCTTGTGACAACCCACCACGCAAAGTGGTTATTACCATTATTTACAGGTCTCCACTCTTCCACTATGTTCTTAATTTCAATATTATTCCATTGAATGGCACGAACAACCTCATTAGTTGGATTATCTTTAACACTATCAGTATTTGTTAGATGAGAGGCCATGTCTCTCACTACGCCTTCAAGTCTCATGACATGAGAGTTAGTGTTGGAAATAAGTGCTCACTAGGAGTACTTTTAGTCTTGGTCATCTCAGTGTATGCCACGTGGCACCTCTATAATTGTCCCATAAGTCACTCTACTCTATCTTGTACTTCTCACCTATATATTGTGGGTGTCACATCAATGAAAGTATCAATCTTGTGTCTTGTCTACACTCATCTCAAGGTAACTCTTTGTCTTTCATTTTTGTTCTTGTTTCATTTCTAGTCTGCTCTAGCTTTCATATTTTCTACATGGTATCAGAGCATTGGTTTTAAGGTTTCCCTGTTTTTTTCCTATGAGCTTTCGCCATTCTCTCCAAGCTGTCCCACTCAATTCAGCGCAGCCCATGTGTTGCCCACCATATCTTCAGGCCGCCGCCTAACTGCATCTGTTGCCCTGCGTAGACCTGCACATGCTATCCAGCGTTGAGCTACACTTGTTGAGCTACACTTGTTGTGTAGCAACCCGCCAGCCTGAACTTGCTGTCCGCCCTGTTCAGGCTCATACAGCCCACTGTACTGTTGCTGCTTTGGCTGCCTTCTTCATCAACTCAAGGGTGCGCATCATCTAGAAGCAGCTGCTGCAGATCGACTTTCCTCCTGTTAACGAGCTATTTGCTGCATTCAGTTCTGCCATTGTTTCCTCTTGAAGAGTCTACAAGGTACTGTGCATTGTATCCTTCAGTTTGTTGGTCAGTCCTTTCTTATCCTCGTATCTGCAAACTACTAGTTCCTCATGCTTCGATGGGCTGTCACATGCTATGGCCTTGACAAGTGGTGAGAGAGCCGGCTTCTAAAATTTTTTTTGGATCTCTTCTTTCATTCATTTCTGCACTCTTGTAAGGGAATAGACACTGCCCTTGCATTTTAGCAAGAGGTAAGACCTTCCCACATGCCCTCTTCTACTCATTCTCTCATGTCTATCGACAAATTCAATGGGTCCAACTTTCATACTTGGCAAATCAAAATCAAGTGCCATCTTATGAAAGAAAGTCTTTGGGATGTTGTTCACCATGCTGCCCCCGAAGATTCCGACATTGAGCAAGTTATCACTTATGCTCCCACTGCCAAGAATGACAAGGCCTATGCTATCATCTTGCTCGGTCTTGGAGATCATTACATTCATCACATCTCCGACATACAGTCTGCTTCTCGAGCATGGATCACTTTGGATACCCTTTTTGGACCCCGCTCTAAAAACTCTAAGATTGCACTTATGATCTCATTCTTTGATCTATATATGCAGGAGAGAGCTACTATAGCCTCTCATCTCAATTATTTTCGCAGTCTTATGGTTCAGCTTGCATCTGTGAAGTCTCCCATCTCCGAAGATATTGCTATTGCTGTGCTTCTCAAAAGCTTACCTGACACCTATGCTACTCTTGTCACTACCTTCAAGTATCACAATAATCCTACTCTTGAAGGTATCATCAATGCTCTCCAAGAAGAGGAAAGAACAAAACAACAAAAGGTAACTGACACTGCATTTTTAGCAAAGAAAGGAGGTTCTTAGGTAAGAAAGCCTTGCACCCATTGTGGAAAAACTAATCATTTGGAGAAGGACTGCTTCAAGGCCCATCCATGCACCATTTGTGGCCGTGATAATCACCGGGAGAAGGACTGCTATTCTAAAACCTCTACATCAGCCCCTGCATCTACCTCAGCCCATGTTGCTGCAGCATCTACATCAGCAGATCTTGCTGTTCATTCCTCACATGATGAGGAGTGGGCTTTCTGATTACTTCACCTTTCTTGTCTACCACTTTGACCACCGATGATGTAGGTCAAGGGGTTCTAGTGTCTTACTCATTATGCTTTTTGACCTCTCTCTTGTCCCTACCCAAGAGGCAGAGATTGCCCTTGAGGAGGGGATGTCTTCAAAGTCCATCTGTTTGTCTACAGTCAGTCTTCTGTCTATCTAGTCTTGTCTGTCTGTCTATCTGTTGTCTGTCTATCTGTCTATCAATCTGACTGTGTCTTGTTTTAGATCCATCTTGTCCCTATCCTTGTGGACCCATATGAGGATATCACTTGAGGAGGGGTGTCTCAGGATCTTTGTCTGTCATGTCTTCTGTCTTGTCTCTCAGTCTATAGGTCTTTATGTCTGTCTTCTAGTCTTGTCTTTCTGTCTTCCTCCTAGTGTCCACTTAAGGAGGGTGTTGGAAATAAGTGCTCACTAGGAGTACTTTTAGTCTTGGTCATCTCAGTGTATGCCACGTGGCACCTCTATAATTGTCCCATAAGTCACTCTACTCTATCTTGTACTTCTCACCTATATATTGTGGGTGTCACATCAATGAAAGTATCAATCTTGTGTCTTGTCTACACTCATCTCAAGGTAACTCTTTGTCTTTCATTTTTGTTCTTGTTTCATTTCTAGGATCATGGTGTGCTCAGGTGCCCCAGTTATGTGCAGTTGAGACACAGGTGGTCGTTTATGCAGAGCGGTGAAGACATACGGATTCAATGCAAGCAAGTGGTCGTTTGGTCAAAGCGGTGAAGACATATGGATTCAGTGCACGCATTGGCAGGCTCGACCCATTGGACGAGTGTAGACACAGACCCACGACACGACTTTAGACAGACACACGAATGAAATGTAAAAGAAGTGCGGTGTACGTGTGCAGAGTCGAGTCGTAGGTGCAGATAAAACAAGGAAAAAATAACATGAAGTACAATATAAAATCTTTTCCCAGGCATGAACCCAAGCGTGTTAGCTTCTCCTTTGGAAGTTTCAAAATTCTAGCTCTTCCTCCTACTACATGTTAGCTTCTTAGCCACTTGGAACCTTCAGTTATTAATAGATGGAATAGCTGTATGTATGTATACACTTAACAGGATGCTTTCCAGACCTCCATTACATACTTCTTTCAATTGCATCAACTTAAGATAGAGGATGTCACTCAAACTGCATAGAGAGAGAGGGGGGGGGGGGATGACATAGTGCATATACTACATACCAAATCATGGGCCCAGTAGAGCGTGATCCCTTCTAAAAGCCAGACGCCCCTGCCCCTAGGGATCCCAACCTTCCGCCTGTGAGTTGTAGATCTAGGATATACTCTGGCGACATGAAGAGGTCTCACCAAAGAGGTGGACATCATCACAACTCTACGCTCCATTATGAAGGAGATCGTATTATTATTAGATGAGGCATGCACTCCTCCCACCCCACTGTATATGCACATTGTATCAACCATATGGCTACTTGTACTACCTTTCTTTTTTAGTTTTCCCATGGATCAGTAATTTCATGAACCTTTTCTATTACTTTTTGGTCTTGTAGACACTTTGGGCCTTTTGAAGATGTTAAAATACCGTTCTTTTTTTTCTCTTTATTTCTCCGTGTTTATGATCTCCACTTTACACAAACATATGTAACACTTTTGGGTCTTTTAATCCATTGGGTCTTTAGAAGACGCTAATAAAATCTCTCAGAGATTCAAAAGGAGCACACAAGGCTTTGGAAAGAAATAGATGCCACAAAGGAGAAAGTTGAGGAAACCTTCAAATGGGTGGAGGTTGTAAAGAAACAGAAACCGGTCCACACCCCAAATGCCAACACCATCATGATGGCCACACTTGAGAAAAAGAAAAACAAAGTTTTGGCTGAATTCTGGTACAACTTTGGAGCCCTGAAAATGGCCAACTACTAATCGCAGACAGGCCATGGTGCTACAACAACATCTCATGCAGGACATGAAAACAAGGCATTCATTTATGAAATCTATGAAGTCATCACACAAACATGAGTGATGCAAATGCACATGCAGTTTGGGAATCTCCCGTTCTCTGAACTTGTACCAAATCACAGGGCTCTAGTCATACTAGGGTACCATAATTGGGTTTGCTCTCCCAGTCATACTGGTGGCACACCACTGCCAGTCACACTGGCCTCTCATCTAGCCAGAGAGCAAGCTAGTCATGCTAGCAGAATCATACTTGACGTGAGGGTACAACTTATACTATCAGAGCCCAAGGGAATACTGGGCATACCAGCAGAGCCCCCAACTCTAGTCATACTAGAGTGCCAACTACCAGTCATCCTGGCATTAAAGAACACCCTGGCTAGTAATACTAGCACCTCAAGATGTCATGCGTACATAGCTTTTGGATACATATCATGTCATACATCTCAATGGGGATGATTAGGAAGCCAAGTTGTGACACTTTTTGGTCTCATAGAGTTTTTGGGTCTTTTGAAGACATTGAATTCTCTCTTTAAGGGCTACATAAATGCGTCTCCAAACTTCAGCTATATAAGGATGTATCCAAGTGAAGGTTAAAAAATGTAGCATCATGAGATGAACACCAAAAGGTTCCTAATATGTGTGATCAAGTCACGACTTTGATAAATTGTAATGATGCATCTCAAGTGATATTGTTTGTTACTGCTTTGCAGTGATAATCGATTCGAAAATGCCTCTGTAGAGTTTGATGAGGAAACTTTGAAGCCAACATACAGACTTCTTTGGGGTATTCCAGGTAAAGTCAATCTGTATGGTTATTCTTATAAAAGTGAATTAACTTTTGAGTGTTTAGCATACCATGGGTTTATTAAAAAATTGGCTCTGTGGTCACATCACGTTCTTGCTCATAATAAATGCTTATGCATGGTTGCAACACCAAGCTTCCACTTTAGACATGTTGGATATGAGAGGTCAGGGAGGTTGGTTTTTCCAGGGGACCCTTCAAAAAAACTGGCCTCCCCAAGTTGTGTCTCTGCTGTCGTGGTCCCATGTGAAACTTCTCCAATCGGGGGATGAAGAAAATTCTGTCCACAATCATTATATGCCACATCATCACTGTCTGCTTGCTTTGGAATGATATCCACTTTCTGCCATAATCTACTGAACCTGTTCAGGCTGTTCTACCCAGTGGCAACACAGTGAAGCTGAGCAAGTGTCATAAACAAGTTTTACAGAGCAGTCAGTTTCCCTAGCATGGGTATAAGTGTTGCCATTAAGTTGCCCATACGACGGCATGTTCCTAAGGATGCATAATTTCATGAGATCTCAACAGGCTACAGCATGTAAATTTATGCACATAGTTATTTGAGACATTAAATTGGTAATAATTGTCCAGATGTATCTAAACTATGTAATCTGCACTCGGGATTATTTCGCATCGAGCTAATTCTTGTTTCACAAAACCTTTGGTTTTCCTATACTTGAATATAAACTTCTCTCTCTGTTTTCCTTTTCTGTAAACAAGATCCTTTTATCAATAAAAATGCAACATCTGGAAGGGACTCATTAACAACCCTCATAAAGAGGCAACAATGGAAAAAAAAGGGGAGGGTTCTCTCCCTGGTTGGTGGCTAGGCACTCTCAGAGGGAGAATAGCTGGTAATGACAAAAGATGCCACTCTTGCTACAGGACAAGAAACGGCTGGAGCTCTAGGCATGAAGAAAAGCAAATTGCCTCTTGCATGGCGTGGGTGCTGCCTTGAATGTGCTCCCAGTGGCAGTAGATAGTGTAAATAACTCAAATGACCTCGCTGGAGGTGTTGCTATGCCCTCAATGGTTTCGTGGCAGGATGCTCTCCTGATTTGCCTTGCCACAATGCTGCTGATCAACTTCCAGTGAGAGTCAGGGGGAGTCATTGAGCTGTGCTGAAACCTGGTGTATCACCATAATTGATGTCCTTTTGTGAGATAGATGAAGTGCCAGGCCCATACCATCCTCCTGATGGTGAATGGACAGACCCACCTTCATTGCTTATGCCACCCATGCTCCTGGAATGAAGTGCTTGTCATGGTGGTCTAGGGCCGGTGCAGGATTGTACGCAAGACTTGCTGGGCAGTTGGGCTGTCCCATAGGCAGTGGTGGTGAGAGTGCCTGTGGCTTCACAGGAATGCCAGCCTGGTGGGGACTCGGGAGACAAAGCCCCCAAGCCAAGACCTCTATGAATGATGAGACACAGGAAGTAGGAGATCTTAGGAAAGGGTTTAACCTCAGGATGGTGGGCGTGCACATCACCAAACACCCTTGTTCATTTCTTCATGCCAAGTCTCTGGAATTGCACGTTAACATTTGTGTGGGGATGCTTATGATGCTACCTTTATTGGACTTTGGAAGTTGGCATTAATATGT
The DNA here is from genome assembly GCF_041138505.1 of Cibotium barometz. Taxonomy (NCBI): domain Eukaryota; kingdom Viridiplantae; phylum Streptophyta; class Polypodiopsida; order Cyatheales; family Cibotiaceae; genus Cibotium; species Cibotium barometz. The sequence goes on along the minus strand of NC_141093.1, from coordinate 37,113,968 downwards.
GTCTTGCTTGCATTCAGGTAGGTCCAATGCCTTGAATATCTCTGAAAGACTAGGTGTCCCAAAACATATATTAGGAGCTGCATGGAGACATCTTGGTGCAGCAAGCACTGAGATAAATCAGGTCAGTTTGTAGCAACTTTAACTTGCTTTTGTTGCGTGGAAGGCTGGGATGGAAAAACCTGATCGTAGTTCGAAGGGTCTTGTTGTGTGTGGATAGATTATAAATACACTACTTTTGCCTCCATTAGAACCGACTTTGAAAGATAATGTTTGTTTAATTATTGACTGGGAAACAGTACTTAACCAAGTTATGATCTTTTTGTCATTTTTGACAAGTTCTCGTACGCGCTGCAGCCCCTTTTCTCCGTTTGTGCGAGTCCTCCCCCCCCCCCCCCCCCCCTCTTCCTTTTTTTTTTTACCGTCTGTGCCTGCCCCCTTGCATCCTGCCACCTTCTCCCCACAATTCCATTTGCGTTTTTTCCCTCTCCTACTGTCCCTTTTTCGTCTCTCTTGCTTTTCTGCTCGTTTTTCCCCCTTCCCGCCTTTTCTGCCGTGGCGGTGCCGCCTCCACCCCCTTCAGCTACCTCTCCCCCCTCCTCTTCTTTCTGCCGCTTCTTCCTCCCCTGTTGCTGCCTGCTCTCCCTTCCCCCTTATGCTCTTCTTCCTTCCTGCCGCTAGTTTCCCCCCTGCCCTCTCCTCCTCGCCTCCTCATCCTGTTTGCCCATGTCTTTCTTAGCTCCCCATTCCTGTCGTTCAGCTTCTTCGCATTACGATCATGCAAATCTCACAGCAGGTGGTTCCCTATGGCGTATCCCCTTTTTGGAGGACTCCATGGCAGCCGCTCCATCCACACCATTTGAGGCCGCCATCAGCTTTCACCTATCCCAAGCAGATCTTGAGCTACTCGCCTCAACAGTGGCCTCCCTTAAGGCTACTACTATGGTCTGCAAATTCGTCTAGCAGACCAGCCTGTGGACAGATCCGTGATCTCTTGCAACCATGCTCGTCGGTGAGCAAGGGTGTATTGTGGACGTCCACTTCCTCAGCAACAGCAACATTCGGCTCGAGTTCAATTCGCCCTCCTTTGCTTGGAGGGCCCTAACGTCGAGCCCATTAGCAGTGCAAGCCCCTAGGTCTATCTCGCCCAATGTCTACCTCACCTGGTGGAGACATGGCTTCTCCCTGGACTTGGACCCTCTTGCTGGTGTCTTAGGATTCCCGGTCTCTGTTTGTTTCCCGGGCCTCCCTAAGGAGTATCACACTCTCCTTCCAGTGATTGAACACTCCTTGGGACAAAGTCCTCGAGCACACCGCGCACCCACCCCCCCCACCCCCCCAACACCACCACTGCATTAGCTTCTGTGGGGACGACAGTTAGGCTATGTAGCCTGTCAGATTCCCCAGCGTCCAGCAACCGGTATCGAAGTGCCGGCCGTCCAGCCAGCAAGTGCCAGCGCCAACGAAGAGGTTGGTTGTAGTTAGGTACTTCAATGAATCACCGGTTTGGAGTGCCACTTGTCATGATGACACGCAGTGCAAGAGAGCACGCTAGATGGTCATCATGTGGATGAATATGTAGGAGGCAGGTTTGCGGTTGGCAAGAGTATGGCGATGGTGAGAAGGATGTAGAGACCGCCATGTGTGGTGTGGTGGAAGAAAAAGCATGTGTGTGTGGCTGATTTAGAGGAAGATAGAGTGGCACTTTTGTTGAAGATAGAAAGGGGAGAGCAGAGTTCGCGAACAGAGAGAAGGTGGGCATTTTTTGGGCAAAGAGAGGTGGTTTTCTATGGTGAAGAGAGAGAGGGAGCAGATTGTCGAGGAGAGATAACGATGGTGTCTAGGAGAGAGAAAAAGTGTTGAAGCATGAGAAGGGAAGAGAGACAAAGGGGAGAGTCCAGGGGATGTTTGTCAAAGAGAGAGGACACTGTTTGGACACTTGGTGTCAAAGAGAGAAGAGACATGGTGTGGGCACTTTTGGTCGAAAAGAGAGAAGGGATACTTTTGTCAAAGAGAGAGGAGGGTAGCTGTGATGAAGAGAGAAGGAAGCACTTTGTTGAAGAGAGAGTAGGGAATACTTTTGTCACGAAGAGAGGGGGCACTTTTTGTCGAAGAGAGAAAAAAGTGAGTTTTTGTTCAAAGAGAGACACTTTGTGGATGATTTTCTGTTGAAGGAGAGGACACTTTTGTATGATGTTTTGTTGAAGAAAGAGAAAGGATACTTTATGGCGAAAAGTGAAAGGACATGTTTGGACACTTTGTGTCGAATAGAGAAAAAGGTGATAACACGGTCAAGAAGGATGTGTGCCACATGTTTGGCGAGGTGAGAGAGGGCATGCATGTATCGAGGAGAGAGAAGAGGGGTTGTCAAGGAGAGAGAAGAGTGCAGTGAGGGACAAGGCAGGGGATTGGTGGGGAATGTAGGAAGATGGTGTCAAGCAGAGAAAGAAAGAAAGATATATTAAGCGTCTACTAAAGACCCAATGGGCCTATGAGACCAAAGTGGTACAATAATGTCCATGGCATATCTCATCATGGAACAGAAAATAAAATAGAAACAAAGCAAAGCTATCTCACTGGGGTGATACAAAATTGTCTATGGAATCTCATCATGGAATACCAGGAACGTGGAACGTGAGAGGAGCATCAGCCCCCAATAGATGGTATACCACTCTCCATAATATCAAGCATGGGGCTAATGAGCATGGCCGATAAGTCTCCCTCAGCTATGTCACATGGAAAGGTAGCTCAATGGCATTGGAGCATGTCCTAGATTTGGAGCTGATGAGGGGATCATGGCCAACGTCCAAGGGGGGTGGGGACGTCAAGCACGTTGGAATGCGAAGACCCAGTCTAAGGTAACTCCTCTTAGGAGAGGTGGGTGTGGAGCAAGCCGAGATGGGTCCACAGGATCTACTATATGGGTGTCCTCCACCTCCTGGGTCTGGAAGAAGCTGGTGATGGTTGGCTGGCAAGGGAGGGGTCAAGGTGGGTGGGGGTGAAGCTCTCTCAAAGAAGTGTCCTTGTGTTTGCGGAGGAAGAGCCCTAGGCAACACTAGTCTAGAAAGTCAATGATCCTGGAGGTGTACCAAATCCCTCACAAAACAGACAATGAAACCTCTCGCGGATCTCACAGTATAATGGGCAACAACATATGTAATGCTCCTCTGTCTCAACCTCTGTGTGGCATAATCGGCAAATCCTCTCCTCCCTTGGTCTCCGTATGAGCTTCCCAAGCTTTGAAGATGCGCTTAGCTCTACCTGTCTCCACTTTGAGGTGGTGGGACGAAACCCGTATCTGGCCAATCGCAATCCTCATGGCATGGGACATGTGAACACTCAGGTAGCCCGGCTGCTCGTCAGTGAGTGTGAGAAAGTGCATCTTCGTTGGGAGCTCCGAAGGTGTTATCCATGTGCAGTGGGTGTAGAAGCTGAGAAGATGTAACCGGATAACCCAATTGGTGTCCTCATGAGAGAGCTGGAGAAAAGGGGAGTCCAAACTGTACTAGAAGGGATGGGAGACGGTCCATGCGGAGCCCATATATTGAGAACCAAGTGGAAACTAAGGCATACCATACTCCAGGGTGGCCCTCGAGTGCTAGCTATCTCGAGGAATCTAGGTCAAGCCTTGGGTACCTATCGGGATCCATGTGACTGATGCGATGGTGGTATGTGACTGTCTAGAAGAGTGCATCCACTACCATCGGGGTTGTAGCAAACTCTGCTTGGATAATCTGGTGTGGGACTAATGGTTTGTTGCTGATCATACGAGAGAATATCTTGGCTTGGGGCCTCTCAACTCGCTGCCAATCCTCATCGGATAAATCTGGTCCCAGAAGGCTGCTCCATACATCAAGGCTGGTGTGACGAGGGTGTCGAAAAGCCAACACTTCGTCCTGGGCTCCTGGAAATGTGCTTGGAAGCACTGCCGCTCAAGTAAGTGAAGCGTGGGCCACTGAAAGTGACACCAAGGTAGACATAGGATGAGACAATCTCAACAGGGTCCCCTCTGTATGTGAAAGCTCAATTTGGATGTGAAGGGGTGGGAGGTATTGAAGACCATTACCTTGGTTTTACCAAGGTTAACAGAGAGTTCCCACGGAGTGCAGCAGTCCTATAAGGCATCCAACTGTCTCTGAAGCCCCTTGGCTGAATCTGAAAGGAGGAAGATGTCATTTGCATAAAGTAGTATGGGGATCAATATGCCTGCCAGTGTGGGACCAGCCCCACCTAATCGGTCAATGACGCTCAAGATCTCATCAATGTAGAGGCCAATAAGAGTGGGTGATAGAGGGCAGCCTTGTCCTCTATCAATTTTCACCCCAATAGTGCTAGAAATCTCCTGCGATGTACCTCCTGGGGCTCTCACTCGTCCGGTTGACAAACTCATAGAGGGCGATGCTCCAAACCATGTTAGATGGGACTTCTATCTCCTGTACCTGTAGACGGTGTAGGGGTGCGATATCCACAAAGCTTTGTGGAAATCCACAAAGCAGTAAATCCTCTGATGCTGTGTTCTACCCTCCTTGATGATGGCACGGAGGGTGAAGATGTGGTCAAGCCTCAAGGGTAGAGAAGCTCCTCCAAAATCCTGCATGTCCTGTGGCTCTGCATCCCTCTCTCTCTGCAAATGAACTGAGCTCTGCCTCTAGCACCGATCCATAGAGTTTGGCCATTGTGTGGCCAATCATGATTGTCGTGTAATTATTAGGGTCAGGTGGATCTCCAGCTTTGAGGATGGGGGTGATGGTGTTAGCGGACCAAGAGGGTCGAAATCCTTCACAAAGGGCTCTATCGAACATGTAGGCTAGTAGGGGCGCCAATGTATCATCTGTACTCAACAATGAGTCCCTCTTGAATTGTGATCTTGGGATCACCTAGTACGCAGTCTACGAATGGCTTTGAGGACCATTCCCTTTGTGAATCGGTGAGGAGAGATGGGGTGTGTTTAAGTGAAAAAGAGAGCAAGATACAAGGTTGGTGAAGAGGGGACGATAGGAGGAAGATGTGCCTCTGCCTGCCGAGACCGTTTTCAAGCAGGAGGGTGTTTCTCTCTCTTTTTCTTCACTTAAAAAAAAAACAGGTTCAGCAACTTGGGCCTGCCAAGAGATGGTTTCCAGGCCTTTGTTGGAGGTAGAGCTTGAGTCTGGACCCATTTACCAGAGGAAGGTGCTTATCAGATAAGATGCACAATTGCACTTCGCCTTGTGGTTGGATGTCTTAAACCTTGTAAGGTCCTGCCCATGCAGGTACCAGCTTCTTGGCATGTTTAAGGTACTGAACCTGGTTAAGGAACACCAAGTCACCTTGAGAAAAGTGAGGGTGACGCAAATCGTGCCATGCCTTGCATCTGTGGTGCTCAGCTTCCAGGGCAAGGTTGGCAAGGGCGCAGGTTTGTTCTAAGATGGAAAGACGGTTGATGGAGGAGGAATGAGAGGCACCAAAGGAGGAGACATGGAGGGTGCCCACACCCGGTAGGAGTCATGGTTGAATTCGAAAGGGGAGATGGCTTCAAGCCCAAAGGCCAATGGGAAGGGGCTGCATTGAGTAGTGGCTTTGTAGGCAATTGGATAGGCCCAGAGTGTGCCAAGGAAAGAGCATCCGGCCATTGCTTGGGATGCTGATGACAAGCCTTGCAAAGAAGGTGATAGAGCACTTTGTTAGTGCTCTTGTCATAGCCATTGGCCCGAGGGTACTAGGCACAAGCTTTGCGGTGAAATACTTGGTAATTGGCGAGGAGGTTGGTGATGATTTCATTTACAAAATGGGAGCACCTATCACTGGTCCACTCTAATGGACAACCAAAGCGGGTGAGGATGTGCTCATAAAGGAATCTGGCTACTGTGGAGGCAGTGGCATCTTTGGTGGCTTGTGCTTCTGCCCACTTGGTGGCATAGTTAGTAGCGAGAAGGATGTAGCAGCATCTGCTGGGATAAGCTATTGGGTCTATGGGGCCCACAAAGTCTATTCCCCATCACTCGAATGGAGACCACTAAAGGGATAGTTGGATTGGTGGGTGGGTTTGGGTCCACACCGTTGGCAAATGTCGCAGCTCTGTGCATGTGCTTTGCTGTCCTTGAAGATGCTGGGCCACCATATGCTTAAGTGAAATATGCGCACCGTCGTGGGCCCTGGGTAGTGACCACCAGAAGGTCCAGCGTGAGCATCCATGAGGTGTGGAACCTCACAAGGATTAGCACATCGCCACATGATGCCGTCCTGACCGGTTTTGTAGAGTTGCCCTTGAGGAGCAGCCACCTTTTGTCCTTGGGGACATACATTTGGGAAAGGAACCTGTAGAGAGCAGGGCGAGCACATCGCCGTACCAAGTAGGAGCCGCATCTACTTTAAAAAGCACATTGTCAGGGAGGTCATCATCAATACCTGTGGTGGGGATGGCAGGGTCACCACTGTCTATGCAGGAAAGGTGATCCGCCATGACTCGATGCTTGCCTATCGGAGTAGGATGTCAAAATTAAATTCTTGGAAGAGAAGGAGCCATCTCCAGACTCGGCCAAACACTTGGGGCTTGTTGAGAAGATATTTCAAGGCATGATGGTGGGTGATGACAATGAAGCGGACACCCAGGAGATTGCATAGACAATTGCCAAGACTTCATTCTCTGTGGTGTTGTTGTTTCTCTCAGCTCGATTGAGTAGGCGGGACGCACGTCTTGCTAGCCAAGTAGCAACTCTTGGTGGAGGCACACTGCCAGAGAGTGAAGCCATGACACAGTCAGTGTCACAAACCCTAGTGTGCCGGGAAGCAAGGTCTACTACAGGCTCCCATCCATTCGAGTTCTCAAAGCCTCTCTGGAGAACCTTCCTTGCAGAGTCTTAATCCTTCATCTTGATGGCTCCCTCTTCCTACAGTAGGTATAGTTTTCTTGACTCCCCGGGCAGTGTTTTGTGTCACCAGATGAACCCCCTCGCACGAGCATGCCCCCGTGGTGAGCCCAATGCAGGGTCAGACCACGATGCCAACGGTCAGCCCCAGCAACCCCCCCCCCCCCCCCCCCCCTTCCCCGCGGCAACAAACCTCTCTGTCTGATGAAGGATGGAGAGCCTCATCAAGCCCCACCTGAGGCATGGCATACTTATGCTAGAGAGCTATATGATGCACCAGGACAGCCCCCCAACCCCCCTCCACTGGGAGCTAGACCGGCTAGCAGCACCTTTTTTACTATGCGGATGGTGCTAGATGCGATAGACAGGTTACAGAATGGAAAGGCACAGGATCATGATGGGCTAGTTGGAGAGCACTTCTCATATGCACGAGACACTTTGGCTCCACTCATCGTACATGTGCTTAATCGTGCCATTTGTGAGGGTTTCCCGACAAGCAGGACAGAGCATATCATTGTACCACTCTTTAAGAGTGGGGACCCCATGGTACCAGGCAACTACAGGACGATCATGATTGGTTATTACTTGGCCAAATTATATGGCTCTATATTGGAGTCGGAGCTGAGCCGATGGGCAGAGAGGCATGGTCATCAAGCACATGGACAGGTTGGCTTCAGGAGAGGATTTACTACCTTGGATCACATACTGACACTTCGGGCACTTATTGAAGAGGGCAAGGCACAGAAGACAAGGATATACTGCTGCTTTGTGGACTTCTGCAAAGCCTTCGATACCGTACCACGTGCCAAGCTTATGCCCAAATTGCATGACATTGAGGTACCCAAGGATATGCAGTGGGGGATATATGCTTTGCATGAGTCTGTGACAGGCAGAGTCCGAGCTCCAGGCGGACTATCTGATAGGGTGACCAGCACGATAGGGGTGAAGCAGGGATGCCCGCTATTGCCCACCCTCTTTGGATTGTACATTGATGCAGTCTCTGATTATGTAGACAGATTGGGAGGCCCAGGGGCATGCCTGGCAGGGGTGTTGATACCCATCTTGTTATATGTTGATGATATTGTTCTAATCTCAGACTCTCCGGAGGGATTACAGAGACACTTGGATGCATTACAGGCTTTCTGTGCAGATAGAGATCTGACAATGAACCTTGGGAAAACCAAGGTTATGGTGTTTAACACCACACAGGCATGGGTGACGAGATCAGAGCCTCAGTTCACTTTCCGAGGGGAGCCGGTAGAGTACGTCAGGTCATATGTCTACTTGGGAGTTACTTTCACAGGACCGCGTTTCTCCCTGAAGGAGGCAGCAGCAGCTAGATTAGCTCGAGGGCAGGGGCACTTGAGAGGCAGTGTGCACACATACAGTTTCAGGAGCCACGCACCAAATTGTGGCTATTTGATACGCTTGTCACATCGACCCTCCTGTACGGAGCTCCAATTTGGGGGCCCAGTATACATCACAGATCTCAAAGAGGGACAGATGAGGGATGGAGGCAAATGGAGAGACCACTGATTATGATGATTGCCCGCATGATTCGGAGCAAATCATCAGCACCACATGAGTTTGTTCGGGCTGAGCTGGGTGCCCCACCAGTAGTAACCGAGGCCCTATTCCAAGCAGTTACCTTTTTACAGCGGCTATGGGAGCTCCCTCAGCAAAGGTACTCCCGATTGGCATTGACCTCATCCATATAGTTGGCAGAGGATGGAGATACTCATTGTTGGTACACTCAAATGAGATCATGGTTTGACCTACATGGTTTGCGGATAGAGGCACTACCACCCTTTCAGTACAGTGTGGATTGTCCATTTTTGGATCACACCCGCTCAGAGCAAAACCGCGTGATCAGGATGGATATCATCAGAGTGGACACAGAGAGGACATGGACTAGCCCCCTTGAGCCCTTGGGCACGAAAATGGTTCATTACAAGAGCCATTTTCTACACCTCTAACCGGATGATTTTATCACCCGCCCGGCATACATGGATGTACACCTATCACATGGGATACGTTGTGCCATTGGACAGATCCGGACCTCATCACACTAGTTGCGGATTGAGACAGGGCGATATGTGCATCAGATCTTGGATGACCGCATTTGTCAGCTATGCTACCAGGAGGTAGAGATAGAGGAACACTACATTTGCCGATGTACAGTCTATTATGAGATCCGAGGGAGATATCACTGCCTCTTCCGAGAGGGTTTTGGGCGGTTACGCAGGGTCATGGAGTTTGAGGATCAGAGATGCCTGGGATTGTTTCTACTTGAGCTCAGGAGACACAGAGAGACCCTCTTGGCAGACCGAGCCATGATGTACCTAGACAGAGGACCCTGACATATTTCTTCGGCACCAGCACCAGCAACCCAGCCCACACACCTCCTGATACCTCCTCCATTGGGCCATCAAGGCACCGACCACGCTCCCAGGGAGTCACCACTGATAGGGCAGTTATCTTATGTCGTGCTTGTCGGCAACGCCCACCAGGTTCCTGACCACGGCATCCTCACCATCGCCAGATCAGAGCCATTATTGCTCGGCATCAGAGGCGCCTACCTTGCTTCTGTACTCTCAGTTTTGTCTCATAGGCCACTATGGCCTTTTAGAGATGTTAATATATCATTTCATTTCATAGGAGACTAGCAAGAACAGTGGCGCATGCTGCCACCGCTGTCGAGGTAGGTGTGGTGGGGACCGCACCTCTATGGACTCCACTCCAATGTAATGGTCCTGACTTCAAACCGTTATGAGCATTTATGCCCAGGACCACCCCAGGATTCAGCAGCAGATGCTCCAGAGCAAGCCTAGCCGGTTGATGCAGCAGGCCTGGTGGCAAACTTACAAGCTGCTAGAGGGGCCCACCCTCACCCTCAGCTTCATCTCCACACACCCTCCTCCCTTCACCACCACAGGAAGAAGTACCTGTGGAGCCCTCCCAGCCTCCTGTTCCCTATCCCTCCTCTCCTTCTGAAGCCTCATCATGGACTCCCTCTTCCTAGGCTCCTCCCCTGCCCCTCCTCCGGCCTCTTCTCACAGGGGTGGTGGCCACTCTCCAGCTGCACCTGATCCACCGGCAGCCAGAATCCGATTCTCCGAGTGGAATAGGTTATACCATGAGTATGGTGCAAGTCCATTCAGATGGAATCCCTTAGTGATAGACTCTGCATAAGAGATCATCAGGACCCTCACAGCTTAGAGCATCTAGAAAGAAAGAAAGAAAGATGTTATTAATGTCTACAAAAGACCCAAAGAGTCTACTATGAGATCAAAAGGATCCATGAGTAAACTGGATGTTAAGACAACATGAAAAAAGTAAAAAGAGTAGTTGCCGAAGAGAATTGCAGGGCCAACTTACTACGTAGACCTTGTGTGTACAATAAAGTAGGCAGCAGAAGAACCTCATGCTTTGAGGCTCATAATGCGTCGTCTTTCTCATGAACCATGTACCTGGCCTCAATATCAAGGTCTCACTGTGTCACTGAAGCAGGTCTTGAATCTGAAGCTGTAGGGTAGGGGGGCTAGATCTCCTGGACCTGGGGCGGCTGGCTCTCTAGAGGGTATGTGCTCTCTCACGGAGTACCCGGCGGATGCAAGGTGCCAGCCGTGCCACGGGCTTTGGGGGTGGTCCTCACTCAGTGGGGTTGTGTGGCCCTGTTAGGGGTTCTCTGTCCTAGTGGGTCTCGCATGGGGGGTGTCTGCCGGGGCTCACGGGTGGGAGCTGAAGAAGTCGGTGATAGATGTCTGTGCGGTATCCTGCCTCCTCATAAGTCTGTCTCTGTGATGTCTCATCTCTAGTAGGTCTAGTCCGAGACATCTCTGGTCTCTGTAATACATCAACTGTGACAAAGGCTCGAACCCCCCTCTCAAGAGAGCTCTCAATGAATCCATGCCCAGTGACCCTCAAGATGTTACATGCACTAAGCTTGATCGTGATAACACACAACAGGGCCTCCTTTATACCTTCATGTGGTGAGAATCTTTAGCATCAACTTTAGAGAGAGAGAGAGAGAGAGAGAGAGAGAGAGAGAGAGAGAGAGAGAAGCGAATGAGAATGTAGAAGACGACACAATATTGGGTTCCCCCCCCCCCCCCCCAAGCAAGAGTATTTGCTTATATTATTCTTTGGAGAAATGTTGTACAATGCTGCGTACAATTGATATGAATGCCCAACGCAAGGACGAGGAAGACCGTACGTTGGCTGAGTATCCAGCTATCCCGAGGCTCTGCTGAAGACTCTCCTTGGCCACTGATGCAAGTCCAGAAGGCTGTAGGACTGCACATATGCTGGCTGAATGTGAAGAGTATCTTCCTTCCTTAGCCTGGAGTTGATTGGATGCTGCAAACTGTGTGTACTTTGCTGAATACCTAAATGAAATAATTGGGTCTGATGTGCTTGTATTTATATGTCCCATGCTGCTTGTCGGCCAGCATAAAGCTGTCGGCCAGTTCAGTATGGACAAAAAATACTAAATAAATAGCATTAAATGCTGCGCATGGAATAAAGTCCTTTTTGCTGCTGCCCGACTGCTGCAGTGCAACCCGATTGCCTGCTGGACACATTTAATGCTGGCCGACTGCATGAGGCCACCCCTTATGCTGGCTGGAGCTTGGTAACAGTAAATGCTACCTGACTGCAGGAAGGGCATTATGTGGGCTGCCGACTAACTGCCCAGGCCCTCCTAATGGCCTAGCCCAAGGCCTACCTATATGCTTCTGATGCAACCTAATCCTAAGGCTGACACTAAATGCACTATCTAAATGATGCTTTCTCCAAGTGGGTTAAGAGGATTGACATCTGACTGACCTCTAAAGCTCAGAGACTGACCTACATAGCTCGTGCCTGACTATCCCTGGACTGAGGGCTCACAATGGGGTCACGGCATACGACAAATAATCCTAGAAAAGGTTCTACTTCTGTACAAATGCTGCACTGATGATCATGCCAGTGTGTCACCGTGTACCCAAGTGCAAGGTGCACATGACACAAGAAGGGCTCTCAATGAATCCATGCCCAATGACACTCGAGAAGTGCTCTTTGTATGATTGGAGCTTCGGGAAAAGCTCGGTCAGGAATATCCATGTCCGATCTGCTCGAGACAGATAATCTGGTTGATCTTGTGCACAAAGCCTATTGCAAGCTTTTATCCAATCACTATCAATCATTCAGTGTGATACCGTCAACACTCGCTTTATTGTCTGGAACAGGATTGAGGTTCCACGAAGGCTGGCAAAGGCCAGATGGATTGCCTTCCTTGAGCATATGAAGATCTCTTATTTAAAAAAATGCCGTGCTTATATCAGCCAATTGCACAGGTCCTCTCCTTTTTAGGGTTTGATTTACATTTTTGTCTTTCTCTTTGATAGCAAAATGGAAGGCAATCGTTTACAGTATTTTACAGCCGTTTAGCTTCAGTAGTTTGGAAGGCAGGACCAGGTCTAGTCTTAATGTCTGTTGCTTTGAATTGCCAAAGTATACATTTTTACCCAAGCACTAAAATTAGGTTAAACACCTTTGTTTCCTGATTCAGCCCTTTACTTTAGGATGAAAGAAGGATCTCGAGTAATAAAATACATGGTTTCATGTGAAAGCATGACCATATGAATAATAAAGCCCATTTATAATTTGTTGGTTCCTTTGCAGTGTTTCTTGACTTGTATCACCATTTCTTCTGGGATTTCTGTGGAAGCTCTGCCCTCTTGACCACTTCCCCTTCTTCTTCTTTTTTTCGTGAAATGGTGTTTTATATTATATGTAAAATGTACATCAGCCACATGGCTCACACGGAACCTATGGCCCCAAACAAAACCCCCACAAAAGATCCTCTAAAGGATCATGACCATGCAAACCTGTACACTAATAAGAAAGCCTCCTAGCCAAATAAGCATCCCAGATAAAAGCATCAAAGATGAGCCAGCCGAGCCGCCGTAGACCATAACGAAATAACATCTGCATCCAGTAGCTGAGCTGAGAGAAGAGAAGAAAACTGCCAAAGCAGCAAACCGTGGATACGTAGAATGTGCCCATGTATTCCAAACAAGGAATCAAAAATGAACCCATTCCGTGTAGTCCAAATATGCCAAAGTCCTGTCCATCTAAGGAAATGGAATATCACAAGGTGACTGTCTGAAGTAATGACTTGAGGACAAATCCCAAATATCCACTGATGAGCCGAAACAGTAGACCTCTCTACTGCCTCCCAAACGCGAGAGACAAAAGACCAAATCTGACGGGCCACTAGACAACTCATGAACAGATGCATAACTGTTTCAGTGCATGTCGTGCAGAAGAAGCAAGAGGCCAGTGTAATTTTACGACGGCTCAGCTGATCCCGTGTAGGTAACCCTCCCACCAACATCCTCCAAATGAAAACCTTACCTTGGTAAGGGAGTTTAGACTGCCAACCACGCATAAGAGTTTTCTGCCACCATGATTTAGACTTGTGCAATCCCCACACCTTATTGGCCTTGGCTGAAACCCAATCTTTCTCTGATACAAGCTTATGATAGACCTGGTTAGCTGAGAGTGATATCAAGTCACCAGATTTACATAGTGCCCAATCAAGCCAAGGCTGATCTGCAGATGGCCGAGGCAATGGAGTAAAAGGCTCAACTGCATGCATGATGTCAACCCATAGTGGTTGAAATGTCCGAGGAACCCTAAAGTGCTGCCGAATACGACGAAACGAATATGGCCTGTCACGACCAAGTATCACAGCATCTCGGATTCTAACCAAGCCTAGCCTGACCATGCGGTTGAGTCGTATGCGTGAAGCATCTCTGTCTGGCCAAACAATGACACGCGACTCCACAAATGTTTCGAACTGCAAAGAGTTCAAAAGTAGTCTTTCATGACCAGGATCCCACCGAGCCAACAGTAGAACTTCATGCCAAGAAAGGAGAATATGCGATAAAATGTGTGATGAGCGAATACGGACAGGATGAGCCGCATTCACAATGTCCCACCATGAAGCTTGCACACGTGTCCGCCCATGTGACAATCCCTCCAACTCAATCAAGTCACGAGCCATGAATACCCAAGGCTGCTCCTGCAAACACATATCTTGAAAAAGCGCCCACCTACGCGCCCCCATATGCAAGCGGACATCCAGTAAAGCAGCCCCACCCATTCTTTTGGGTGTCGTAATGTGATTCCAAGCTATCCATGTTTGACCCATAATATTTCCTTGCCTCTTCCACAGCATAAACCGAATGGGAGCAACCAAACGGATGAGAGATTTGTGCGTCCAAGGTAGCAAAGGCAAAAAATAGGAAATCATGCTAAGCATAATAACCTGAGCTACCTTAACCCTCACATGCATAGGCCACCCCTGAGCTTTCCAATACACAAATTTATCGGAGATCCGAGCAGAAATCCAAGCAAGAAGCACTTGGGGGTCCACATCCACACCCACCGGATATCCAAGATGACGAACAATGTCTCCTGTATGCACCACACGGCCTTGCCACCCTAATGCCTCAAGATCAAATTCCGTGCATACAATGAGGGCTGATTTTGTTGAATTTATTTTCAGCCCAGAAGCCAATGCAAAATTATTCCAAGCTTCCATTGCTCGATCTATATTGGCTTTTTCGGCCCTGAGAAACATAAAAGTGTCATCCGCAAGGGCTTGAGCAACCAATTGCTTGCCATGAGGGAGATGCAAACCAACCACTTCACCATGCGATGCCATAGCATCTAGGCGAGATAACATAGGATGAGTGGCAATGGCAAAGAAAAGAGGGCTAAGAGGACAGCCCTGCCGGAGAGAACGGGTGAGAGAAATACCATCCGAAAGTCCTCCATTGAGCATAATCCACGTGATAGAGCCAGAGCCAAGTAAATGCACCAAATTAGCCATTTTGGGACCAAAGCCCATGGCTGTCATTAACTGAGAAAGGAAAGACCAGCTGACATGATCAAAAGCTTTTTCAAGATCCAGCTGCACCATCACAATCTCTTGCTTCTTTGCCTTGGTATAATCCACTCCAATTTGAACATTAAGAATATTATGCAAAATATTCCTGCCATGCACAAATCCATATTGATATGGATGAACAAGAGTAGGAAGCACCTTCTGCAAGCGATTGGCAAAAATCTTTGTAAAGATTTTATACATAATACCCATAAGTGAGATCGGGTGCCATTGAGCCAAAGAAGTAGGCGAAGGGACTTTGGGCAACAAACGAAGTATGCCCAACTTCCAATCGGCAGGCATATATCCCTCATCCCAAACCCTTTGACAAATAAGCGTCAAAGGCTCTGCAAGCTGATCAGCATATTTTCGGAAAAACTCATTTGTCAAACCATCCCAACCAGGACTCTTTCCCATGGGAAGTTTGGAGAGAACAGCTTCCACTTTCCCTTGAGTAACAGGAGCATCAAGCTGAACCACCACATCAGGGTCAACTTGATATCGTACTTCAGCAAACAATGACTCCCTTGCAGCCAGGACAGCCGGTGAGACATCCTCTCGAGGGGCAAGCAAATCTTCATAAAACCTGATGCAATGCTGAATAACCTCAGAAGGTTGAGTAACAAGGTTGCCTTTGGCATCCATCAGCCTAACAATATTCTCACGCATATGTTTTTGATGCAACTTATCATAGAAGCGATGAGATTGACAGTTAGCATCCCGCAAAGCATCAAGACGTGCAAGTAGTTTAAAGCGAACATATTGTGCTTCCTGCACCCTAGATAGCTCCTTTTTCAGCCATTCTATGGCATCCGCAACTTCAGCATCCATAGAGTCAGTAAACATGAACGCCTGCAAGCCCTTTAAAAGCGACTCAAGAAGAGCCACATGCTGTTTTTGTATAGAGGCATTAGCAAGACCATAATGCCGTGCTAATTTCCGAGTGTTGGTAAGGAACACTGGCCAAGCATGATAATCAGCCATGGACACTCTTGTGGAGAAATGTCGTATCAACTGACGCATATAAACATCAAAAACTTCATGCTCCAAAAAAGTGTGATTTAAGCGGCAAAGGCAAGCGTCCCAACAAGCCTTTATATGCATCCACAGGATGATAGACCATTTCAAACACAAGCGGCCAATGATCTGACAAAACCTGTTTTGCTAATCAACCATCATAGTAAGAACCTCTGGCAAAAAGAGATCTTGATGTAAAATATACATCCTATCCAATCTAGCATAAGTGCCCCGAAACTGTTGTGAGGCATAAGTGTAACCCCTTTCATCTGAATGCAACCAAGACCACATGTCTTGTTTTAGCAACCTTGCTGCAAAAGCTTCCCACGCCTTTCTCTCCGGGCCATCCATTACAGAATGAGGCGACGTGGCTTGCTCCCTGGAGACACACATATTAAAGTCCCCCATCACAAAGCCAGGATGAGAGATTGAAAGAGCACACAAGTCATTCCACAGCAAACGGCGTGCACGAGCATTATTTGGAGCATACACCCCTAACAACCATAAAGGCGTATCATCCCAAACAATCTGTATCACTAGAAATCTTCCATGAACATCTTGAATCACAAGAGAAGGCTGAAACTGCGAACGAACAGCAAACATAATACCTGACTGCGAAGCAGGATGTCCGCTGTAGAAAACATGA
The DNA here is from genome assembly GCF_041138505.1 of Cibotium barometz. Lineage (NCBI taxonomy): Eukaryota > Viridiplantae > Streptophyta > Polypodiopsida > Cyatheales > Cibotiaceae > Cibotium > Cibotium barometz. Next base: position 37,097,527 of record NC_141093.1, on the reverse strand, counting down.
AACCCCTTATATACATAGGCTTTGCCAGCCAACTTATGCTGCTTATGTTCAACTGCACACAAAACATCCCAACCATGACAAAAAGTTGTACGCCAAAGCCTGAACTGCTTTTGGCGCGAAGAAATACCCTTTACATTCCATTGTACAATTTTCATAAGCCTTCCCAGAAAAGGAATCAACAAGGCCGTGTACTAGGCCCAAGACAATCTGCCAAATCACGAACCTTTTGAAGCATTGCATTTTTAGACATGGTATTTGTGATCTCAGACTGTCCTTGGAGTTCCCGAGCACGTGTCAAAGGGTAATGACCATCCCATGACGAGATGACCTCACCCTTCGAACCAAACACAAGAGGCAATTGTTGTTGTGCTTCTTTTGTTAGGCGACTTCTAATAGGATAGCGTTCTACTCTATCCACCCCAAGAGGCCCTGTACCCTGAGAAAGTTGGCCTCCCGGCCTCTCAATCCTGGTCTGTTTTGCTGGGCATCTGAACCCAAAGGGCGACGAGCATATGTATGTAAGGGCCCGTGATGAGTACGCAAAGGCCCCCGCCAAACAGCATCTGAGAAATCCCCCCGCGGGGCAACAAATCGTGTCTTTTTACCACGTACTTCCACCCATGGCTGCTCAACCTCATTCTGAACATCCACATGTACATCCATGTGTTGGGCATCATGTGAAGGAGCATCATGCTCATCTTCCACGGGCAACTGCCCATCAAGGATATCCTTTGTAGCAACAACTTGTTCTTTCGTAGGACATTCGGAGACAAAGTATTTGAAACAGTGGCCAGCAAATGTATCCCACCTCAATTCATACATTAAAGGTTGCAGCCCAGCCATATTGACACGCAAATGTGTCGGCCTAGGTCTCCCAGTATTCCACAACATGCATAGACGATTTCGGTTTCTAGATGTCATTCGAGGCACCACCAAGACATCACCGATACCTCGCATGAGACCTGGTAAAACACGCCAAAACATTGGTGGGAATTGTTTCACTTCAACCCAAACTGAGCAAGCCTGGCGCAACATATCTTGGTACTCTGCCATAGGCTTCCACGGAACCACATGAACCAATTGCCCATCCAAAAAAAGTGGCACTTGCTCCAAGACTGCCCTACGGGCTTCCGAAGTGCGAAAAAGTATTTCATAAAAGCCTCTCGGACCATCGTAAATCTCCTCAAGTGCCTCAGGCGACACCAAGCGGCCCAGCCATGCTCTAAGACGAGGCAACAATGGAATACGCCCAGTAAAGAAAAAGATAGCAACACGATCATGAAAATCTGCTAGCTGTTGTAGCAACAAAGGAGTCTCCATGCATACATCAGCCACACCACTATTATCTACTGCAGCCATTTGCACGCTATTTGCCTTCACATATTCTTGCAGAAGCTCACCAGTGATCTGCAGCAAACGTGCAAACTCCGGAGAAGGTGCCTGAGAACTTTCCTCTGCATTCTCTCCAACATTCACCGGAGTATAGCTTGCATCAACATCAAGCCTTTGACGTTTTTGTTGCTCCGAGACATCTGAAGCATAACCCACATCTTTCTCGATCATCTCCTCAATAAGATCCATGTTAAGGCTATTGGCAGCCATGTCGCCAACAGCAGCAGCCGGGTCATCCAAATCCATGTACAAAAGCAAAGAAAACTTGTTCTCTCAAACCCAAATTCAGCACCTACTGCAGTGCTGGCTGGAAACTCTTCTGTACCTGCAGTACCTGCTGAAACCCTACTGTACCTGCAGTACTGGCTGGAAACTCTTCTGTACCACCTGCTGAAACCCTACTGTACCTGCAAGTCACCTGCTAGAAACCCTACTGTACCTACAGTACCGGCAGCTGGAAACTCTTCTGTACCTGCAGTACTTGCGGAAACTATTGTACCTGGAAGAACCCCTACTGTACTGCAGCACCTGCTGGAAACCCTATTGAACCTGCAGTACTTGCTAGAAACCCTAGTGTACCTGCTGTATTTACAGTAATACCTCTTGTTGCAAGCAGCTCCACTGATAACGAAAGGCGGTGTGTTGTCTTCTCTGCAAGGATGTCGATCACACTGCCACGTCCAGGTATCGCGCCAACACAGTCACCAGCGTAACAAGAGGTGTGTTTACAAATTCGACTTCTCTACCCATCTCTCTCTCTCTCTCTCTCTCTCTCTCTCTCTCTCTCACACACACACACACACACACACACACACACAAGCCCTGAGGTAGAGCAGAAGCAAAAGCTCGACTATGAACAAGAACTGGCGACGACCAGCAAGTGGGAAGGACCAACAGTAGGGTGGAGGCGGCGGGGCAACGGCAGAACTCCTCCACGCTCTTTCTCTCTCCAGTCGACCTCTCTCTCTCTCTCGTGTTGCTCTCTCCACCACTTCCCCTTCTAACATCTGAGCTGCCTCATCGACCTTGCAAAATCTACACAACTGAATTAGAAAAAACCACGTTATGCATTGGTAGTAACAATTGCTAGTCATAACAGCTTGACCTCCTCAAGCTTTCGTGGTAGTATGCCACGGTTCAAATGTTGCACATGCCTGCACTCTAACCAAGGTTTTCTTGTGTGTGTGCCAGGTCATAATGGATCTAGAAAGATCTAAGCGAGAGTTTGAGAATGATTTGTTTGAAGCAGAACAATACCTTAAGTAAGTTGTTCAAAAGCTTTCCTTGATGCAGCATGTTGCGTGGTGTATGACATAATAACACCACTTGAGTAAAATTTTGATGTATAACCTCACTCAACCATGATAAAGGACATGTCAACGAATGTGGAAGACATGCTGTGTAATGCATGCAAGTATCTCACTGCTCACAAGACCCCCTCGAACAAATCTCTCTTTTTATGCAGGGTACTCGACCCTTCTGTACCTATTGAGTGTGACATCATCTATTTTTGTAAAGAAGAAAGAGACCTTGCTTTTATATTGGTGTTTTTCCTTTGTGTGCATCGGTTTTAGACCAAGTCATATTGTTATTTGTTCAGTTACATGGAGAGGAAGTCAATTTCACAAACAGAAGTGGAACTCATTCTAGTAAATTTTCTCATTTTATGCCTACTTTACAGGCAGGCAAAGCTGCTGCACAGAAGCCTGAAGGAGGCTGTAGAAATCATGCAGGAGGAAGAGCAGTCTTCATTTCTAGTTGCATCTGGCATGCTGCAAGAGGAAGCACACAAAGCACGTGCTGCTTTGAGTACCATCCATCTGAAGAAATTAAATACAGTGGAGAAGAACACTTCCGCCACCACCATACAACATTCCGAAGGAGCACCTGTTAAACTGGTGGCTCCAAGCTCACAAGGTGGACATTTTTGCTTTGGGACTCCAGATAGGGTGTAATTTCACCTTCCAACTGCATCATGTATTGAATCATCAAATGCCTTGTGCAGGTGGAATCCTGATGCCAGAAGTTGGTGAGATGGTGTACGTGCCCCGACTAGGTAAAGAAGCGAAAGTGGTTCAAGTGTTACCTGGTAAAAAAATGGTACTTGTGCAATCAGGATCTATACAGCTGCGATTAAGCATATCTGATGTTAAGAGATGAATGTATATGGATGGCAGTGTACAACAAAAGGCTCTTTCTGGTGTATCATCTATACATGCATGCATATGTGTACATACATGGACGTGGTCTTTGCTTGTTTGCACTCTTTGCCCTTTCTCCTCTTACAACACATTCACCACAAGAGGTGCATTTGATGGGTAAGCTTTCTCACTTTGAATGTCTTCACCATGTTCCTCATCTTGTCCTTTTGAAGCTAACTCAAACACTATTAACTACAACCAACTTGGACATGCTTAATGTAAAAAAACTTGGTTTCCCTATTAAAGTGCTCCATCTTTTTTTATACAAGTGGGGGCAACGTTGTTTAGTCCTATTTGCAAATATAGAAATGTCATCCAACACACATTTTCCTTAACACCTCTAGTGATAAGATTTTCTCCTTGCCTTCTCCTATGTGCACGTCTTTTTGTCTCGTTCATACATATACTAGGATTACTTACATGCCCTGCAAGAGATTGAAACTAAAAAGACACTTGTAAGAGATCAAACTTGATGATAGCTAATCACAATGATAAGTATACACACAAAGAACTTAATCAAACACATAAATCAATCAATCACAAAAAATTTGACAAATAGAGACTAATGAACAAGATTAAGAGACTAATAATCTCCAAGCTCTTCATAGGAGTGTTTCACACAGGAAATGCAAACACCTCTCTTATTATTACAAAGGAGAGTACAAAATTTCAAGGCCTACAAAGAGACCTACTTTTGGAAATCAATGCTTTACTCTCACTATAAGGTGGGTATTAGCTAGCCCTATTTTGTTATGCCTCATTTATGAGGAGTAGCCATGTGGTTGAGGAGTGTGGATGCATGGGAGCTATGCTTTAGACATTGGATGGTGATTGTTGGAGGCCAAATGGTTAGAGAACTTAGATATATTTGGTATAGTTACAATAGACCACATGCAAGTGGAGATTATCATTTTTGTGTTCGGTCCTATAAAGGTAGGAAAGAGATCTTGTTAGGACACCTCATCCTAGGGTTGTGAACGGGCATCTAGATGAGTCCATATGGGTGTGGAAGCGCCACCAAAAGTGAGTTTTGTAATGTTCTCAAGTCGTGTGGTATGGTTGATAGTATCAAGTTGGAAACAACCATGGGTGGTAACTGTAACCTTGATATCTAGAGGTAGGAATTCTTTAAGCCTAACAATATCTCATTGTCTTTATTTGACCTCACGCATGGCTAGGCTCCACATTGAAATAGTGAATTTGAAAGCTATCTTCTAGATTATTTCTAATGCATTATGGTAGTTCTAGTTGTAGTTTATTGAGAGAACCATTTTTTGAATCCTCTTCAAAGTTTTCCATGAGAGAGAGAGAGAGAGAGAGAGAGAGAGAGAGAGAGAGAGAGAGCATCTACTAAAGACCCAATGGGCCAAAGTTTAAATAAAATTGACGAGGCTAAAAAGTCAAAAAATAAAATTTAAAAAGCAAACTCATCGAGTAAAATTACAAAGTAATTAAGAATCTTTAAAATACTTAAGGAATATAATAAAAATTAAATTAAAATTATCTTTAAGAATAATTAAAATTATATTGATCTAAATTAATAAACTATATTAATTTAAATAATTAAAACCATATTGATCTAAATTAATAAAACTATATTGATCTAAATAATTAAAACCATATTGATCTAAATCAATAAAACTATGTTAATCTATTAAATAAGGTTATATTATTAAAAAGTATTAATAATTAATTAAAGAAAATTAGATAATTAAAAATTAATTAGATATTAAATATTATCTCAATGAATAAAAAAGAGTTAAGAATCCATTGGAAACATAAGAAAATAGGAAAATACCTAGAATTAAATTAGTATGAATGAAAGTTAAATAGTTACTGTATCCCACCTTGAGATCTTTAACTAAATCTGTCAGGCATTTGAAATTTTTGATGATACAACAAAGGTCCATATCTTTGGACTAAGCCTTAAAGACAAGGCGTTGCAATGGTTCCAATTGTGGGACCCTTGGCATAAAGGCATTTTCACGACTACATTGCATACATTAAGTACCTCGATTCACGTTGCGAAGGAAGGGAAAAATTGAGTGATGAGCATTTAATGGACCATTATCTCTTGGGTTTGCACAATCCAAAGCTTCACGATCATCTGTTAGTGAAGGACCCCTTAACGTTTGATCAAAGCCTGCAAATGGGCGATATTTCTCGATGATAATATGCGAGAAAGCGAATCCACGCAATTAGCCAACGACAACCCAAAGCCCATTTGTAACATTACCCTCATCTCCTCCCAGGCATCATGCATTAATGGTAGCACTCACACATAGTGCCACCACGACCTTCTACCATGCCCATCTTTCCTTTCCAACCATTCCCTCTCAGAGAAAATCCCATTGATCATGGAAAGATCAAACTTGGTCCATTGTCAAGCCCATGGAGCCCCTGCATCATATTAGAAAAGCTTGCCATTAACACCCCAATGTCACAGCTATGGGATTGACCATTACTTCAAGGATTGTCCTTTGCAATCAATTTCTAACTCCATGGTCGAGGACATGCCATCCCTCAATGTGTTGAGCATTCAACATTGGAAGATATCCACTATCCCATTGAATGTAGTCACTTGGTTGCAGGCCAAACTCAAGAAAGCCAAAGAACCAAAGTAGTCTAACAGCTTAGCTACCAAATGTGCCACATCCAAAAAGAAACAGTGCTCCAAGCACATTGACAATAGTGAAGATTAGGTTACCATCAGAAGTGGCTCAACAAAGACCACATCCAACTCCTCAAGGAGTGATGATCGTGCCAAAATGCCACTCCACCAAAGCAGCTAGGAATCAAACCAAACCACCAAACTGGCCTACCCCATATCCCAACCCCATCATCAAGAAGCAACATCTTCAATAAGCCGAAGCACTGGTATAGTTCTGTCAAGCGGCCCAACCCGAAGAACCGCCATTACACATGTCCTATGCAAGAACACCCAAGGACATGCAATCCCCCATAGATCTATTTACTCGATGTCCGGGAAAAGAACCTAAACTTTCGCAGCAAGTACGGAAGGACCCCCAACTTATGCTCGAGGCCAAGGAAGATTCGTTCGCCAACTTGACATTGACCCATGAACATCTTGCCCCACCTGTGTCTCCTAACCCTCCATTACCTATTCCACAGGAGGCCAAAACCAAATCCCACATTCACATCGAACACCTTAGGACATGCAATCCCCCATAGATCTATTTACTCGATGTCCAGGAAAAGAACCTGAACTTCTGCACACAGCAGGTATGGAAGGAGCCCCAACTTGTGCTTGAGGCCGAGGAAGATTCGTTCACCAACTTGACGTTGACCCATGAACATCTTGCCCCACCCGTGCCTCCTAATCTCCATTACCTATTCCACAGGAGTAGGGCATGAATAACGGCCAACAACTCTTTCTCATAAACCTGCAAATACAATTCTGTATGTTACAGGCGGCGGCTTTCAAAAGCCACTGCATGTCCCTCTTGATTCAAAACAACCCCCAAACAATCTCCATATGAATCACACTCGACCACAAAAGGTCTATGCAAGTCTAGAATAATAAGAACAGGCCCTGTGATGATGGCATCCTTCAACTTTTGGAAAGTTGTCCTTTCTGAATTGGACCAACAAAATGCAACTTTCTTCTTCGTCAAATCATGCAACGGAGAAGCCAAGAAAGCAAAGTGTCGAATAAATCGACAATAGTAAGAACATAGACCAATGAAGCTCCTGACTTTATAGACATTTTGAAGCTCTAGCCAGTCCTTAATAGCTTGAATCTTTGCGGGATCCATGCATACACCATATTTTGAAACAGTATGCCCCAAATAATAGATCTCTGACAAGAAGAATTCACTCTTCTTTCCATTGATGAAAAGCTTGTGTTTCCTAAGCTCTTCAAAAACAATGGCGAGATGTTCTTTATGCTCAGCCTCACTCTTTGAAAAGATAATAATATCATCAAAGAAAGTTTCTATGAACTTGCGATGAGGTCTAAAAATTGTCCATCATTCTATTGAAAGTGGTGGGAGCATTTGTAAGACCAAATGACACCACCAAATATTTATATAGCCCAAATGAGGTTCTGAAAGTGGTTTTGTGCACCTCTTGAGGTACCACTCTAATCTGATGGTAGCCACTCTTAAGATCAATGCGACTGAAACAAGCACCTCCCTCAAGTTTGTCAAGAATATCATCAATTCTAGGAATCGAAAACTTGTTCTTGATGGCAATCTTGTTAAGGGCCCTATAATCAACACACATTGTGTATGTCCCATCCTTTTTCTACTGCACAAGCAAAACTAGAGAACAATAAGGCGAAGAACTTGGCCTCATCAATCCCTTTTCTAGAAAATCATTCACTTGAGTCATAATTTCCTCTTGTTGGGCAGCACTCACCCTATAAGAAGGTCGGCTAGGAGAAGATCTACCAAGGATTATGTCAATACAATGATCCTATGGCCTCTCTGGGGGTAACTGTCTAGGTAGGAAGTTAGCAAATCAATCAGCATAATCACTTAAGAAATCAATCTTATCTTGATCTACGGAATTTACAGTATCATGCTCGACATTATCACGTACAAAGACCAAGTAAGAACAAGCTGATTTCTTTATTGCCTTGGAAATAGAAATGTGGCTTACAACGAGTATGGTACTCACCAGTAGTACCCGCATCAATACAAACTTCCCTATCCCTATGAGTAAACATAACTTTCTTCTCTTTGTGCGAAATATTGGGATCCAAACGATAATGTGATGGCATCCCAAGTATCACATCACATTCTGTAAGTGTGGTGCTACGAGAGGAAGTCTTCATGATCCAAAATCCCTGAATCTGTATACGAAGCTTCCTGATGATGGGAGTGACCTTGACTTCCTTGCCCTCAAAGGCGGCATCTGCATGAAAGTCCATGCCCAATTCCTCGGGCTTTAGCCCAAGAGTAGTAGCCATCTAAATGGATATAAATTTATCTGTAGAGGCATTATCAAAAAGGAATAAAGCCTTTTGATCCTTTGGCCCCGAGCTTTGCATAAAATTCTGCTCTTTGGCTCATGTGTAGTATTACCCTATACATCAGATATACAGATATAACATTCACACTCGGTTTTGCATCTTGCACATTATTCTTTTTGGGATTCTGGGAGCATTGAGATATCATGTGATCCTTGTTCCACATAAGAAACACTTCCCCTCTCTCATGCAATAAAAAATGTGCTATCTAGATAGCTTAGGATCATCCTTTTTACCCTCGGCTTCTTTTCCAAGCCCCCTTTTGCATCCTTGGACTCATTGGGCATAAACTTAGGTGGTTGTCCACCCTTTTTTGCTCATTTTCGGCTCTGAATTTTCCCTTATATGAGCTGAATTATTTGTCTTTTTGATGCTCCCTTACCATGTAGCTCCTCAAAAATAGTAGCTGAATATATGAGCTCCTGTAAAGTGTTGTGGGGATACACTGCAAGGCTCTTCTGAAGAATGATTCATTGCAGCCCTGACTCAAACTTTCTTTTCTTCTCATCCTCATTAATCGTCATGAAAGGTGTGACCTTGAGAAGAATCCATCAAACTTTGAGACATAAGAGGAAACGGACTCGCCTGCATCCTGTGTTAAGCCAATCCCATTCCTTTCGTATATCCTTTTCGAAGTGAGGAGGAAGGAACTGATCAAAGAATTGCTCTTTGAAAGCACTCCATGTACGAGCAGTTGTCCTATCCAAGAGCTTTGCCACTGCAGTCTCTTTAAGATGCTTACCCAATGCCTGAGCACGGTGAAGTCCTCATATTGAGAAGAATTTAGGACTTTAACACGACTAATATAGGCCATAGTTAGGTTATATAGGGTGAAACCAACATAGAGTAATCTAGGCTAGGAGCAAAAGGGGAAAAAAAGAAAGAAAAAACTAAGAATATTGAGTGCAAAAAAGCTCATAGAGGCACAAACCAAGAGGAACGAAGAACAAATTAAAACTAAATAATCATCGTGAACCAGCATTAGGAATCAATCTAATGGACTTTTCATGCACCTTAAGTTGGGAAGAATTATTAGTGAAGTTGATAGTGTGAGTCCATAGGCCCTTGATCTTCTCTCACCAGCGCGATCAGCGCTGGGATCGAGTGTTTTGGACACAACATAGAAAAGCACATTCCAAGACTTCAAATAAGGATCCTTGAACTTAATTTCAATGGAATCGATTTGAACATAGCATTGTGAACAACAATATGCATGCCGGGACTGTGGACTTTTACTCTCCACTAGACCCTCCATCTTCTCTACTGCCACCATTGTCCCCAAGGAGTTTATCGATAGCTTTATAAGACTTTTGAGCTAGACGCCCATTGTTTTCACTTACTTGACTTACTAGTACTCAACCCACACAGCATTGATGCGGTATGTAAAAGACATTAAGAAGCGAAACGTAGGAATGGAAGCAGGAATACAAAGGGTCGATCGGAATACAAAGGGTCAATCGAAGGGATTTTTTCCTCTTATTTTTTAGAAATCCATGATTTCTTTTTTCTCTCCTCTCCTTGTGCCTTGGTTGTCCACGGTTAATATGTAATAGATATATCCTTGGTCCATCCATATTTTTGCTTACGTGACTTATCTATCCTTGGTCCACAGCCACACGGCAGTGAATCCATTCCTAGGCCTTTTATACACCGCCCGTCACAATATGGGAGTTGGCCCGTTTTTAAGAGGCAGCATCGGAAGTAGCAAACTTACAAAAATTGGAACAAGAATGATTATCATTAGCCGAGGTATGTTACTCATCATGGATAGAAAAGAATTATCCATATTTTCACTTGCAAGAGCGCAACAAGCTAACTCTTCATAATGCCAACATCCAAATGAACCTTGAGAGATAGGTCAGTTGCATCACCAACATATCCCATAATGCTATCACAACCACCTAACTATGGTATTTTTCCCCTAAGATAAGGAACTACTGTTCATCCAGCTTATGCAATACCATTAGAAAAAGAGTGCAAATTGCTCTAATAATAGTGCAAGCATGCCCATTCAATGTGGCATGGGCACAAGAGCCGCTTAAAAGCTACCACAATGTTGCAAGAGCATGCCCATTCAATGTGGCATGGGATAAGACCCGCTTCAAGGCTACCACAATGTGGCACGAGCATGCATATAGTTGAGAAATGCTAAGCTAAGGAGGCTCATAGCTAGTCAACATGGTCATATTTAATTAAGGAGGATAATTAACACTAATAAAGATTAAAAAACATGCAAAATAAGCATAAACAAGAGTCTAACTCTCATTGCAAAACCCACACACATAAGTGTTGTGAGTACATCATTTTATAGCTCTAAGGAGCTCCCACATCACAAGCTATGTGCATCCTTGTGCCATCCATGTGTCAATAAATGCTCACACTCCATGTGCTACCTTGTACTTTCCATGTGCTACTTTTTTACCATTGCCTTCACCATTTAAATGTAACCATATAAATTAACCTCTCAGCTAAGACCCCTAGTCTTTATTCTTCCTTTCTAATGTGCATACCCTCCCCCTTGCTCTTTCTCATGTTGTACCCTAACACATTGCTATTTCAATACTCCCCCTCGACGTGATGAGGGTCTATCACCTAACATGCTACACTGGACCTACACTCCTAGCCATATATTGGAGTGGTCAGCCTTCAGCTTGCCTTATAGGCTACAATGTTGGTTTTGATTTGACACTTTACACATGGGAGGATGGGTTACCAAACCAGGGGTGAGAAGCCATGCTTCTCATGATCAAAATAGCTGCCAAGCTGCCTCAAAAGTGTCAAGGAGCATGTAAAGATTCCTTACACTATTCATAGTCCAAACCTACCACATCAAAGAATTGTGAGTCCCAATAAGTTCTCTACTATAAGGAAATCCACATTTTGGAGATGCTTAAAGAACTAGATGGAAGTCAAGTTAGGATGAAGTCCTAAGTGATGTACTTCATGGATATATTATGAGAGTAGTCGTTATAATAGCATTAGGCCTCTTATGAGACTAAAAGTGCCCGGTCGGCCATACTTTAAGTGAGTGTAAACACTTATGGCCATATATATAAGTGAATTTCTCTCATAATACAACATACTCTCCCATTGTGCAATTGAGTCTTGCTCTTGCTAATCCTCTTGCTAATCCTCTTGCTAATCTCTCTCCCTAATGTATGCTAATGAGTGTGTGTGAGTGAAGTGAGGTGAGAGGAGGGACGAGGACCTGTAGTGCAACGTGGCGGTGTGACAATGCTTGCGGGAGACGCGGTGGAATTGCTTCTCAAGGAGTTGTAGAGCTTGGAGACCTCAAGGGTTACGAGCTCGGCCATTGGAAAGATCCTCACAACAGTTGTGGTTCACCAGGTAATCTCTTTTTTGATGTGTTTCGAGGAGGATTAGGGTGAGCCATAACATTTTTAACGCCGCTGTCGAGGAGCCATCCTTTGGCTTTTTTCATCGTTTTTTCTCTAATCTACGCATAACCCATTGCCCATTATCTTAATTAGTGGTTTCCCATGAAAAAGATGTGGATTTGATGGTGATTTTTGTGAGATTTGGTATAGAATAGCTCTCTTTTTTGTTTTTGAAAAGAATGCTACTTTTTGAGGGTCTAGACGACAAAATCACGGACGACTCAGGGAAACAAAATTGTAGTACTCCAAAAATACTACAACTCCCTCATACAGAGTTTTTCAAAATTCCTTCTGAGGTGCAAAACTGGAAAAAAATTCTCGAGAAAAATTTTCATCTTGAGACAGTGATGGAAAATAGGTTTTAGGACCTCCTCTTCCATCTGGGAAGTTCCTAGCATACGCTTTTTTCGAAAAAATATATCAAGGTCGTTCACGTGCGTATAGCGCCTAATCTAATTAGGGCAAACGGACACCCGTTTGATCCAACGAAGATTACGCCAAGCCTCTTGAGACTATAACGGGTGGTGGAAAAGTATAAAAAGCAAAAAAAAAACTGTAATTGCTCATTAAGGAGCATTTAGGAACTCTGACACGGCCACAATAGAGGGATTGCCAGAGATTACACAAGGACTCAACTTCGAGCCATTGAGAACTATGCCGCAAATTCACCTCCCAATGCCATTGGCCATGCCTATAACAAGCGTGTCATCGAGTTTTACACCCTCTGTCACTTCAATTCCACCACTGGGCTTTGGGCCCTTGCCTAACATTCCCGCAAATCCTGCAAGTACTAACCCCTTCCTAGATGCCCACACCTTGGACATACTGACTAGTCTAGGAAGGGGGGTGGCCCAAGGACTCACTGAGTCTCTTTCAACAAGAGCACTCATATACGGCCTCAATGATTCATACAGAAATACGATCGTACAGATTTCCAAAATTATGGGCAAATATGACGGAACAACAGACCATGTTCAATTCATTCAAATGTTTGAACAGAGATGTGAAGCCTTTGGAAATCCCAGCTGCCCCACTAAGGTACATGCATTGAACTTATGTTTAGAGGGAAAAGCTAGTCGATAGTTCATCGCATTAATGCCAGCGATCAAGACTAACTTCAAAACCTTGAAATCAGCCTTTATACATGGCTTTTCCAGACAAGGTGATTGGTGGAGTGCAATAACAGAACTCTATTCAATTGAGCGTCAACCCAATGAATCCATTAGAGATTTTATCCTTCGGATAAAACTCTTGGACTCACATTGTGAGTCATGGAAAAAATTAAACGTGTTCAATTGAGGAGATGTTTCATGATGGGCTTGAAGAATAACAACTTACACAACTTAATCATTGTATCCAATCCGGAAACATTCGAGCAATGTTGCAAAGAAGCAATATGTTTAGATGACAACATGCTAGAAGATGAGCATGCTACGAGGTGTTCCTCATCTAAACCAAGTAAAGCAACGGCAAAAGAAAGATCGATCTCGGAATTAATATTCCCCGAACTTTATGCAGCCTTGCTTAAAACATTACAGCAGACATCTATAAGACTGGATGAAGACCTTCAAAACCATACATCCTTAATGCCTCTCAAAGTGAGGAACGAAATGCCTTGTGTTAAGTGCAATCACTATGACCATCCCAATCCTCATTATGTATACAAGGCACTTGTCCTTCTATATTGCATACATTGTAAAACCTTTGACCATGATACTAAAAAGTGTCCCGCTTCATCCATAATGGACTCAAAACCTCCATCTCTCCCGTTAACCAAACAGAAACAGTCCAAAGGGTAGAAACTACTCAGAAAGTAGTTAATCGAACGCTTCAGTGTTTCTATTGGCATGGATCTCACAAGGTGGCAGACTGCACAGCTTGGAATACTTCCATGCCCATAGTCATCACTGACACTTTGCGACCAATGTGTGAACGATGTGGCATTGATCACATGTTCCAAGATTGCCCAAGACGAGTTGATTGAATGCAACTTGTCTCACAAAATATAACTCTTAACATCTTAAGTGTACAAAACGGGCAATTGGCCACGGTACCCTTGAATGTGCTTACACGCTTACAAGCCAAGGCACGAGAAATAGTCAAAAGGAATGCAAAAGACAATACCTCAACATAGGTAGAAGAACATGCTTTAAAACTGCAGCCGGAATCTTACTCTAGGATAGATTGTGGAAGAGTAGAGAATTCACAAGAATTGATTCAACCATAAAAACCAATGCTTTGCAAGCTTCAACTAAATCAAATTAATTGAAATTCAAACACTTAACAAAATTAAAATACTTAGCTCAATAGACCATGTTGGGTGCAATCTTCCCCCCCTTGTGCGTGGCCTTCTCCCCACACAAGAGTATTTCTTTATTAGCTTTCTTTCCACCAAAAATAGACCATAGCCCCAAAATATACAAAATGTGCTTTTTAGAGAGCACGGCACTCTTCTTTTACAAAAATAGAGTGTCAAATATTGGGACTAGGGTAAAGCCATAGGCTTTAATAAATTCCACATTATAAATGTATCTTTCCTAAAGTTCAAAATGGAAAAATCATTTGCTAAGGTTGCAAGCTACTATGCTTGCCAAAAATTAAATGTGATCAACCAAGACATTTCTTCCAAAGTAAACTCTTCATTTTCCATAGTCTTCATCACCTGAAAATATAAGTCCAATTAATAATTAAATTAATCCCACAAATATTAAACAGGCACAAATCATAACCAACTCATGACTACCGTGTGGCAGGCGTAAGTACCCCAGGAATCACTCTGCCATACGAACCTAACTGAAATAATCATAGATGGCCTCAAACATACATCATATACCGCACGTATTAATATTTATAGTGGTGTCACCCACGATATTAACCTAGTCGGCATGACGCAAGAGTAACCTAGGCGTCCCCAAATTACTCAAGAGGGGATAAATAATATTTTTCTAGAGAACTTAAATATATTCTCATGACATCCCTCTTGCTTGAGTTTGCAATTGTCCTCAATTGCGGATTTGTTGGGTTTGAAAAGAATGAAGAATTTCAGGGTAAACTCAAAAAAATCTCTCAGGCATCCATTTAGCATCTTCTTGAGGATGATTCTTGAAAGTCAAAAGATACTTAAAGTATTGATTACATGTTCTTGTTGTTGTTATCTCTTGATTAATGATAACATCAAGAACTAAGACTTCTTCCTCTCCTTCAATAAGAGGTGGTTCCTCATATGTTGGGTGAGTAGGAAGTGTTCCTCGAAAGGGTTTCAAGAGATGGGGATATGAAAAGAATTGTGGATATTCCAATTAGATGGAAGCTCTAGTCTATAGGCCACATCATTAATCTTTTAAAGGATTTTAAATGGCCCATAATATCTAGGCGCTAGCTTAACTGTAGGAAATTTTTCCACACTCTTTAGTCGCCGTTTTTCAATTCTCAAAAGTACATAATCACCTTCTTGAAATGAAAAATCTTTACACTTCCTATTTACTTGAAATGTATACTTCTCTTGAGCTCTTGCAATACAATCACGCACTTTAGATAAAATGCGGTCAAAGTCTCTAACATATTGGTCAGTAGCTTCAATCTTATGGGAGAGTCTAGTAGCCGGAATAGGCAAAGCTCTACCATAGATAATCTCAAATGGTGCTCGACCAGTAGCAGTATGAGGAGTATTATTATAAGCAAATTGGAGTAGGTGTATGTACTTATCCCATGCACTAGGTTGCTGGGAAACATAGGCTCTAAGCATATCTAGGATAGTGCTATTTGTGACTTCGGTCTGTCCATTCGATTATTCCGGATGGAAAGCCATGGAAAAATCTTAGTGCCTAAGTTTAAGAAAAGAGCAACCCAAAAGTGACTATAAAATTTAGAATCTCTATCAGAAACTATCACTTTGGGTAGTCCATGATGAACAAAGATTTGCTTGACAAATATGTTTGTGGCTTGCTGAGAAGTTAGTGTCTTTTTACATGGAATGAAATAGGCTTGCTTACTAAACCTGTCCACTATTGTCCAAATCATGTCATGATGACTGGAAGTAGTAGGAAAACCAGTAATGAAGTCCATAGACACTTGTTCCCATGGTCTATCAGGAATGGGTAGAGGCATAAGTAATCCTAAAGCTTTGCCTTTGTAGCTTTTAATTGCTTGGCAAATGTTACATTCAGCTACAAATTTAGCTACATCATTCTTCAAATGAGGCCAAAAGAATTCTCGAGAAACTACTTGAAGTGTTGCGGAAACTCCTCTATGTCCCACAAATGGTGGTTGGTGCATCTCTTCCAAGACAAGTTGTCTATAATGTTGAGTAACACACAATCTTTTCTCAAAGAAAAGATAGCCATCATTATGAGAATAACTTCCTTGAGGTGTCCAATCAATATGATCCATATTTCAGAAAAATCTGGATCAACTTCATAAGTTTCTTTCATGAGTACAAATGGTTCACTTTCAATAATGGAAATGTTGTTGATATTTGGTCTTCGACTCAAAGCATCGACAACAACATTTTCTTTTCCAGGTTGGTATTGAATCATAGGTTGGAAACTTTGAATGAAAGATGTCCATTTGATGTGCCTATCTGAAATAAGGGGTTGCGAAAGCAAATGCCTAATGCTTTGTTGATCCGTCTAAGAAATTCAGAACCCATTAGGTAATGCTTCCAGATTTTCAAAGCATGCACTACTGTTGCTAATTCCTTGTCATATGTGCTATAATTTTGCTCTGCAGGCTTAAGCTTTCTACTCTGATAAGCAATAGGATGGTTGTCTTGCATAAGAACAGTTCCAAATCCTTTGCCACTAGCATCAGTCTCACTACTATAAAGAATGGTCTTTGAAAATCAGGTAGTGTTAGCACTAGTGCTTGTGTTAAAGCATTCTTGAGTGTTGCAAAAGATTTATCTTACTTTTCAGTCCAATTGAAATTTGTAGCTTTCTTAAGGAGTTCAGTCAAAGGATGAGCAATATAAGCAAAATTCTTGACGAACTTCCTATAATAACTACATAGGCCAAGAAAAGATCTAAGGTCATGTATGTTCCTAGGCTTAGGCCAAGAAGCTATACACTCAATTTTCTTAGGATCTACCGAATCCCTTTAGCCGACACTATATGACCTAAGTATTCAATCTCTTTTTGAAAGAAAGAACTCTTTTCAGGATTGACATACAATTCATTTTCTCTCAAAAGGTTGAACACTTGTTCCAAGTGTTGTTCATGCTCTTGTCGATCCTTGCTAAAAACAAGAATGTCATCAAAGAACACTATAACAAAACTTTGAAACTTAAGGAATATGCGATTCATCATACGGCTAAAAGTAGCTGGAGCATTGGTCAAACCAAATGGCATAACCAAAAACTCATAGTGACCAGTTTGTGTTCTAAAAGCCGTCTTGAAAATGTCAGATTCAGTCATGCGAACTTGATGATACCCAGACTTTAGGTCAATCTTACTAAAGACCTTTGATCCTCTAAGCTTGTCAAGAAGATCATCTACCCTAGGAATAGAATATCTGTTCTTAACAGTAATCTTATTCAATGCACGGTAGTCTACACGTTCGAAAAGTTTCGTTCTTCTTCTTAACAAGAAGGACTGGAGCTCCAAAAGGTGAACTACTAGGTCGAATAAGGCCTCTCTCTAGCAAGTCTTCGATTTGGTTTTGGATTTCTTTTTGCTCTAAATTGTTGACTCTATAGGGAGCTTTACAAGGCGGAGAATTTCCAGGCAATAAGTCAATACTATGATCCTCAGGCCTAGACTTAGGTAATCCTGGAGGTAGATCTTCCATAAAACAGTCACTAAATTTGGAGATAAAAAGATCAAACTTTGAACTTTTGGATGTGTCAAACTCAGCATCAAGCTGGTTAATCCATACCATATAAGTCTTGTCTCTTTTTCTTAAAGCTCTCTTTGCTTGAGTGTGACTCAACAAAGGACTCATTTCTCCTTTGACTAGACACTGGAGGAAAATATTTTCATTGTCCTTCCTTAGACAAATGCTATGAGTGTCATAGTCTATAATAGGGTTGTACATGTGTCTCCAAGGCATACCCAAAATTATATCTACCCCTTGTAAAGGTGCAACTAAGAAATCCCTCTTTTTTGTTAAGGGCATGATGCATAAATCCAAACCTTTCACCTCTTGCATGCAATTATACTTTGTTCCAGTAAATGCTACTTTGACTTTATATTGCGTAGGTGAAGAATGAAGATTTAATGCTCTAAGTGCCTTTTCAGAAATGAAATCATGTGTACTACCATCATCATGCAAAATAACAACTTCATGTCTATTTATTATTCCTTTTATTTTAAGCAAAGAATGAACATGAGGTTTACCTTCTTGTTCTGAGTAGTCTGGATCGAAATTACCCTATTTCTTGAATGATTCTTCTTCATTGTCGTCTTCTTCAATCATATTGACTCGAGCGGTTGCTGCTCTGCTGGTGTCGAACTCTTGGTACGCTCCGGACAATTCGGGGCTATGTGTCCTTCTTTGTGGCACTTGAAACATTTGATTGGAGATGCCTTCGGTTTTCCACCATTGACTTTCTTATTGGTACTCATGTTGCCTTTAACGTCCTCCTTGCCTTTGTCTCATGACCTGGTTTATACATCTTCTTTAGAGCATAAAAAGATTTAGTAACTGGTTTAGAAGAAGTATCCTCATGTGCTTTAATCTCTTTAGGAAAACCATTTTTACGTTCGGAATTAGTTGCCAAAGATATTGCAGTAGATAGTGAATGAGGTCGAAACATATTCACATCGGCCCTAATGGTAGATCTAAGGCCCGAAATGAATTTCCTCTTTTGGTCCTTCTCGCTGACTCTCTCCACAACCTGCACCTGTAATAAAGTATTCCAGAACTTTTCTACATACTATGACATAGTTTCCTTTTCAAGTTGATGCAGTGTCCCATTGGTGCCTAACTTTAGACTTGAATTGTGAGGGTAAAAAGTGCTTTTTAACCAGCCATTGAAATTTTTTCCAAGAATCTGGCTTGTCACGACCTTGCTTTATTACACTCCACCATAAAGCTACGCTGTCTACCAAATGATTGACTGCACATTTAATCTTATCACTCTCTGAAAATTTTTCTCCTGCAAAATAGTCATCTAGTTGACTAAGCCAAGCTAGAATGACCCTAGCATCCTTCTTTCCGTCATAATTTTGAAATGTGAAAGCTCTCCGACTAATCTTAGATTCTTTTTGTGACCTTTGTGCTTGCAATGTAGCATTTACAGCCCTTTGGATAGTGTCATCTTTGTCATCAAAAGATAGCGACGAAGAGTCACGCTTGCGTCTACGACTCGTGAGCTATCTCTCCAATTCAATACGCTTCTCTCTCTCTTCTAAAATTTGATGTTGTAAAGAAAGGAGTTGCTCTTGAATTGATGGCGAGATAGGAAAATTTGCCATAGTGCTTGTGCAAATGATGTAGATAAAATTTTATTTTATTTGATGTAAATAAATAAAGCAAATGTAAGTACTTATCTTGTTTTTCTCCCGCAATTTGATCTTGGTTGAAGCTGAACAAAGACGCTGTTCAATGGTTGAATTGAATCCTCGTCGCTTCAAACAAATCCCGAGCGATTCCGCGTGATTTATGAGACTTGGGCTAGTCGAATTGTTGATGAAATAATTTTCTCCACTTTGAAACCTGCTAAAACAGTCCTGTAAACCTTGCCCAATCTCTGTAATATTTTCTAAAATTTTTCAAAATTTTTTAGAAATGATTTTGGAATTTTCTGGCC
Organism: Cibotium barometz; assembly: GCF_041138505.1. Classification (NCBI taxonomy): domain Eukaryota; kingdom Viridiplantae; phylum Streptophyta; class Polypodiopsida; order Cyatheales; family Cibotiaceae; genus Cibotium; species Cibotium barometz. Next base: position 37,077,796 of record NC_141093.1, on the reverse strand, counting down.
TTTTCTAGGCAATTTTTAAGCCTTTTAAAAACCTGTAAATCACTTTTCTGCACCTAGAAATTTCAAAATAGGAAACCTTTTTGAATTTCTCTTCAAATTTGAAAATAGGAGTAAAAAGCTCAAAAAGGTGATGTGACTTGCATGGGGCTTGGGAAAAGTAGGATTAGATTAAAGATTGATTAAGCTTATGGAGGATTAAGGCTTTTGGGATTTTTTATCAAAACCGGCTGCCCGCGTTGCGCTTATTTCTTCATGGATTTTGTGCTTTTTTTTAATGGCTTTTCCACAGATAAACATGCTCCGTCCATTATAGATTTGCTAGTGCTTGAAGCTTTCTGGTTTCTGAGAAAATCATGTGAGGTTTCTGGCTATAGGGATTTCATCCATGCGGTCAGATTTTGATTTCTCTGAGTATTTAGAAAAACCACTTTTTGATAGAGAGACGTGGTTTTGCAAGGTGGTGAGTGGGTTTGTGAGTAGATCTAGTTTTGAATTTTTGACCTTTGGGTAAAGACCTACAAAGCACCCTTCTGTCCAATGGATAAATTCCTGCACTTTCTTGATTTTTGAGAAGATGAAGCCCTTTCCTACCTTCTCCACAAATCTCCTAGCCCAAGCTCTGATACCACTGCAACCAAAATCTTACTCTAGGATAGATTGTGGAAGAGTAGAGAATTTACAAGAATTGATTCAACCATAAAAACCAATGCTTTGCAAGCTTCAACTAAATCAAATTAATTGAAATTCAAACACTTAACAAAATTAAAATACTTAGCTCAATAGACCATGTTGGGTACAATCTTCCCCCCCCTTGTGCGTGGCCTTCTCCCCACACAAGAGTATTTCTTTATTAGCGTTCTTTCCACCAAAAATAGGCCATAGCCCCAAAATATACAAAATGTGCTTTTTAGAGAGCACGGCACTCTTCTTTTACAAAAATAGAGTGTCAAATATTGGGACTAGGATAAAGCCATAGGCTTTAATAAATTCCACATTATAAATGTATCTTTCCTAAAGTTCAAAATGGAAAATTCATTTTCTAAGGTTGCAAGCTACTATGCTTGCCAAAAATTAAATGTAATAAACCAAGACATTTCTTCCCAAGTAAACTCTTCATTTTCCATAGTCTTCATCACCTGAAAATATAAGCCCAATTAATAATTAAATTAATCCCACAAATATTAAATAGGCACAAATCATAACCAACTCATGGACTACCAGGCGTAAGTACCCCAGGAATCACCCTCCCATACGAACCTAACTGAAATAATCATAGATGGCCTCAAACATACGTCATATACCGCACGTATTAATATTTATAGTGGTGTTACCCACGATATTAACCTAGCCGACATGACGCAAGAGTAACCTAGGCATCCCCAAATTACTCAAGAGGGGATAAATAATATTTTTCTAGAGGACTTAAAATATATTCTCATGACAAAAACAAAACCCAAAAGAGAAAACAAAACCTTCTAAACCCAAGAAAAACAAGGGACTATCTCATGACCCTCGAGCTATGGGATTTGTTAGGTCAACCAGGCACATCCTATAAAAGGATTACCTTTACACAAGACTTGAACATGCCATGTATGGGGTACTTTGAACATACAATGTATATTGAAACTAACCCCCTCACTTGCAAGTTTTTTGTGGTTGAGTATGTGTTGGAAGTAGATTTAATCTTGGGGCATAAATGGATTGTTGCGGCCCAAGCACCACACATAAAATGGACTATTGCGGCCCAAGCACCACTATGCTTTGCTAGCGATAGAGTCATCATTGACAATACCATACTGCCAGGAAGAGGATCCAACTTTAATGGATATCTATGATGCAAGCAAATTTCTCCACCACTCTCGTGCATTCAACACCAACATAAGAGATTGTCTATTCAAGCAAACAATCAACAGTCTTCCCTACGGCCTCGACATCATTTTAGCAACAAATTCAAGATCAAATACGGAGACTTAGGAGCACATCAAGAACAAAATAACAATGCTCTTGTCACCCCTCTAGTAGTGAGAAATGAGTGCACAGCCACTATATATTTGTTAAGCTTATTACTTACTATTCTTTTGGCTAAATTAATGTAGCAGCTGCTCCATGAGTACATATCCATACTCATGCACTGGAGAACATTTGCACCAAAGCCTCATCATTGACAACTTCAAGGTACATCTCTGGATGGGGGGGCCATGGTGGGTGAAAGCCTGGTCAATGGTATAACCCATCACTTGGAATTTTCCTTCAAATTACAAACCTCTCCAAACAATGCCACAATCTTCACAAATCAATGGTCTTCAATCCTTAGTGATGATATCTATATTAGCCTCGCAAGTCGATGTAATTCTTTCAATCCTCACCAACAAGTGGGCTACTTCAACACAGAGCAGTTCAATAAGAGTCTATATGACTCAATTCTTGTACTTCATGAAAATCTGCTTCTAAGAGCACTTAATTATGCATAAAAACATAAAAAGCACATGGACAGAAGAAGAAAAGATCAAGTCCTAATCAACAACATTTGAAAAGAATCCTGCAATAACACCCACAAAGGGACATCATCACAAGCCAATTACTTCAAATGATGAATGTCGCTTCAATGAATCAAATGAGGAACTGAGAATCACCATCTCATTCTGATGATTAAGTCTATGTTCCTCCGGATCCTTCTCTCCCATTATTAACATCTCTTAGTGTCCCCACTAACAAAAATCACATGTAACTTTGTCGATGATTGCCAAAAATCCCCCAAAAAAAGGGCTCACACAAATATAAAAATGCAATCATTCGCAAAAATCCCCCACCCCGTTAGGAATTCCCAATACACAACTAACATCTTCATTCATTAACTAGCTTTTCTTATTTCCTCCAGAGGAACAAAGACGATTGAACATCATTCAACATCAACGCCATCAACAAGCTTATTCATTCTCCCCACACAAAGGTCTTCAATGCGATCACGCGGATGTGATCACCATCAGGAAGGGGAGAATGTTAATCCAATTCTAGGATTAACAAGAGCTACCACCATTATCTTACATCAAGGAGTCATGGTAGATACACCAAAGGGTCATACATTCAAGATATAAAGCAATAGTGTCCAAAGCTACAACTTGGACGGGCACCCGTAATGGTGTGACGATGGAGTATTTATGGCGATTCTTGCTTCAAGAGCATGTGGTAGCAAGTTAGGATGAAGTCCTAAGTGATGTACTTCATGGATATATTATGAGAGTAGTCATTTGTAATAGCATTAGGCCTCTTATGAGGCTAAAAGTGCCCGGTCGGCCATAGTTTAAGTGAACACTTATGGCCATGTATATAAGTGAACACATAGTTTAAGTGAGTGTGAACACTTATGGCCATGTATATAAGTGAATTTCTCTCATAATCCAACATACTCTCCCATTGTGTAATTGAGTCTTGCTCTTGCTAATCCTCTTGCTAATCTCTCTCCCTAATGCATGCTAGTGAGTGTGTGTTAGTTTAAAGATCCATTTTTTGAATCTTCTTCAAAGTTTTCCATGAGAGAGAGAGAGAGCATCTACTAAAGACCCAATGGGCCAAAAGTTAAATAAAATTGACTAGGCTAAAAAGTTAAAAAATCATTTTAAAAAGAGACCTACTTTTCGAAATCAATGCTTCACTCTCTACTTATAACTATACGGTGGGTATCGGCCAGTCCTATTTTGTTATGCCTCATTTATGAGAAGTAGCCATGTGGCTGAGGAGTGTGGATGCATGGGAGCTATGCTTTAGACATTGGATAGTGATCATTGGAGGCCAAATGGATAGAGGCAACTTAGATATATTTGGTATAGTTATAATAGGCTACATGCAAGTGGAGATTATCATTTTTGTATTTGATCCTATAAAGATAGGAAAGAGATCGTGTTAGGACACCTCATCCTAGGGTTGTGAACGGGCATCTAGACGTGTCCATATGGGCACGAAAGCTCCACCAAGAGTGAGTTTTGTGATGTACTCTAATGTTACTCAAGTCATGTGGTATGATTGATAGTATCAAGTTGGAAACAACCATGGGTGGCAAACTATGGTTGATTTGATCTTAGACCACCCCTTGGAGCCTATGTATAGACTTACTACACATCCCCTCATTCATCCATCAACAATGCTTGTGTGCTCCTACATTCTCTGTGCAAACAGTCTCAGTCTCATCGTTTTTTGTTCATTTCGTCAAGCCTTCTTTTCACCAAAGTACATTTATTGGAAGCTATCTCTTATAATCCATTTTTTAAGTAGTAATAACAATATTGTTCTCCATCTCTTTTCATTCTCAATTTGCACATATTTTTACCCATGCAATCTCTAGCATTTGTGTGTGCACCACAATATAAAAAAATTTACATCTACCACCTATAACATCATAAATGAGAAAGGTGCCACCTATCATAAATCGATTTGGCTTCCTGCATGTAGGGTTTCCTTTACATCATAGGATCTTGGTTATTTGTGAAATTTCATCACCATAGAAGTAGGTTGAAAACTCAATTCAAAGGCCTTAATCTAAAGGTCTTGCAATATTTAAAGAGGCTTTGTTGTGGTTTACTTTTCTAGCTTCACAAGCAAATCTGTCTTCCCCAAAGTTCTCAGGCAACAATGTTTAGTGACAATGTTGACACCAACCAATGCCAGTACAAATAGCTATGACCCCTTTATCTTTATATACCAATAGTAACACTGCATTGGTCCCAACTTTTTAATAGGCACCTTAGCTAGCTTTCTTTTCCATCACTCACAAGTGTTTCCTCATTTGGTTTTGTAACTAGCTTAGGTTCCATTTTTTCTCTACAACTATATGTAGTCTCCCTTCCATCTAGTTGTTAAAATCTCTCAACAAGTTTGTGTTACCTTACAACAATAGAACAGTAATTGTAACCTTGATCTCTGGAGGTAGGAATTCTTTAAGTCTCACAATATCTCATGGTCTTTATTTGACCTCACTCATGTCTAGGCTCCGCATTGAAATAGAAAAAATGAAAGGTATTTTCTAGCTTAGAATCTTCTAGATTATTTCTAATGCATTATGGCAGTTCTAATTGTAGTTCACTTAAAGATCCATTTTTTGAATCCTCTTCAAAGTTTTCTTCAAAGTTTTTAGAGAGAGAGAGAGATTAAGCATCTACTAAAGACCTCATGGGCCAAAAGTTAAATAAAATTGACTAGGCTAAAAAGTTAAAAAATAAAATTTAAAAAGAAAACTCATGAAGTAAAACTATCAACTAATTAAGAATCTTTGAACGACTTAAAGAACATAATAAAAATCAAATCAAAATTATCGTTAAGAATAATTAAAACTATATTGATCTAAATAAATAAAACTATATTAATCAAATAATAAGGTTATATAAGTATTAATAATTAATTAAAGAAAATTGATATTAATCAAATAAATAAGGTTATATAAGTATTATTAATTAAAGAAAACTAGATATTAAATATTATCTCAATGAACAAAAAAAGAGTTAAGAATCCATTGGGAACATAAGAAAATAGGAATAATTTTAGAATTAAATTAGTATGAATGAAAGTTAAATAGTTATTTTAAGAATTATTGAGAAGAATTTAGGGACTTTAACATCGACTAATATAGGCCACATTTAGGTTATATATGGTGAAACCAACATATAACTTAGAGTAATCTAGGCTAGGAGAAAAAGGGGGAGGGGGGGGAGGAGAGGAAAAACTAAGAATACTAAGTGCAAAAAAGCTCACAGAGACACAAACCAAGAGGAATGAAATACACAAAGAACAAATTAAAACCAAATAATGAGTGTGAACCAACATTAGGAATCAATCTAATGGACTTTTCATGCACCTTAAGTTGAGAAAATTTATCAATAAAGTTGATACCATGAGTCCTCCATAGGCCCCATCTCAATGAACAAGAAAAAAGAGTTAAGAATCCATTGGAAACATAAGAAAATAGGAATAATTTTAGATTTAAAGTAGTAAGAATGAAAGTTAAATAGTTATTTTAGTAATTATTGAGAAGAATTTAGGGGCTTTAACATCGACCAATATAGGCCATCATCAGGTTATAGGGTGAAACCAACATATGAATTAAAGTGGTTTGGGCTAGGAGAAAAAGGGGGGGAAAAGGGGGGGAACTCATAATATTGAGTGTAAAAAAGCTCTGTGAGACACAAATTGAGAGGAATGAAATACACATAGATCAAATTCAAACCAAATATTCAGTGTGAACCAACATTAGGAATCAATGTAATGGACTTTTTATGTGCCTTAAGTTGGAAAGAATTATTGGTAAAGTTGATAGTGCAACTATCTCAATAAACAATAAAAAGAGTTAAGAATCCATTGGAAACATAAGAAAATACGAATAATTTTATACATAAATTAGTATGAATGAAAGTTAAATTGTTATTTTAGTAATTATTAAGAAGAAGTCACGAACTTTAGCATTGACTAATACAAGGCACAGTTAGGTTATGTAGGGTGAAACCCATGTATAAATTAGAATAATCTAGGCTAGGAGCCAAAGGAAAAAAATAAAAAGAAAAGAGGAAAAACTAAGAGTATTGAGTGCAAAAAAGCTCACAAAGACACAAACAGAGAGGAAAAAACACCCTTAGATCTTGAGATAGGTCAGTTGCATCATCAACTTGTTCCATAATGCTAACACAACCACCTAACTATGGTACTTTTCCCCTAAGATAAGGAACTATTGCTCATCCAACTTATGCAATACCATTAGAAAAAGTGTGTAAATTGCTCAGTAATAGTGTAAGCATGCCCATTCAATGTGGAATGGGCATAAGAGCCGATTCAAGGCTACCACATTGTTGCAAGAGCATGCCCATTCAATGCGGCATGGGCACCAAAAGCTAGTTCAAGGGTACCACAATGTGGCAAGAGCATGCATATACTTGAGAAACGCTAAGCTAGGGAGGCTCATAGCTAGTCAACATGGTCATATTTGATTAAGGAGGATAATTAACACTAATAAGATTAAGAAACACACAAAATAAGCATAAACAAGAGTCTAACTCTCATTGCAAAACCCACACACAATTGTGTGTGGGTTTTGCAATGAGAGTATATCATTTTATAGCTCTATGGAGCTCCCAAATCACAAGCTATGTGCATCCTTGTGCCATCCATGTGTCAATAAATGCCCACACTTCATCCCAAATCACAAGCTATGTGCATCCTTGTGCCATCCATGTGTCAATAAATGCCCACACTTCATGTGCTACCTTATGCTTTCCATGTGCTACATTTTGACCATTGACTTCAAATTTTGGATTAATAAATATGCTCCTCCATTTGAGGACATTAATAAGTGTCATGCAAAGGCACTATAAAAGTTGTGCATTATGAGATATTGGATTAATAAATATGCTCCTCCATTTGAGGACATTAATAAGTGTCATGCAAAGGCACTATAAAAGTTGTGCATTATGAGATATTGGCCACCCAAGGCCTTAGTTATTAAGTTTTGGGTGCCCAAGTGTGAATAAGGACCTGTTGTATATAAGGCATTTTCTCATAATGGAAAGACACAATCCCCCTTTGTGCTATAAGAGCTCTTGTACTTTGCGGAGAGAGAGAGAGAGAGAGAGAGAGAGAGAGAGAGAGAGAGAGAGAGAGAGTGTGTGTGTTCCCTAGTACATGTGCCTCTTTCATGCATGTATGTGTATGAGGGAGTGAGAGGTGGTTGCCTTGCATACATGGTGTGAGCGATTTTGCGGTGACACCGTGCAGGTGGTAAGTGAGCTTGGGGAGCCTCAAGGGACATGAGCTTAAAGCATTGGTAAGTACCGAACTATTGTTATGTCTATTGCTTCTCCCATTGGTGTTTGTGTGGAGTTCCTTCTTGGGAGGTGCGGTAGCCCATAACATTTTTGGTGTCACTGCCGGGGAGACACCATTGTTTCTTCCATCCTCCTTGAGCTTCAGCTCCCAATATGTGGATTCATGATTGTCTTTGCATTTAGGATGTGCATTGTGAAGAGAATGTATAGATAAGGTTTGAGTGGAAGAGAAGAGTTGTGAGAAATCATGTGTTTTAGAGTGTGTGTGAGTACTCGGTTTAGCCTAGAGGAAAGTTGCATTGTTTTTTCTTTTAAATTTAATGTTTTCATCACAAAACTTGCAACAATGAGTGATCAGGTGTGATACTTTGTTTTCTTTTTTCTTTTTTTTAATCATAAAATTTACAAAAACAAGGAGCCAATGGTTGTGCTTATAACTTGCATTACATTCTTATCCCTTAACACAACCATTCTGGAACATTTGGATAGGTAAATTACACTCCAAACTTCATTCTAGCAACACGGAGACTTAACATGTGAAAGTGCAAAAAATGGTTCACGGCGTGAACCATTTCCTATTGTTTCATGATGTGAACCACCTTCCGCAATCAGCACCACAAATTTTGGGATTACCTTACCAAAAATCGGGTACCTTATCTTGACACCTCTAGACACAACAAATCTAAAGAAATCTTATCCACAGTGAGATAATTACCACTTCACAACGTGAACCATTTCACGTTTCATAGCGTGAACCATTCTCTATTTCATGGCGTGAACCCTTGCTTACTACTTCGCGCGACGTGAACTGTCCTCTGCGGTTTCATGACGTGAACTGTCAGTTACTAATCTAATTGACAAATTAAGGGCTGTCAAACTAAAGTTAGGGGAGTACCTTAATCGTATAATTGGAGTCTATTCGACTCAGATCAAGGTGACTTAGACTTGAAAATCTTAAGTGTCTACTTAACACGTGAAAGTACAATAAATAGTTGACGACATGAACAATTTACACTTTTTGCTACTTCACAACATGAGTTGCATCTGCTACTTTACAACGTGAGTTGCATCTGCTGTTTCACGGTGTGAACTGCAGACTGCAGTTTCATAACCCAAAAACTTAGTTTGACAAAAACCTATAAAAATCTAATTGGAGTAGTGATGTAGCCTATCAAATCACTTTCTCATGCACTTGAGGTCCTGTAAACTCATTGGAGATGATCTTACTCTTGACGATAGTGTATTCGATTACCCAAGATCTTCCTATCAAAAGAGTGTTGGTTCAGGTCACTCGGAGAGCTCAGAGGAATCTGACCACCATTGATACAAGTAGTGAAGAGTCCATGGAAGAAGGGCTACAACTCTTTAGCTTTGGAGAGGAAGAAAAACCATCTTCCCCTATATAAGATCCAATGGAACCTTTAATATAGCCAAGGGATTTTTTGGTCTCCAACACAACACAGAAGACAATGCGCAATCCAGGCACACGAGTTCATCAAACTAGCGCCGCTGGACACGGTCCAAGACCGGAATTACCAACCCAACCCTTGGATTCTAAGTAGACTAACACTGTGAGGATTAGTGGAAGAACCCCCAGGGTTATGAGGGATAAGGAAAGTGCGGCCAGGACAAGTCAAGCCTTTTTCCCTACATTAGAGGAAATAGAAATGGATTTGAAGAGGGTTGAGATGGAGTGACTACTACATTTATTAAGCTTAAGAAAACAAGAGCTCGATACTCATCAAACAAGGGCAGACGGAATAAAGGGAAATGGAGAATGTAAATCCATTTCAATCACGTGGCAAAGAACCAAAAACATCTAAAAATGCCACGGATAGCATGTGGATGGGCATGACTGAAGGAGCAATACCAACTCTAAAACCCACCATCAAAGGGCGGAGAAAGTTCTTAATAATAAAAATGAGGAGGACAATTTACTTAGGGAATCTGTCGCAGAGAATGAGGACCGCCTTTATACAAGGGAAGACATACAAGAAATGATCAATGATCCCACATTCTTGCAAGGCATGGAGCTCTTAATCCAACAAGATCAGTTATTACTGTGCTTCCAAAGAGGAGTTTGAGATCATAAAATGCATGATTATCTAGTATTAGCCCGACCGTCTACCTAAGATGCATGGTGTAAGCTGGCAATAGAATATGAAGACAATATGCTTGAATTGCCACAACCTGAAGATGCCAAGGCAGCTTCAGTAGCATTAACATCACGAGTCTCAAGTCACCAGCAGGACACGGGAGCCTAGAGCAAGCAAGTTGAAAATACGACTATGGATGAGCTCAGTAATGCAATACTGGATAAATCAAAAGCCAAGGATGGGAGAGAAGCATATCAAGGCATGCTCATCTCTACCCCCGGAGAGATCTGGTTTGGTGATCCCTTTGTAGAATGAATCACACCACTACGAATGCCCTCAAATAAGAGGAAAGCAGTTACTCTATTGTGCTCATTATGTGAAATTAGGAAACCATGACACTTCCATGTGCATGTATCCGAGGACACCCAGAGTGCCACTAGCCTTACCAGCACCACTAGTGCAAACGATTGGGGTTGCAGGGCAGCCAAACCCAGCCTACTTACCAAGAGGGATGTTTCGGATATAGGATACGTCATCTTTGCCCACCACTTGTTCTACCGCCACAACCTCCATAGGCTAAAATCAACTAGGTATTGATTAAGGAACCTTTAGACAAGGGGGAAGTAATGTGTGAGGTAGAAATCAATAATAATTACTATGAAGAGGCCGCAGAGATTGCACCAGAGTTTTATGTCTTATAGAATGACACATCAGTGCCAGTGTTCCAAACCACAGTACAATGGAAAGGTAAAGACAAACTCAACTATGAGAAGGGGGCCACTATGGTGTTTTGGTTGTGATGGACTTCATCGAATAGTAAACTGTCCTAATAAGAATGTGGTTCATGCAGGCCAAGCCAACCAATGGTAGCACAGCCTAATGACATGCCAACACTTACTTGTGTTAAGGGTGGGATTGATCATTTGATCAAAGACTGCCCATATCACGCCAGTGATTCTGCTTCCACTTCTAACCATGCCACTATATCAGGACCATAAGTTTGCAACCTGGGAATATCACGCCACTAAATGTCCTTACACGAGCACAAGTAAAACAAGTGGAAAAAGGGAAAAACCCTGCAAGTGTGACAATCTCTAAAACTAGGAGAAGGAGAAGAGTGAAAAAAGTGGGCAAGGTGACACTATGGTCACAATACCGGATGGATCTGAAGAAGATACCATTGACACCGGATCCACCCAATCAAAGAAAGGGAGCAATCAAGCGCCTAAACTAGATGAGCATACCCCAGAAACACAAAGAGAGACCAGATACCTCTAAGGGGATTGGCAAATATCCAAACGTTGAAGAAGAGATAAGGAAGCTTGAAGAAGCTAAATCCCTGGTTGAGGAGTGCCAATGAATTCACAAAGCCAAACTAAGGGCTAACAAGGCTAGGGATACAATGTATCCAAGAAATAAGTTGATAAAGGAAAGGAAATTGCATGTGCCTACTCCAATTCCATAAGAGTCTGAGGGAGGTACTCATAGTGAATTCATGGCTAGAATGTTTGAGTAAGTAAAGCAAGACTTGTCCTCTCATTCATTCCCCAGGGGTGAGTATGCGACAAACACATGGAAGGAGCCTTCACTCACCAGGGAACCAAGAGACATAGGCAGTCTTGTAGCCATACTGTCCACCACCGTTAAAATGCCACTGGGACCATTATTACGCAATACTTTGGCATTGTGGGAAGACATAAGGGATTGGGTAGAGGAAAGGTGAAACCCAATGTCTACTGCAGAGGAGACCCAGTTACCTCTAGCAAAGAAAAACCTAGGGTATGCCGAGGTGAGAACTCCAAGATTCGTCAAAATACATGTCAATCAACTGGGCCGGTATTATGAGAGCGATGACACAAATGCCACAATCCCAATCAATCTTAACGGGTATCAAGCATTGGCTATCCTAGATAGCAGAGCGAGGGTGAGCATCATTACAAAACGTTGTTAGGAGAACTAGGGTAAACCTGATTTGGAAAGAGCGGATCTAATTGTTAAAATGGCAGACAAAACATCTTCAAGACATATGGGGCTGTTGAAAAATGAAAGACTTAAGCTCTTTTCGTCCTGCTACCATCATACATTTGTTGTAATGGACTTTTTGCGCCAACCGAATTCATACGACATCATCTTGGACAAACCATTCATGGCCAAATTGGTGCATGATTGGGCATTAGATCACATTGTGCGCTTTTGCCACACAGGTTATAGCTGGGGACTTGCCGAACACCGTATGCGAGCCATGAATGGCTGCAAGCATACAACCAGGGAAGGAAGCTCAAACAGAATGCAAAAGGTGTGTCACTCACCGCTCAACCGCCGCCTTGAAGGATTCCCGCGTCGCAGTGAAGAAGGCGCTGCTGTCGCCGCTCTACCGCCTCTCCACCGTGCCGTGCCGCTACACAGTGCTCGATCGCTCTCTCACTCTCTCTCTCTCTCTTTCTCTCTCACATACGCAGGAGAAGGAAACCAAGGAGATAAGGCAAGAGCACTCTTGTATTCACAACACAGTGCTCGATCGCTCTCTCACTCTCTCTCTCTCTCTCTCTCTCTCTCTCTCTCTCTCTCTCACATACGCAGGAGAAGGAAACCAAGGAGATAAGGCAAGAGCACTCTTGTATTCACAACACATGAGAATGAGGATTTTAGGGTTACATTTGACTCTTATAGGTGACTTGGCCGTTCACACTTGGGCACCCATACATGGCCGGCCGATCCTAACCCTTATCCTACTACTGATATTCAAGGTGCGCCTCTCATCGGCGATCACCCAATCCCTTCATCCTTAACATATGGTGCCGACAAGCCCGGCCCATGACTCAGAATAGTTAAACTAATTACATGACGTAAAACATAGTACGTCTCATTGTCCGTCATAGGTTAACATGCCCCCCTTCCTGATGTAGATTCCGTCCTCGAAAGCTATGATATGGTAAGCTCGAAAGGGTTGTTGTGGTGGACCGTCTGCAAAACAGGGAAGTAGAGTGAAAGTATGCTGGAATTCAAAAGATATAAAGTGTATAAATTCAAGAATGTTAGACCACAATGGATGTTGCTATGAGAACTTAGTTTAAGGGGTCACATGAATGAGCGAGTGTAGCAAATTAACAAGAGCTTAAAATTATTGAAAGTAAATCAAGAGTTAGCAAGGTGTCAAAGGTTAATCAAGGTTTATAACTGGCCTAAGTCAAGGAAAATAACCAAGCTTAATAAATAAACAGATGACCACACTATGTCTACTTTAAGAACAAGTTAATACCACGAGCCTAGGGACATAAGAAACATCAGAGTTACAGGAGCCTTTTGCCTTTTTTTTTTAAATGCACGTGACAATTTTTACACACAATGGCGACCTTCCTAAGGCAAAACTAACATCGATCCTGGTACCATGTTTAACACAAAGCATTCTCCAAGAATCTATTAGTTCACCTTAGGCAAGGCTAACCCCTACCAACCAAGGCATCGGTCTGGAGTAGAATACTCCTCGCCTACCGAGTATCAATAAGGCAATAGGCCAACATTAAAGCACATCATAGACTTGTATTGCCATTTATTGTAGGCTTTTTTTAAAAAAAATAAATCTATTTCTTTTGATCTTCACTCCTGAACTATAATTTGTCTTGCATCCTTTCGACAAAGGGGTAAAAGCTATGTCCTAGAGGTCAACACACACATGGCCAGGTGTCAAACATTAAGATAGTTTGACCCTAGACCTAAGACAATCGTATTCCAAGGTTAACTAAAGACGTCATGCATTCTCAGGAATATATCCAATAAGGTTAAGCTCATTAATGATTTACACTAGCACGTCAAGCAACTTCAAAAACTAAGTAGTATATTGACAATTTCCATGTGGTCATGCATTGTAGTTCATGCAATTAATTGAACAGTAAAAAATTAAAGAGAGTGGGCATGGAAGAATTACACCTGAAATTGGAGATCTCCTTGATTTGACGAGACAGCTTGCAATTTGATGTAGATATATTTTGATGAATGTTACGGCAATCTCAAGACTTGAAAGCGAACCCACCTCAAACTTTTTAACCTGTACAATCAATTAACAAGAACTATACCTCGAGAGGCACATCAGTGTGAAAAATTAAAGACTCGTTTAAGGACCCCAAACTAGAAACAACTTGAAAACACTAACCTACCTACCAGTCACCACACTACTACTGAGGATACGGTAAGAGGATGTTGTAGAGTCCTGGCTCTAGCCCTAAGGCTAAGCCTCTATCCGCATCATCCAAACAAATAAAGTCAACCTCAGTAGTGCCATGAGTTTCATCCGTCCATTCATCATTGTCAGATATTTCCTTTTCATTTTCCCATCCACATAAACTCATCAAGAATGTAACCATGCGAGGATAGTCATCTTGTGGGAAAGGAAAGCATTGGGCTATCGGGGATATGTCCTCTACGGAGTAGGGGTCAGTCATGGTCAATAGGCGAATTAGCCATTCTAATTCCTCAACATTTTCCTCTCTGGCTAGTACATCTATATGATCCCATTCAGTTTCAATTACAGGATAGCACATGTGGAATATCTGAGAAAGGTACAGATGATACCTCTCACCAAAGGTAGGAGTGGATGAAGTGTATGATGATCGGATGCAAACACAGATATAGCATCAGTAGGTTTATGACAGGTCAATCTAGTTCTTGATTGTATACGGATATTTCTCTTGTTTTTGTGCTCTTGCTCTTTTTACTATTTTTTGTTTTTCTTTTCTTTGTTTTTTTTTTTAATGTATGAAGCTATATGTATACATCCCCTTGAATTTGGCAATTACATGGTCAGGGGAGAAGGTTAAGGAGGAAGCATTAGCATGTTGAGCGTGAGTACATGCTCCCCCTTTTTTTGGGTAGATCATATTATTTGCAATGATGTTACAGCCTCTTGGAACCAATTTGTCCAGCGGGTCATAGGTTGTGATGTGGGCAGATAGCTTTTTATGACCCTTGTGGCCACATCTAATTGCAGAGATGGTAGTGTACGCTCCCATTGACAAATGGAGGAAATGGTTTCCGATAATACTTTTACAAAGGGAGACATAGACTCATTGGTCTCTTGTTGGGTGTTGACAAGAGTAGGTGTAGAGCATGAAGAAACTTCTATATCAATGTGTGTTTGGCATGAAGAGCTAGAAGCTTCATGTGACTCCCCCCTTCCTGAGCTAGGTGGTATTGATCGATATCTTTTGGGAACCCAAACTAGCTCTGGAAGAAGTGGTGCGGAGCACTCTGTAACCTTTCCCTTACCACGGTCTTGAATTGTCGTTGGGGTGGCAACAATTGGTTTGCAAGGTTTTACAGGTGATGTAGAGGGATTCAGCTTATGTTTAGGGACCCAAATCTGGTCATTCCCCTCGTAGTACCCTTGGGTTACTAATAATTTTTTAGGGATCCATCGCGATGTTACATTGCCCTTTCTCGGGTGGTTAGCTGCTTTCCTTTTACGAGGCTTCTAGGTGGCTGAACGAGATTGAGCAGGGAAAGTAGCTATTAACGAAGCTTTTGGGACCCATTTGTATGTGTTTTTTGGCAGAGTAAGCGGAGCTTTAGAGACCACCCTGCATGTTTCCACTCTTGGGGTTGAAGCGTTAGAGGAGTCGCAAACAATCAAAGATGGTTTTGCCACTGGACTTTGTGATTTTTTGTTATCCAGCATTTTGTCCAGAGTCGATGGCTTAGGAGCGGGATTTTGAGCGGTCAGACCTAGTGTTGGTTCTTGCGTTGTGACTCATCTAGTTGCCCAATCGATATTGCACTTGGTGGCCATCATCCATTTGCGCCCTAAGTTTACAGTCCCTTCCATGGTACCAGCAAGCATAACCAAAAAGCTTTGAATTACGGTCCCCTTGTCATAGGCAACCGGAGTGTGCAGAATTCCTGTTGATTCCTTGAACTTGGATAGCACTCTTGGATAAAGGTGGTTTTCCAAGTTGACACCACACGCCATATGATAGCAAATTGTGTTGAGCTCCTGTATCCAATAATGCATTATACAGCACCTCCCCGTAATAAGGACTCTGTAACTCAATTGGGTATCTTAGAGGCGGGTCAGATTCCAATGCATCCTCCTCTGTTTTCTCAAAAAATACTTGCGCAATTCCCAAGTTGGCTTCTCGTTGGCGCCTAGCACGCTGTTGACGTTCTTTGGCTGCAACTCTTGCTTGTATCTTCTTAAGCTCAGCTTGTTCTTTAGTTGCCTTCTTTTGATGGATTGCATGTAACTCCTCTTGGCTCAGGGGGTCATAGTACCTTTTGAATTTGCTCCCATTAAGGAATCCAATGGTTTCAACTCCGTCGAGAGTCTCCACTCTGATGGTACCTTGCGGGGTAATTTCACATACTCTATACGGTCCCTTACCAGCATATTTGAGCTTCTTCTTTTCGTTTCGCACTCCATACATCAGGACTTTATCCCCAACCGTGATGTCCTTGTCCTTTAGGTGGCGATCAAACCATTTTTTCCTTCTATCCTTCTCCACAAGGGCATTGTATACAGCCAATTGTCTTTCTTCATTTAGCTACTCAAGGATATATAGACGCTCTACTAAGGGATTACCATCCCAACCCTCTTGAGTAGCAACACGAAGACTAGGAATGACAAATTCCCACGGCATGACTGCTTCTTGGCCATATACCATTTTGAATGGTGTGCAATTAATAGCCACTTTGTATGCAGTACGATAGGCCCATAAAGCTGTCGTAAGCTTTAGATCCCAATCCGTGCGATGAGCTTCAACTGCCTTTGTCAAAACAGAGATTAATGTCTTGTTTGTACTCTCGGCTTGGCCATTCGCTTGCGGATAATAAGGAGTAGATTTATGATGGGATATCATGAAATTTGTTGTGAGCTCCTTAATCACGTCATTTATAAAATGCGTCCCATTGTCGCTCACAAGTTCAAAAGGATAACCGAAACGTGTGATTATATTTTCAAAGAGGAACTTGGCTGTTGTCCTCGCATCTGCCTTACGTGTCGCTTTCGCTTCAGCCCATTTGGTCATATAGTCAGTGGCCACAATAATATAGCGAGATTGTGTGTTTCGGGCCGCTGGGCTAATTGGACCTACAAAGTCTAAACCCCACTTTTCAAATGGTTGGTTTACTTTGATTGGATGTAGGGACATATGATCTTTCCGTTGGGGTTTCTTGTATCGTTGGCATTCATCGCAACCCTTCACAAAGAGTGATGCATCTTGGAACATAGTGGGCCACCAATACCCTGATTGTAAGATCTTTCGCGCAGTTAAGTCTCCTGAGAAGTGACCACCGGTTACACCCATATGTGCCTCTTGCAAAATGTATAGATACACATCCTCTCGGGCACAACGCCTAAGAACGTCATCCTTTCCTCTTTTATAAAGAGTCCCGGCTATCAGGCAATAGGGTTCGCATTCTTTGATTAGCTTTCGAGCTAGATCTTTACGAAGCTCCTTGGGTGGAAAGCCATTAACCAAAAAGTTAACAATCTTCTCACTCATTCAGGCATTGTCTCCACCATGAACAGGGAAGTGTCAGGTAAGTCATCATCAACCCCCGTAGGAGCCTCACCATTAGGTATGCAAGACAAATGATCAGCCATAACATGTTTTTTGCCAGGTCTCACAACAACACTGAAATCAAACTCAAGAAGAATCAATAGCCATCGTGTGATTCTTCCTGTGGAGCATGGTTTGTTTACCAGATACAACAATGCTTGATGATCCACATAGAAAACAAACTTGGTGGCAAGGAGGTAATAACGAAATTTCCTTACTGCATATATCATTGCCAACCCTTCTCGCTCCGTAGTGGTGTAGTTCATCTCAGCATCGTTCAACTGGCGATTGGCAAAGCTAATGGGGTAGTCTAGCTTGTGTTCTCCAGGTTGAGTCAACACACACCCAATAGCAAAGTTTGATGCATCAATATGCACATGGAAGAGTAAATCCCAGTTAGGCATTCTCAAGATTAGAGCACTCGCCAAGGCCTTCTTTAATAGCTCATAGGCACGGTCACATTCTTTGGTCCAAATAAACTCAATGAGAAGCTTATACAATGGTCGAGCTATCTCGGCGAAGAATAGAATAAATCTTCGATAATAACCACCATTGGCCCATGAAGCGTTGGACTCCCTTATAGTTGGTGGGTGGGGGCAATTCCAGAATGACCTTGATTTTACTCTC
Organism: Cibotium barometz; assembly: GCF_041138505.1. NCBI lineage: Eukaryota > Viridiplantae > Streptophyta > Polypodiopsida > Cyatheales > Cibotiaceae > Cibotium > Cibotium barometz. Next base: position 37,059,721 of record NC_141093.1, on the reverse strand, counting down.
GTCAGTGGAAATCCCATTTTTGGACACTATATGCCCTAAGATAACTCCGTGTTTAACCCAGAATTGGCATTTGAAAGGATTCAAGGAGCTGTGATATAATCTACACCTTTCAAATATTTTTCGTAAACACATCAAGTGCTCATCCCAAGAGGAATGAACACAAAGATCATCTAAGAAAGCTTCACAGAAGTCCCTTAGATATTCCTTAAAGGCCATATTTATCAATCGTTGGAATGTTGCAGGTGCATTGGTCAAGCCAAAAGCCATGATGCGAAAGGCAAACACTCCAAACTCCGTGATAAATGATGTTTTAGCTTGGTCCTCGACTGCAATTGTGATCTGATTGTAACCCGAGTACCCATCTAAAAAGCTATATGCCTCTTTGCCTGCCACTCTTTCAAGCACATGTTCAAAATATGGCAAGGGGTAATGATCCCTTCTGGTAGCTGCATTAACCTTTTTAAGATCAACGCACACTCTGAGTTTCCCATTCTTCTTTGGTACGATGACTATCGGCGAAACCCATTCTGAGTGCTCAATAAGGTATATGAATCCACATTTTACAAGCTTTTCAATTTCCTCTTGTATAATCTTTGCATACTTAGGATTCATTGGGTAGGGATGTTACTGGACTGGTTTAGCAGTGCTAATCATTGGAATCGTGTGTTGCACCACCGAGGGTGGAACACCCTTCATATCATGATATGTCCAGGCAAATATGTCCTTGAATTCTTTAAGAAGCTTCGTAAGTGCAGCTTCTTCCACCTTGGTGAGGTCTTGAGCAATAAAAACTGGTTTAGACTCCTCACCCGGATCTGCTAAGTCTATCTCCTTGACTACCGCCGGGCCATCGTAGACACCGCTACTCCCATTGGTAGGCGTTCGTTGGGCTTTTGTGTAGACCACTTTACGTTCCCCTGTGGTAAATGATTTGAAATGCTCAGGTGCGGGGTGTAAGTCTACTGGTTCTTGTTGTGCCAAGCTTTTTTCTTTCAATTTCGCTTCCTTTTGTTGGTGCTGAGCCAACTCTTGGTTTTGCCGCCTTCTTGCAGTACGACTTAGTTTTGGCTTCTCTTCGATTTCTAATTGGGCGACGTCATGAGGTTGCGGAATACACCACATGACACTTTGGAGGTATTGTCCACAATTATCCGCTATCTTTCGATGAGCGTCAATGGCTCCTACATAACTAAGCCATTCTGCAGTGGATCTTTCCTTGTTTATTGTAGTGCGTACATTAGCTCGATAGCATTGGCGCTTATGTCTCGTTTTCTTCTTACCAAGTTTTTGATTTTTGTTTCTATCAAATTCGAACTCACTTGGTCGTTCTTCACTTGTGTCCCCCTCACTCTCGGATGAACTGTCGGAGGTCACTGTCCTAGGCCTTGAGCACCTTGCTTCCACCTTTGGGTGAATATTTGATTCATCCCCCCCATTAGGCTCAAAGTCAGTTTGTTCTTGAGATTCATACTCAGAGTTACATTGGTCAGAGTCTTCGCTACTGTCAGTTGAGTTTGCCACTTTCTTGCCATCAAGAGTCAAGTGCATAACACCTATCATGTTTATTGGCACTAATGGCGGCATATCTTGCCCCTCAGGTGTTACCCAACTTGTGCCTCTATTTCCCCATGTGTCTATGGTTGCCGCAAGGTGTACCCAATCCACGTTATCCGACTCATTCATACCCGGTAGGACATCCATATAAGGAGAATCTTTCCCATCATCAGTCTCTTTTTTGCATGTATAGCAATACCTTAATGGGGCAGAGTGAATAGTGGTATCCGATCGATTATCAATGATAACCTTGCTTCCTAAAGGATGTGCACGACCATTCTCAAGATCAACTCGAATGACAGAGTCCTGGAATTGTAGATAGACATGGTTTTTCGACCAGTCATGCACCATTTGTGCTTCCCTCATGAAAGGACATCCTAAGATCATTTGATATGACATAGGATGCTTGGAGAAATCCATTACAATGAAGGTATGTCGTACCTTGTATCCCAGAACCTTGATCTTAAGGTCCCTTAACATTCCAATAGGTTTAGCAATAGTTCCGTTTGCCATCTTAACCACTATGTTTGTGACTTCGAGGTGAGGTCTCCCCATAGATTCCCAACAGTTTTTAGTCACAATGCTCACTCCAGCACCACCATCAAGGATTCCCTTTAGAGTTAATCCCTTGGTAGTAATGGGGAGGGTGGCATTAGATTCGTCCCCTTCAAAGTACTGACCCAACTTGTTCACAGGTATTTCAACGACCGAATCTTCATCTAGGTTGGGTTGTAGATCCCAATGTTCCCCTTCATCTTGAAGCATGTCGGGTCTATCCATATTTGCAAATTGTGGTAATCCCGCCTTTACCATTGAGAAATGCCCGAAGAGCTAAGAATAGCTCAGGATCTCCGTATAATTTGGATATGATCGTGGTTCTGATTTCAGAGGACATGAAATCCATTAGCTTAGACACATTCAACGGTACTTTTCGAGACATCGCCCCTTGACTAGGGATTGGTGAAGATGGAATCACTTCCTCTTCGATGGGGTCAGGCATTCCCTCACTAAACATTCTTTCAAGCAAAAAGGGTGGTTGCCCACTTCCTGATGTCTTGTCCTCACTTTCTTCCCGAATGATACTAGGTATAGCTAACGGTTTATGGTTCCTCTGAGGCTGAACTTGTGTAGGAAACACTGTGTCTGGAATTTTGATTTTTCTCGGGTTTGGCTCCAGTTCTCTTTGTGTTTCTTCCACCAAACCCCTTAAGTGTTGCACTTGTTCAATTTCCTCAACTGGGTTTGGGTAAGTTCCAATCTTTTTCTTGAGGGTTTTTGGCCCACGTGGCTTGTCTTGGGGAGTCTCAGTTAGTTTGGGTGGTCGAGAGGGCATTAACTGACTTGGTTGTGGGGCCGAGGAAGTTTCCTTCTGTTTCCCCTTATTTATGTACTCGCTTGATTCTCCTTCATTGAGCTCCCGAGTGGGTTCCTCCCTTAAGGTAGTGGCTTTGGTCCCCATGGTTTCTATTGAATCAGAATCATCTTCAGGATCATTCATATACACGGGGTCGTCTCCTGTCCCTATGTTAGTCTTTGAACTAGGCTTGGAGCTCGTGGCATTAAGCGATCTCTTCCGCCGTGTTTTCTTTTTCTTTGCCTGAGCGATTGATGCAGCATTCCTCTCTTCAAGAATGTAGTTTTGATTTTGAAGCATTGACCGTGTAACTACATTCGCGGGTACAACGAGTGTGGTTCCTCGTGCTTGGTTGGTGACCTCAACCAAATTCAATGGCGTAATCTTGGGTGCATTAGGATTATGTGGACATTGAGCGATCAAATGATCTATGCCACAACGATTACATGTAAGTACCGGCATTCCCGATGTGCTCCCTTGATTTGGTTGCATTTGAGTAGCGATCTTCTGTAGCCTATTAGGGCACTCCGCTACACGATGCGGTCCACCACAATCATAGCATTGAAGAGGTGGTCTCCTCACCAAGGTATTAAGGTTTTGCCCTCTTGTGGCGAGAGCAGCCGCTTGATATACAGGCTTGACTTGCCCGAAATGATCCTCCATGTAGTACTGGGGAATCATTTCAAACGTATCAATCCCATATGGAGCAGTGGGGTCTATCTCCTCTTCATAATCCCCACACGCACTATGTGACTCACAACCCATCTGGTTTATTGGAGTAATCCTTGGATGTGGAGGTTGTGGTCCTAACACTGGTGGTGGTAACGGCACAGACTGGACTACATTCGGATTCCTTGGAACTATGTGCTGCGGTTGCTCGACAGGTTGTGCAGGCATTAGCGCGGGTACTTGAGGTGTGTTTGACCAGGCTAGTGGTGCCTGATTTGCCAACATTCGCTTAAGTACTAGGCAATCCTTAGATTGATGGCCGTACTTACCACATGCATTGCAATTCCCATTGAATTTGACTCTGAATGTGGGACATTCACTCGTGCTATGTGGTCCTAAGCACACCGAACACCATTGTTACTCTCTTCTTGGGTACATATGGCTATTCCGAGGAGCTCGATTACCCCTAAAGTATTCTTGGAGAGCCTTAGTAAGGTCGGTCACAGACATTTCAGATATCTTGGGCTCCTTGGTAATAGGTTTTACTGTCATTGGCTTGTGCCCAGATACTTGCGAACTAACGGATTTTGTTTCTGAAGACACCTTTTTACCTGCAATCATCAAGTTGTCTTCTAACTGGATTGCATTGGCAGTGACTGCTTCCCACGTTGTAAGACCTCTAATGACTAGGTGTGCGCTTTTGCCGCACAGGTCGTAGCTGGGGACTTACCGGACACCGTATGCGAGCCATGAATGGCTGCAAGCATACAACCAGGGAAGGAAGCTCAAACAAAATGCAAAGGGTGTGTCACTCACCGCTCAACCGCCGCCTTGAAGGATTCCCGCGTCGCAGTGAAGAAGGAGCCGCCGTCGCCGCTCTACCGCCTCTCCGCCGCCGTGCCGCTACACAGTGCTCGATCGCTCTCTCACTCTCTCTCTCTCTCTCTCTCACACACGCAGGAGAAGAAAACCCAAGAGATAAGGCAAGAGCACTCTTGTATTCACAACACATGAGAATGAGGATTTTAGGGTTACATTTGACTCTTATAGGTGACTTGGTCGTTCACACTTGGGCGCCCATACATGGCCGGCCGACCCTAACCCTTATCCTACTGATATTCAAGGTGCGCCTCTCATCGGCGATCACCCAATCCCTTTATCCTTTGCATATGGTGCCGACAAACCCGGCCCATGACTCAGAATAGTTAAACTAATTACATGACGTAAAACATAGTACGTCTCACTGTCCGTCATAGGTTAACATGCCCCCTTTCCTGATGTAGATTCTGTCCTCGAAAGCTATGGTATGGTAAGCTCGATAGGGTTGTTGTGGTGTACCGTCTGCAAAACAAGGAAGTAGAGTGAAAGTATGCTGGAATTCAAAAGATATAAAGTGTATAAATTCAAGCATGTTAAACCACAATGGATGTTGCTATGAGAACTTAGTTTAAGGGTCACATGAATGAGCTAGTGTAGCAAATTAACAGGAGTTTAAAATTATTGAAAGTAAATCAAGAGTTAGCAAGGTGTCAAAGGTTAATCATGGTTTATAACTGGCCTAAGTCAAGGAAAATAACCAAGCTTAATAAATAAACAGATGACCACACTGTGTCTACTCTAAGAACAAGTTAATACCACGAGCCTAGGGACACAAGAAACACCAGAGTTACAGGAGCCTTTTGCCTTTATTTCTTTATGCACGTGACAATTTTTACACACAATGGCGACCTTCCTAAGGCAAAACTAGCATCGATCCTGGTACCATGTTTAACACAAGGCATTATCCAGGAATCTATTAGCTCACTTTAGGCAAGTCTATCCCCTATCAACCAAGGCATCGGTCTGGAGTAGAATACTCCTCGCCTACCAAGTATCAATAAGGCGATAGGCCAACATTAAAGCACATCATAGACTTGTATTGCCATTTATTGTAGGCTTTTTTTTATAAAAAAAATCTATTTCTTTTGATCTTCGCTCCTGAACTATAATTTATCTTGCATCCTTTCGACAAAGGGGTAAAAGCTATGTCCTAAAGGTCAACACACACATGGCCAGGTGTCAAGCATTAAGATGGTTTGACCCTAGACCTAAGACAATCGTATTCCAAGGTTAACTAAAGACTGCATGCATTCTCAAGAATATATCCAATAAGGTTAAACTCATTAATGATTCACACTAGCATGTCAGGCAACTTCAAAAACTAAGTAGTACATTGACAATTTCCATGTGGTCATGCATTATAGTTCATGCAATTAATTGAACATTAAAAAATTAAAGAGAGTGGGCATGGAAGAATTACACCTGAAATTGGAGATCTCCTTGATTTGACGAGACAGCTTGCAATTTGATGTAGATATATTTTGATAAACGTTGCGGCAGTCTCAGGACTTGGAAGCTAACCCACCTCAAACTTTTTAACCTGTACAATCAACTAACAAGCACTATACCTCGAGAGGCACATCAGTGTGAAAATTTCAAGACTCGTTTAAGGAATCTAAACTAGAAAAAACTTGAAAACACTAACCTACCTACCAGTCACCACACTACTACTGAGGATATGGTAAGAGGATGTTGTAGAGCCCTGGCTCTAGCCCTAAGGCTAAGCCTCTATCCGTATCATCCAAACAAATAAAGTTAACCTCAGTAGTGCCATGAGTTTCATCCGTCCATTCATCATTGTCAGATATTTCCTTTTCATTTTCCCATCCACATAAACTCATCAAGAATGTAACCATGCGAGGATAGTCATCTTGTGGAAAAGGAAAGCATTGGGCTATCGGGGATATTTCTTCTACGGAGTAGGGGTCAGTCATGGTCAATAGGCGAATTATTCCTCAACATTTTCCTCTCTGGCTAGTACATCTATATGATCCCCTTCAGTTTTAATTATAAACACCATATTGGGGAATATGGGAATTTCCCACAAGTTTGGGACATGTGGTCAAAACTTTGGATTTTCCATAACTTGAACACCATTAATCCAAAATGAGTGGTTTATGGCTCTTTAGATCCCATTTTTCAAGCGCTTTCCAATGATAGGTCACATGATAGGGCTTTGAGAAACTTACAAACATGTTATCCATGTCTCCCTTTTTTAGTATTCAAAAATGGGAACTGGGAGATTCCCAAATTCTCTAATATGGTGTTTATAGGATAGCACATGTGAAATATCTGAGAAAGGTATAGATGATACCTCTCACCAAAGGTGGGAGTGGATGAAGTGTATGATGATCGTGCATCTGCCATATCTGCAAACACAGATATAGCATCAGTAGGTTTATGACAGGTCAATCTAGTTTTTGATTATATACGGATATTTATCCTCTTTTTGTGCTCTTGCTCTTTTTACTATTTTTTGTTTTTCTTTTCTTTGTTTTTTTTTTAACAAAATGTATGAAGCTATATATATACATCCCCTTGAATTTGGCAATTACATGGTCAGGGGAGAAGGTTATAAAGGAGGAAGCATTAGAATGTCGAGCGTGAGTACATGCTCCCCCTTTCCTTGGGTAGATCATATTATTTGCAATGATGTTGCAGCCTCTTGGAACCAATTTGTCCAGCGGGTCATAGGTTGTGATGTGGGCAGATAGCTTTTTATGACCCTTGTGGCCACATCCAATTGCAAGGGGAGACGTAGACTCATCGGTTTTTTGTTGGGTGTTGACAAGAGTAGGTGTAGAGCATGTAGAAACTTCTATATGAGTGTGTGCCTAGCATGAGGAGCTAGAAGCTTCATGTGGCTCCCCCCTTCCTGAGCTAGGTGGTAATGATCGATATCGTTTGGGAATCCAAACTAACTCTGGAAGAAGTGGTGCGGAGCACTCTATTACCTTTCCCTTACCACGGTCTTGAATTGTCATTGGGGTGGCAACACTTGGTTTGCAAGGTTTTACAGGTGATGTAGAGGGATTCACCTTATGTTTAGGGACCCAAATCTGGTCATTCCCCTCGTAGTACCCTTGGGCTACTAATAATTTTTTAGGGATCCATCGCGATGTTACATTGCCCTTTCTCGGGTGGGTAGCTGCTTTCCTTTTACGAGGCTTCTTAGTGGCTGAACGAGATTGAGCAGGGGAAGTAGCTATTAACGAAGCCTTTGGGACCCATTTGTATGTGGTTTTTGGCATAGTAAGCGGAGCTTCAGAGACCACCTTGCCTGTTTCCACTCTTGGCGTTGAAGCGTTAAAGGGGTGGCCCACAATCAAAGATGGTTTTGCCACTGGACTTTGTGATTTTTCATTATCTAGCATTTGAGTGGATGACTTAGGTGCGGGATTTTGAGCGGTCAGACCTAGTGTTGGTTCTTGCGTTGTGACTCGTCTAGTTGCCCAATCGATATTGCACTTGGTGGCCATCATCCATTTGCGCCCTAAGTTTACAGTCCCTTCCGTGGTACCCGCAGGCATAACCAAAAAACTTTGAATTACGGTCCCCTTGTCATAGGCAACCGGAGTGTGCAGAATTCCTGAGACAGGGGTTTTCTTCTTGTTGATACCTTGAACTTGGGTAGCACTCTTGGATAAAGGTGGTTTTCCAAGTTGACACCACACGCCATATGATAACAAATTGTGTTGAGCTCCTGTATCCAATAATGCATTATACAGCACCTCCCCGTAAGGACTCTGTAACTCAATTGGGTATCTTAGAGGTGGGTCAGATTCCAGTGAATCCTCCTCTGCCTCCTCGAAAAATACTTGTGTAATTCCCAAGTTGGCTTCTCGTTGGTGCCTAGCACGCTGTTGACGTTCTTTGGCTTCAACTCTCGCTTGTATCTTTTTAAGCTCAGCTTGTTCTTTAGCTGCCTTCTTTTGATGGATTGCATGTAACTCCTCTTGGCTCAGGGGGTCGTAGTATCTTTTGAATTTACTCCCATTAAGGAATCCAATGGTTTCAACTCCGTCGAGAGTCTCCACTCTGATGGTACCTTGCGGGGTGATTTCACATACTCTATACGGTCCCTTACCAGCATATTTGAGCTTCTTCTTTTCGTTTCGCACTCCATACATCAGGACTTTATCCCCAACCTTGATGTCCTTGTCCTTTAGGTGGCGATCAAACCATTTTTTCCTTCTATCCTTCTCCACAAGGGCATTGTACATAGCCAATTGTCTTTCTTCGTTTAGCCGCTCAAGGATATACTGACGGTTTGCTAAGGGATTACCATCCCAACCCTCTTGAGTTGCAACCCGAAGACTAGGAATGACAAATTCCCATGGTATGACTGCTTCTTGGCCATATACCATTTTGAATGGTGTGCAATTAATAGCCACTTTGTACGCAGTACGATAGGCCCATAAAGCTGTCGTAAGCTTTAGATCCCAATCTGTGCGATGAGCTTCAACTGTCTTTGTCAAAACAGAGATTAATGTCTTGTTTGTACTCTCGGCTTGGCCATTCGCTTGCAGATAATAAGGAGTAGATTTATGATGGGATATCATGAAATTTATTGTGAGCTCCTTAATCACCTCATTTATAAAATGCGTCCCATTGTCGCTCACAAGTTCAAAAGGACAACCGAAGTGTGTGAATATATTTTCAAAGAGGAACTTGGCTATTGTCCTTGCATCTGCCTTACATGTCGCTTTCGCTTCAGCCCATTTGGTCATATAGTCAGTGGCCCCCACAATAATATAGCGAGATTGTGTGTTTCGGGCCGTGACCTACAAAGTCTAAACCCCACTTTTCAAATGGTTGGTTTACTTTGATTGGATGTAGGGGCATCTGATCTTTCCTCTGGGGTTTCTTGTATCGTTGGCATTCATCGCAACCCTTCACAAAGAGTGATGCATCTTGGAACATAGTGGGCCACCAATACCCTGATTGTAAAATCTTTCGCGTAGTTAAGTCTCCTGAGAAGTGACCACCGGCTACGCCCATATGTGCCTCTTGCAAAATGTATAGATACTTATCCTCTCAGGCACAACGCCTAAGAACGTCATCCTTTTCTCTTTTATAAAGAGTCCCTGCTATCAGGCAATAGGGTTCGCATTCTTTGATTAGCTTTCGAGCTAGATCTTTACGAAGCTCTTTGGGTGGAAACCCATTAACCAAAAAATTAACAATCTTCTCACTCCATTCAGGCATTGTCTCCACCATGAACAGGGAAGTGTCAGGTAAGTCATCATCAACCCCCGTAGGAGCCTCACCATTAGGTATGCGAGATAAATGATCAGCCATAACATGTTTTTTGCCAGGTCTCACAACAACAGTGAAATCAAACTCAAGAAGAATCAATAGCCATCGTGTGATTCTTCCTGTGAAGCATGGTTTGTTTACCAGATACAACAATGCTTGATGATCCACATAGAAAACAAACTTGGTGGCAAGGAGGTAATAACAAAATTTCCTTTCTGCATATATCATTGCCAACCCTTCTCGCTCCGTAGTGGTGTAGTTCATCTCAGCATCGTTCAACTGGCGATTGGCAAAGCTAATGGGGTAGTCTAGCTTGTGTTCTCCAGGTTGAGTTAACACACACCCAATAGCAAAGTTTGATGCATCAATATGCACATGGAAGAGTAAATCCCAGTTAGGCATTCTCAAGATTGGAGCACTCGCCAAGGCCTTCTTTAATAGCTCATAGGCACGGTCACATTCTTCGGTCCAAATAAACTCGATGAGAAGCTTATACAATGGTCGAGCTATCTCGGCGAAGAATAGAATAAATCTTCGATAATAACCAACGTGGCCCATAAAGCGTTGGACTTCCTTATAGTTGGTGGGTGGGGGTAATTCCAGAATGACCTTGATTTTACTCTCGTCAGTGGAAATCCCATTTTTGGACACTATATGCCCTAAGATAACTCCGTGTTTAACCCAGAATTGGCATTTGAAAGGATTCAATGAGATGCGATATAATCTACACCTTTCAAATATTTTTCGTAAACACATCAAGTGCTCATCCCAAGAGGAATGAACACAAAGATCATCTAAGAAAGCTTCACAGAAGTCCCTTAGATATTCCTTAAAGGCCATGTTTATCAATCGTTGGAATGTTACAGGTGCATTGGTCAAGCCAAAAGCCATGACGCGAAAGACAAACATTCCAAACTCCGTGATAAATGCTGTTTTAGCTTGGTCCTCGACTGCAATTGTGATCTGATTGTAACCCGAGTACCCATCTAAAAAGCTATATGCCTCTTTGCCTGCCACTCTTTCAAGCACATGTTCAAAATATGGCAAGGGGTAATGATCCCTTCTGGTAGCTGCATTAACCTTTTTAAGATCAACGCACACTCTGAGTTTCCCATTCTTCTTTGGTACGATGACTATCGGCGAAACCCATTCTGAGTGCTCAATAGGGTATATGAATCCACATTTTACAAGCTTTTTAATTTTCTCTTGTACAATCTTTGCGTACTTAGGTTAGGATTCATTGGGTAGGGACGTTGCTGGACTGGTTTAGCAGTGCTAATCATTGGAATCGTGTGTTGCACCACCGAGCGTGGAACACCCTTCATATCATGATATGTCCGAGCAAATATGTCCTTGAATTCTTTAAGAAGCTTCATAAGTGTAGTTTCTTCCGCCTTGGTGAGGTCTTGAGCAATAAAAACTGGTTTAGACTCCTCACCCGGATCTGCTAAGTCTATCTCCTTAACTACCGCAGGGCCATCGTAGACACCGCTACTCCCATTGGTAGGCGTTCGTTGGGCTTTTGTGTAGACCACTTTATGTTCCCCTGTGGTAAATGATTTGAAATGCTCAGGTGGTGCGGGGTGTAAGTCTACTGGTTCTTGTTGTGCCAGGCTTTTTTCTTTCAATTCCGCTTCCTTTTGTTGCTGAGCCAATTCTTGGTTTTTCCGCCTTCTTGCAGTACGACTTAGTTTTGGCTTCTCTTCGATTTCTAATTGGGCGACGTCATGAGGTTGCGGAATACACCACATGACACTTTGGAGGTATTGTCCCCAATTATCCGCTAACTTCCGAGATGAGCATCAATGGCTCCTACATAACTAAGCCATTCTGCAGTGGATCTTTCCTTGTTTATTGCAGTGCATACATTAGCTCATAGCGTTGGCGCTTATGTCTCGTTTTCTTCTTACCAAGTTTTTGATTTTTGTTTCTATCAGATTCGGACTCACTTGGTCGATCTTCACTTGTGTCCCCCTCACTTTCGGATGAACTGTAGGAGGTCACTGTCCTAGGCCTTGAGCACCTTGCTTCCACATTTGGGTGAATATTTGATTCATTTTCCCCCTCAGGCTCAGGGTCAGTTTCTTCTTGAGTTTCATACTCAGAGTTGCATTGGTCAGAGTCTTCGCTACTTTCAGTGTTAGTGGAGTTTGCCACTTTCTCGCCATCAGGAGTCAAGTGCATAACACCTATCATGTTTATTGGCACTAACGGTGGCATATCTTGCCCCTCAGGTGTTACCCAACTTGTGCCTCTATTTCCCCATGTGTCTATGGTTGCCGCCGCTAGGTGTACCCAATCCACGTTATCCGACTCAGTCATACCCGGTAGGACATCCATATAAGGAGAATCTTTCCCATCATCAGTCTCTTTTTTGCATGTATAGCAATACCTTAATGGGGCAGAGTGAATAGTGGTATCCGATCGATTATCAATGATAACCTTGCTTCCTAAAGGATGTGCACGACCATTCTCAAGATCAACTCGAATGACAGAGTCCTGGAATTGTAGATAGACATGGTTTTTCGACCAGTCATGCACCATTTGTGCTTCCCTCATGAAAGGACATCCTAAGATCATTTGATATGACATAGAATGCTTGGAGAAATCCATGACAATGAAGGTATGTCGTACCTTGTATCCCAGAACCTTGATCTCAAGGTCCCTTAACATTCCAATAGGTTTAGCAATAGTTCCGTTTGCCATCTTAACCACTATGTTTGTGACTTCGAGGTGAGGTCTCCCCATAGATTCCCAACAGTTTTTAGTCACAATGCTCACTCCAGCACCACCATCAAGGATTCCCTTTAGAGTTAATCCCTTGGTAGTAATGAGGAGGGTGGCATTAGATTCGTCCCCTTCAAAGTACTGACCCAACTTGTTCACAGGTATTTCAACGACCGAATCTTCATCTAGGTTGGGTTGTAGATCCCAATGTTCCCCTTCATCTTGAAGCATGTCGGGTCTATCCATATTTGCAAATTGTGGTAATCCCGCCTTTAGTTCTCCATTGAGAAATTCCCAAAGAGCTAAGAATAGCTCAGGATCTCTGTATAATTTGGATATGATCGTGGTTCTGATTTCAGAGGACATGAAATCCATTAGCTTTGAGAAATGCCCGAAGAGCTAAGAATAGCTCAGGATCTCCGTATAATTTGGATATGATCGTGGTTCTGATTTCAGAGGACATGAAATCCGTTAGCTTAGACACATTCAACGGTACTTTTCGAGACATCGCCCTTTGACTAGGGATTGGTGAAGATGAAATCACTTCCTCTTCGATGGGGTCAGGCATTCCCTCACTAAACATTCTTTCAAGCAAAAAGGGTGGTTGCCCACTTCTTGATGTCCTGTCCTCACTTTCTTCCCGAATGATACTAGGTATAGCTAACGGTTTATGGTTCCTGTGAGGCTGAACTTGTGTAGGAAACACTGTGTCTGGAATTTTGATTTTTCTCGGGTTTAGCTCCAGTTCTCTTTGTGTTTCTTCCACCAAACCCCTTAAGTGTTGCACTTGTTCAATTTCCTCAACTGGGTTTGGGTAAGTTCCAATCTTTTTCTTGAGGGTTTTTGGCCCACGTGGCTTGTCTTGGGGAGTCTCAGTCAGTTTGGGTGGTCGAGAGGGCATTAACTGACTTGGTTGTGGGGCCGAGGAAGTTTCCTTCTGTTTCCCTTTATTTATGTACTCGCTTGATTCTCCTTCATTGAGCTCCCGAGTGGGTTCCTCCCTTAAGGTAGTGGCTTTGGTCCCCATGGTTTCTATTGAATCAGAATCATCTTCAGGATCATTCATATACACGGGGTCATCTCCTGTCCCTATGTTAGTCTTTGAACTAGGCTTGGAGCTCGTGGCATTAAGCGATCTCTTCCGCCATGTTTTCTTTTTCTTTGCCTGAGCGATTGATGCAGCATCTCTCTCTTCAAGAATGTAGTTTTGATTTTGAAGCATTGACCGTGTAACTACATTCGCGGGTACAATGGGTGTGGTTCCTCGTGCTTGGTTGGTGACCTCAACCAAATTCAATGGTGTAATCTTGGGTGCATTAGGATTATGTGGACATTGAGCGATCAAATGATCTATGCCACAACGATTACATGTAAGTACCGGCATTCCCGATGTGCTCTCTTGATTTGATTGCATTTGAGTAGCGATCTTCTGTAGCCTATTAGGGCACTCCGCTACACGATGCGGTCCACCACAATCATAGCATTGAGGAGGTGGTCTCCTCACCAAGGTATTAAGGTTTTGCCCTCTTGTGAGCGAGAGCAGCCGCTTGATATACAGGCTTGACTTGCTCAAAATGATCCTCCATGTAGTACTGGGGAATCATTTCAAACGTATCAATCCCATATGGAGCAGTGGGGTCTATCTCCTCTTCATAATCCCCACACGCACTATGTGACTCACAACCCATCTGGTTTATTGGGGTAATCCTTGGATGTGGAGGTTGTGGTCCTAGCACTGGTGGTGGTAACGGCACAGACTGGACTACATTCGGATTCCTTGGAACTATGTGCTGTGACGGTTACTCGACAGGTTGTGCAGGCATTAGCGCGGGTACTTGAGGTGTGTTTGACCAGGCTAGTGGTGTCTGATTTGCCAACATTCGCTTAAGTACTAGGCAATCTTTAGATTGATGGCCATACTTACCACATGCATTGCAATTCCAATTGAATTTGACTCTGAATGTGGGACATTCACTCGTGCTATGTGGTCCTAAGCAAACCGAACACCATTGTTGCTCTCTTCTTGGGTACATATAGCTATTCTGAGGAGCTCGATTACCCCTAAAGTATTCTTGGAGAGCCTTAGTAAGGTCGATCACACAGACATTTCAGATATCTTGGGCTCCTTGGCAATAGGTTTCATCGTCATTGGCTCGTGCCCAGATACTTGCGAACTAACGGATTTTGTCTCTGAGGACACCTTTTTACCTGCAATCATCAAGTTGTCTTCTAACTGGATTGCATTGGCACTGCTTCCCACGTTGTAAGACCTCTAATGACTAGGCCATTGTATATGTCCTCGTGGCGCAATCCTCGGATGAATCTATCGAGGAGTTGGTTATTATTGAAGCGCTCATCGGGAGTGCAGCGAGAATTTAGATGCTTCAATCGACTTATAAAGTCTCTCACTGACTCCCCTTACTCACGTTCAGCTTTTTGGAGTTGAGATGCTACTCCCCAAAACACACCCTCACGTATGTATTCTTTCAAGAACAATCTCTTGAGAGTAGGGTAGTGAGTGCGCTCTTCAACCCTTAAGGTTCGATACCAATCTCCAGCCTTCCCACTCAAGGTTAAGCCTAAGGCTTTACACTTATGCAACTCATTGTGCTCTTCCAAGGAATCACACACGTGTTCAAAGACTTCAATGTGCTTCCTAACATCCTCGTTACCACTGAGTTTGAGTGAGCTTAGCCACTTGTACTGCCTTGCTTCTAGGTTCTCTCTCAGGCATACCCCGCATGTTTTCCGCTATAGATCGTCCGATCGTCTGAGCAAACGCTGCGAGATCACCTAGGTGAGCAGGCATAGCTGGTGGAGGCACTTCTAGGATAGCCTGGCTGATAGGAGTTGGCGTTGGTCTGAGTATGTTGGCAAATGACGTAGGATATGATATGTGACTAGGCCTAGCTCCTCTTGGATAATGGTTATGATAAGGTGGTCGTGGAGCATATTCCATTGGCATGCTAAGAGGCGTAGGAGCTACATGAGCATGAGTAGCGAGGTATATATGGTTGATAGGCACTGGCACGCACTGTTGTATGTACTGCTCCACTAGGTAGCAGCGTCGTACTAACTACAGCGGTAACAGGTGCACTTTCCGTTATGCTCATCATTGGGGTAGGCATTGTGGATTCCTTAATGGAAAGTTGAGCCAAGGTTGGAAAGCTAAAGTTACTGCTCGTGGGCTCAACCTGCATTGAGACTCCAGGCGAAACAACATACGAAGGGTCTATGGGACTCACCGAGGGAGTCTCCAATTGTGATAGGGTTGGTTGTTTGACCTTGCCCGTATCCAAAAACCTCATAGGGCCAGTGGAAACTAGGTTCACTCCCCTATTTTGCCTCTCAATTTGGATAATTCTATGAATAACCTCACATATCATTTGCTGTTGCTCTTCTAGATTAGTGGCGCTAGATGTAGATCGTAGGACTTCTAACCAACCCACATGGTATGTGTAACCCGTGTATAGGTCCGTTAGAGTCTCTGTGTGTAGATCATATTCCCAATTTTCATTGAGAAATATCCCATCCAGACTTGGTGTGCCAAACGGTTCTCTTGAAGTGGACGCAATGTCACTTCTTATGGGTTGGCTTCTAGGGACCTCTACTTTAGAAAGAGCATCGGAATGTGGTAGCTCAGTAGGGCTCTCATTAAATGAAGTGGGTAGAATATCCACATGGATACTCTTTGGGAGGGTAGGGTCCACATGAGATGTGAATGGCGAATCCACTACCCCTCCTTCTTCATTTACTTCGCTTGTCGCATGTTCAGAGCGTGTAGCTCTACTAAAGGTCTCTATTAGACGACTAAACATGCTAGATCTGGGTTGTGGGGCCCACACTGGCATGTTTTGGCTTGTCTCCTCAGGGTTCTTGGTAGGGTGCCCTTCCATGGCTTTTGAGTCAGAGGACGAGTCACTATCCACTATTCGTGGATCTTGGGTTGCACTCCCTTGGGTTCCAGCCGAAGGCCAAGATGCTAACGTGGAGGGATGGTGTGAGCCTGCATAGACTGAAATGCTTTCTAGTGGCTCAGGCTCTAGCACCCGCGACCAGAGCGTAGATGCATATGACGTGGGTATCCTACGGGCGTTGGTAACTACCCTTAAAGCCCACACAAGTGGTTTCTTGGGTATTTCGTACCTCGTTTTCACTTGTTTTTAGATTGTTTTTAACTCATTTTTGACCCCCTTACTTACGGTCGAACTTGGACTAGGGCGTGTGATAGCTCGAAACGAGCGTATCGTTTAAAAGGTCCTAGCGCTTTACAGCACCGTGTTTGCCTATGCAAAGCTCCTATGGTCCTCAAAACAGTCCCTCTGGGGGAAGGGGGGCAAAAGCCTATTTGCTTGTGGAGGAAAGGGTGAGGGCTTTATCCCACATGCTTACTTTACTCCTTGGGGAGTGGGCTACATATAGGGCACAACTTCCCATAAGCTCTCACTTGAAAGAAAGCTATGGAGGCTCACTCTCCTATATATATATATCAAAAGACTGAGACCGAGGTCGGGGTCGGGGTCAATTGGGAGTTTTTTCTTTTCAAAATTTTTTTCCAATTGAAAAATCTTTCCTCTTCACACGTTTGGTTTTTTTTTCTTTTAAAAAAATAATTTTTTATTTTTTATTTTTTTTATTTTTATTTTTGGGATAAGTTTTCTGGGGTTTCTTTCTAGGTTTCAGCCTTGGCCGCGGCGCGGTTCGCACACAGCACAGGTCTGGGGATTCAGAAATCCCCCTCACACGCAGAAAACCAGATAGCAGAACGTACGCTCGCCACGCGACACGAAAAGATAACAAAAGAAAAAGAAATGCAGAAGACAAATTGCAGAAATAGATTGCAAAACACAGAAACACCTCAACAGCAAACACACAGACGCCTTTCCTACAGTGTAAATTAAACTTCACGCAGCAGCCAGGGCTGCAAACTGGAGCTTGGTGCAGGACAACTCCCCGACAGCGGCGCCAAAAATCTGCGCTTTTGCCGCACAGGTCGTAGCTGGGGACTTGCACCGTATGCGAGCCACGAATGGCTGCAAGCATACAACCAGGGAAAGAAGCTCAAACAGAATGCAAAAGGTGTGTCACTCACCGCTCAACCGCCGCCTTGAAGGATTCCCGCGTCGCAGTGAAGAAGGCGTCGCTGTCGTCGCTCTACCGCCTCTCCGCCGCGCCGTGCCGCTACACAGTGCTCGATCGCTCTCTCACTCTCTCTCTCTCTCACACACATACGCAGGAGAAGGAAACCAAGGAGATAAGGCAAGAGCACTCTTGTATTCACAACACATGAGAATGAGAATTTTAGGGTTACATTTGACTCTTATAGGTGACTTGGCCGTTCACACTTGGGCGCCCATACATGGCCGGCCGATCCTAACCCTTATCCTACTACTGATATTCAAGGTGTGCCTCTCATCGGCGATCACCCAATCCCTTCATCCTTAACATATGGTGCCGACAAGCCCGGCCCATGACTCAGAATAGTTAAACTAATTACATGACGTAAAACATAGTACGTCTCATTGTCCGTATCATAGGTTAACACACATGTATGTTCGAAGGGATTCGCAAATTCTAAATATTGATCTACAAATGTGGAAGGCACACCCAATGGAAGTGAAATTGTATGGAAACGATTCGGTCGCCACTAAACGAATTACGTCCCTACAATTCTGCCAACCAATGGTCAAGAATTCACGGGGGAAGAGGCTGCAATGTATGCATCCCTTCCACCTCTAGATTTCAATGAAAAAAATTGGATGCATGTTCTTGCCACTATAGATGTGTTGCAACCCAGAGGAGCCCAATATGTCTAATCAAGAACATTCCTACCACCTCACTGTATATGGTAAATGTGCAACCAAGAGGAGAAGATACAGAGGATGAAGCCTCCAGCACAGAAGGGTCTGGATCACAAGGCCGCACCAGTACCTAACACCTCAGAAGATGGCAAAAACAGAAGAGGTATATCGCTCGATGAAATGCCATGTTAAAGGAAACCCATGAACGCCCAGTGGTTGAGATATCTCAAAGCCACTAAGGTATATGAGGAGTTTTCTAAGAATTGGGGTGAAGAGTTGAGTAAGATATCCTTGGAAGGAAAACGAGAGGAGGAAATTATGCCTCAAAAGTTAGAAATGCCTAAAATCACGAAAGTAGGGCGTCGAAAAACAAAACAAGGCTTTGGCTGAAGCTGAATGTAAGGCTTTGGCTAAAGCTGAATGTAAGGCTAAGAAATTGATGGCTCAGATAACAGAATGCATGCCCACACGCGGAGCGGAAAAATAACAAAAGAAACAGAAATGCAGAAGACAAATTGCAGAAACGGATTGCAATACACAGAAACACCTCAACAACAAACACACAGACGCTTTCCTGCAGTGTAAATTATACTTCACGCAGCAGCCCGAGCTGCAGACTGGAGCTTGGTGCAGGGCAACTCCCCGGCAGTGGCGCCAAAAATGTGCGCTTTTACCGCACAGGTCGTAGCTGGGGACTTGCCGGACACCATACGCGAGCCACGAATGGCTGCAAGCCTACAACCAGGGAAGGAAGCTCAAACAGAATGCAAAGGGTGTGTCACTCACCGCTCAACCGCCGCCTTGAAGGATTTCCATGTCGCAGTGAAGAAGGAGCCACCGTCGCCGCTCTACCGCCTCTCCGTCGCCGTGCCGCTACACAGTGCTCGATCGCTCTCTCTCTCTCTCTCTCTCTCACACGCAGGAGAAGAAAACCCAAGAGATAAGGCAAGAGCACTCTTGTATTCACAACACATGAGAATGAGGATTTTAGGGTTACATTTGACTCTTATAGGTGACTTGGCCGTTCACACTTGGGCGCAAATACATGGCCGGCCGACCCTAACCCTTATCCTACTGATATTCAAGGTGTGCCTCTCATCGGCGATCACCCAATCCCTTTATCCTTTGCATATGGTGCCGACAAGCCCGGCCCATGACTCAGAATAGTTAAACTAATTACATGACGTAAAACATAGTACGTCTCATTGTCCATCATAGGTTAACACTAGGCCATTGTAAATGTCCTCGTGGCGCAATCCTCGGATGAATCTATCGAGGAGTTGGTTGTTATTGAAGCGTTCATCGGGAGTGCAGCGAGAATTTAGATGCTTCAATCGACTTATAAAGTCTCTCACTAACTCCCCTTCCTCGCGTTCAGCTTTTTGGAGTTGAGATGCTACTCCCCAAAGCACACCCTCATGTATGTATTCTTTCAAGAACAATCTCTTGAGAGTGGGGTAGTGAGTGCGCTCTTCAACCCTTCAATGTGCTTCCTAATATCCTCGTTACCACTGAAGTTTTGAGTGAGCTTAGCCACTTGTACTGCCTCGCTTCTAGGTTCTCTCTTAGGCATACCCCGCATGTTTTCTGCAATAGATCATCCGATCGTCTGAGCAAACGCTGCGAGATCACCTAGGTGAGTAGGCATAGCTGGTGGAGGCACTTCTGGGATAGCCTGGCTGATAGGAGTTGGCGTTGGTCCGAGTATGTTGGCAAATGACGTAGGATCTGATATGTGGCTAGGCCTAGCTCCTCTTGGATAAGGGTTGTGATAAGGCGGTCGTGGAGCATACGCCATTGGCATACTAAGAGGCGTAGGAGCTACATGAGCATGAGTAGCGATAGGTACATATGGTCGATAGGCACTGGCACGCACTGTTGTAGGTACTGTTCCACTAGGTAGCGGTGTCGTACTAACTACAGCGGTAACAGGTGCACTTTCAGCTATGCTCATCATTAGGGT
This sequence comes from Cibotium barometz, assembly GCF_041138505.1. NCBI lineage: Eukaryota > Viridiplantae > Streptophyta > Polypodiopsida > Cyatheales > Cibotiaceae > Cibotium > Cibotium barometz. Next base: position 37,039,515 of record NC_141093.1, on the reverse strand, counting down.
AGGCATTGCGGATTCCCTAATGGAAAGTTGAGCCAAGGTTGGAAAGCTAAAGTTACTACTCGTGGGCTCAACCTGCATTGAGACTCCAGGCGAAACAACATATGAAGGGTCTATGGGACTCACCGAGGGAGTCTCCAATTGTGATAGGGTTGGTTGTTTGGCCTTGCCCGTATCCAAAAATCTCATAGGGCCAGTGGAAACTAGTTTCACTCCCCTATTTTGCCTCTCAATTTGGATAATTCTATGAATAACCTCACATATCATTTGCTGTTGCTCTTCTAGATTAGTGGTGCTAGATGTAGATCGTAGGACTTCTAACCAACCTACATGGTATGTGTAACCCGTGTATAGGTCCGTTAGAGTCTCTGTGTGTAGATCATATTCCCAATTTCCATTGAGAAATATCCCATCTAGACTTGGTGTGCCAAACGGTTCTCTTGAAGTGGACGCAATGTCACTTCTTATGGATTGGCTTCTAGGGACCTCTACTTTAGGAAGAGTATCGGAAGGTGGTAGCTCAGTAGGGCCCTCATTAAACGAAGTGGGTAGAATATCCACATGGACACTCTTTGGGAGGGTAAGGTGTACATAAGATGTGAATGGCGAATCCACTACCCCTCCTTCTTCATTTACTTCGCTTGTCGCATGTTCAGAGCGTGTAGCTCTACCAAAGGTCTCTATTACATGACTAAACATGCTAGATCCGGGTTGTGGGGCCCACACTGGCATGTTTTGGCTTGTCTCCTCAGGGTTTCTGGTAGGGTGCTCTTCCATGGCTTCTGAGTCAGAGGATGAGTCACTATCCACTATTCGTGGATCTTGGGTTGCACTCCCTTGGATTCCAGCCGAAGGCCAAGATGCCAACGTGGAGGGATGGTGTGAGCCTACATAAACTGAAACACTTTCTAGTGGTTCAGGCTCTAGCACCCGACCAGAACGTAGATGCATGTGACGTGGGTACCCTACGTGCGTTGGTAACTACCCTTGAAACTCACACAAGTGGTTTCTTAGGTGTTTCGCACCCCGTTTTTACTTGTTTTTAGATTGTTTTTAACTCGTTTTTGACCTCCTTACTTACGGTCAAACTTGGACTAGGGCATGTGATAGCTCGAAACGAGCGTATCGTTCAAAGGGTCCTAGTGTGCTTTACAGCACCGTGTTCGCCTATCTAGAGCTCCTGTAGTCCTCAAAACAATCCGTTTCCCTTGGGGGGGGGAAGGGGCGAAAGCCTATTTGCTTGTGGAGGAAAGGGTGAGGGCTTTATCCCACATGCTCACTTTACTCCTTGGGGGGTGGGCTACATATAGGGCACAACTTCCCATAAGCTCTCACTTGAAAGAAAGCTATGGAGGCTCACTCTCCTATATATATATATCAAAAGACCGAGACCGAGGTCGGGGTCAATTGGGGGTTTTTTCTTTTCAAATTTTTTTTCCAATTGAAAAATCTTTCCTCTTCACACGTTTGGTTTTTTTTTCTTTTAAAAAAATAAATTTTTTATTTTTTTATTTTTTTTATTTTTATTTTTGAGATAAGTTTTCTGGGGTTTCTTTCTAGGTTTCAGCCTTGGTCGCGGCGCGGTTCGCACACAGCACAGGTCTGGGGATTCAGAAATCCCCCTCACACGCAGAAAACCAGATAGCAGAACGTACGCCCGCACGCGACGCGAAAAGATAACAAAAGAAACAGAAATGCAGAAGACAAATTGCAGAAACAGATTGCAAAACACAGAAACACCTCAACAGCAAACACACAGACACCTTTCCTACAGTGTAAATTAAACTTCACGCAACAGCCAGGGCTGCAAACTGGAGCTTGGTGCAGGGCAACTCCCCGACAGCGGCGCCAAAAATGTGCGCTTTTGCCACACAGGTCGTAGCTGGGGACTTGCCGAACACCGTATGCGAGCCACGAATGGCTGCAAGCATACAACCAGGGAAGGAAGCTCAAACAGAATGCAAAAGGTGTGTCACTCACCGCTCAACTGCCGCCTTGAAGGATTCCCGCGTCACAGTGAAGAAGGCGCCACTGTCGCCGCTCTACCGCCGCCGCCGCGCCGTGCCGCTACACAGTGCTCAATCGCTCTCTCACTCTCTCTCTCTCTCTCTCTCATACGCAGGAGAAGGAAACCAAGGAGATAAGGCAAGAGCACTCTTGTATTCACAACACATGAGAATGAGGATTTTAGGGTTACATTTGACTCTTATAGGTGACTTGGCCGTTCACACTTGGGCGCCCATACATGGCCGGCCAATCCTAACCCTTATCCTAGTACTGATATTCAAGGTGCGCCTCTCATCGGCGATCACCCAATCCCTTCATCCTTACCATATGGTGCCGACAAGCCCGGCCCATGACTCAGAATAGTTAAACTAATTACATGACATAAAACATAGTACGTCTCATTGTCCGTATCATAGGTTAACACACATGTATGTTCGAAGGGATTCGCAAATTCTAAATATTGATCTACAAATGTGGAAGGCACACCCAATGGAAGTGAAATTGTATGGAAACAATTCGGTCGCCACTAAACGAATTACGTCCCTACAAGTCTGCCAACCAATGGTCAAGAATTCACGGGGGAAGAGGCTGCAATGTATGCATCCCTTCCACCTCTAGATTTCAATGAAAAAAATTGGATGCATGTTCTTGCCACTATAGATGTGTTGCAACCCAGAGGAGCCCAATATGTCTAATCAGGAACATTCCTACCACCTCACTGTATATGGTAAATGTGCAACCAAGAGAAGAAGATACAGAGGATGAAGCCTCCAACACAGAAGGGTCTGGATCACAAGGCCGCACCAGTACCTAACACCTCAGAAGATGGCAAAAACAGAAGAGGTATATTGCTCGATGAAATGCCATGTTAAAGGAAACCCATGAACGCCCAGTGGTTGAGATATCTCAAAGCCACTAAGGTATATGAGGAGTTTTCTAAGAATTGGGGTGAAGAGTTGAGTAAGATATCCTTGGAAGGAAAACGAGAGAAGGAAATTATGCCTCAAAAGTTAGAAATGCCTAAAATCACGAAAGTAGGGCATCGAAAAACAAAACAAGGCTCTGGCTGAAGCTGAATGTAAGGCTTTGGCTGAAGCTGAATGTAAGGCTAAGAAATTGATGGCTCAGACAAAAAAAGAGGATGAAGATAAACCAGACCTACTCTTAGCGTCGAACCATTTCAAAACATACACAGTTGACGAACAAAAAGTAGTCCAATTGACGGCAAAAAAGAGTAAAGGAAAATGGTCTATCCATGTTATACAATGGTCTAGCCGAACGTTAAGGAAATTGCTATTGCAGAGCCATGGGAGGAAACCAAGCATGTCTTTATTGCTAAGGACTGCAGCAGCTGAGGAAGAAGAGTTCATAGCTCTCCTTAAGGAATTCAAGGATTGCTTTGCCTGGAAATACACAGAGATAAAGGGTGTACCACCCGAAGTGGTACAACACATGATTCCGATCATGGAAGGATCAAGGCCATCTAGGCAGAAGCCATGAGGAAACCAAGCTTGTCTTTATTGCTAAAAGGACTTAACTGCAACTGAGGAAGAAGAACTCATAGCTCTCCTTAAGGAATTCAAGGATTGCTTTGCCTGGAAATACACAGAGATGAAGGGCGTACCACCCGACGTGGTACAACACATGATTTTGATCATGGAAGGATCAAGGCCATCTAGGCAGAAGCCATAACTAGATGAATCTAAAATATACAGCGATTGTAAAGGAGGAGATTGACAAACTCATTGATGTGGATTTCATCTATGAAATTGAGCACACCGATTGGCTCCCACCAATCATGATTGTGCCGAAGAAGAATGGGAATTGAGGTTCTATGTTGATCTCAAAAAGGTCAATGTACAGGCACTAGGAACTGAACATGTGTTGGAATGGGTAGCAAGTGAAGAAGTTTACAGCTTCTTGGATGGGTTTTCAGGCTATAATCAGGTGTCCACAGCACCAGAAGACCAGCACAAAACAGCCTTCTCAGTGGGGGACATATGCTTATAAGGTTATGCCTTTTGGCCTCACCAATGTCCCAGCAACCTTTCCACGGTCGATGTGCATAGCCTTCAAGGACTACTTGCAAAAGTGGCTGGAAGTATTCATTGATGATCGGGGTACACACTCTCGCTGGACTAAACATTTGGCTTGTTTGAGGAAGGCGTTTGAGAGATGTCGATTATATCGTATATCCTTAAACCCTTTGAAATGTCAATTTTGGGTCAAACATGGTGTAATCGTAGGGCACATTGTGTCTAAAAACGGTATTTCCATAGATGAGATTAAGGTAAAACTGATCTTAAAACTACCCCCACCCACCAACTACAAAGATGTACAACGGTTTATGGGCCACGTTGGGTATTATCATTGCTTCATCATATTCTATGCTGAAATTTCCAGACCATTGTATAGACTGCTTATTGTCTTTAAATGGACTAAGGAATGCCAAGAAGCATACGAAAAGTTGAAGAAAGCACTGGCCAGTGCATCTATCCTGAGACCACCCAACTGGGACCTTATATTCCACGTGCACATTGATACATCAAACTTCGCAAATAGATTGTGTATTAGCACAACTTGGGGAATTCAAATTCGATTACCCAATTTGCTTTGCTAGTCATCAACTAAATGATGCAGAGATAAATTACACCACCACAAAGCGTGAAGGGTTGGCCATGGTCTATGCTATAAAGAAATATCAACATTATTTACTGGGGCCAACAAATTTGTATTCTTTGTGGACCATCAAGCCCTATTATATTTGGTGAACAAGCCTTGCACCACAAGGAGAATCACACGTTGATTACTTTTACTCTTAGAATTTGAGTTTACGATCATAGTAAGAAAAGGAAAACAATATGTGCTGACTGACCACATGTCTAGAATTCCAAATGGAGAACCTGCAAATAGTATTGATGTGATGACCTCCCAGATGCTTGTTTATTCAAACTGGACATGGTGCCTGAGTGAGGTGAGGAGATATATGACTATCTAGCTCATGGTTTTTCACAAGAACGACCCTTGAACAAGGATAAAATGTGTCGGCTTATTAAGCTAGCTGCACCTTATCAATTAATTGCTAGAGAATTATATAAGCTAGGCAAGGATGATATTCTAAGAAAGTGTGTGCGAGAAGATGAATTTATCACAATATTAGAAGAAGCACACTATTAAGACTAGCTAGAGGACACTTCACTGGAGAAGTTACAGCTCGCAAAGTGCTTTAAGCGGAATTGTGGTGGCCTACGTTATTCGGGGATGCCATAGATTTTGTGAAAAGATGCGAGGAGTGTCAAAGATTTGCTATTCCACAACAAAAAGATAAGATACCACTCACCCCTGTGATTATAAAACGTCTCTTTGAGAAGTAGGGAATTGATTTTTTGGATCCATTAGTTCGGCAGCACATCCATCTCACAAGCCCGATATGTAATCGTGGCCACATATTATTTCACAAAGTGGGTAGAGGCAAGAGCCTCTAGGCGAGCTGATGCACAAACCATGGCCAAAGTTCTTATATGAATAAATCATTTTTAGATTTGGTTGCCCCCTTGAATTAGTCAGTGAGACAGGGGTTTTGATTTCATTAATGAGGTGATTGAACACTTACTAGCCGGATTTCTTCTAGTCCATCGAAATTCATCACCTTATTATCCATGAGAAAATGGTCAAGCAGAGAGCACAAACAAGATTTTATGTACCATCTTGACTAAAACATTAAAAGCCAGTCACGCAGGGATTGGGAACATAAGCTGACTATAGCTCTATGGGCATTCGTACATCGTATAAGGTGGCTATGGGGTATACTCCCTTCCGTCTAGCTTATGGCATTGACACGGTAACGCCTATGACGTACTTAGTTCCAAGCCTGCGAATTACAGTACAGGAAAGACTTATCAAAAATGCATTAGAGAAACTTGATGAAACCCGGCTAATTGTATCACATGGGCTTATGATTGAGAAATTACAGAGAAAGCGTTGGTTTGACCATAACCTGAAACAAAAGGAACTGGAAATGGGGGACCTCATCCTCATGTATGGTGGTGAAAGCACCAAGAAAAAGAAATGGAAGGATACATCAATGGGAGCAAACTCAAGAAGTATTTTGGACAACTAACCCAGGAGATACTCACACATGAGCATTTACTAAAACAAAAGAAAGAGCTGGCCAAAGAAAAAATCAAACGAGCTCAAGAAGAAGCCAAGGCCAAACAGAGACTCCAGGAGAGAATTGCATGTGAACATGGCTTCACTCACACTTCTTGATGAGAGGATGATTGGACATTGAGCCGTCACGACTTAGTGTAAAAATCTCTACAAAAGAGAGTCATGCCAAGGGCATTGCATTAGTTGATACGAGATAAAGTCATAACTTGATTTTTTATGAAACATGGGTAGCTCTAGACAAACCTCACCTAGAAGCCACAAATGCTCAAGTCTAAAGTGTGCATTTATCAACTACAAAAGCCGTGGGATTTTTAAACGTTAATATTTCTATCAGAAATAATTCCTTGGTGGGAAAGGTGTTTGTCATGCCTGCAAGATCCATGGAAGAAGAGATGATTTTTGGGTGATCCTAGATCTGCACCAATAATTATCATATCCAATGGGAAGAGAGGGCAGCACAACTCAATGATGGCAAGGATACCATCACAATGCCATTATGGAGCCCCTTAAATAAAGGAAAATAGGCAATGATAGGTGAGGTCCAAAAGGACTTATTAGCTACACAAGGCTATTATCAAGGCAATACAGCAGTATGGGTACCCAAGCTCAACCCAAGTTCCAATATTGCATGCACCTTCAAAAGAACTGGGAAAAACCATCAACACAAACAGGACCAATTTCTAATTAAATCAAGTGATAAAAAGGCACAAAAGTTAGTCTAGCAACAGAAGCCCGTTCAACCAAGTGAACAAAAGAGTGCAACATTTCCAACTTCATCCACCAAGGAGAACATGGTAAACAAAGTTGTGGAGAAAGGAAAGGAAGGCGTGCACTCACATGCACAAGAAACAAAACAAGTTCCATAGGATTCAGTGGATGCACTCTTCAATTGGATGGAGGGAAAAATCCAAAGCTCCCACTCTGAACTGAAGCAATTGAAACAACAAACTCCCACAAGTTTTCCAAAGTACCATATTGGTTTCTGTGGCAATAAACAGAGAAGATTACAAGAGGTATCCATCCCCCAACAAATGGGTATGAAGTAAAAGAGTATGATTTTTATACCATGAAACATGTTCATTCGTTTCATGTGTATTCAGTCCTTCTCTGAATGCATAACATGTGGCTTGGAGTGTTTGAGCATATAGGCAACCGTAAGGTATCAAAACTTGCATGCATAAGGGGGACCACATAGTTTAACATCGTGAACTAGTCCAGGAAACTTCATGCCATGAAATACACAAAGACGATTCATGTCGTGAACAACCTTAGCGCGTCATGAAACATTTCAAAATGGTTCACATCGTGAACCGCCTTACCACTTCATGCCGTGAAATGGTCATAAGCCTTGGACCAATAGTGTGTTGACATGTGGCATGCCTACTTAAGTTAGCCCCGTCGGGACTGGCAGCTAAAACATAAAAGCTTCTTTTTCCCTTTTTTGTGCATTTCTCTTTGTCGTGCTCACCTGCCTTTGATTCTTCATCGCTTTGCATTTTTGTCGCCTGCCATCGCCAATGGTATACCATTTATCATTGCTTGCGATCTTTGCTCTCAACTAGGAGCTTGTCCCCTAACTTCAATTGTTTCTTTTCTTTTGAATTAAAGAATGATGAACATGAAAACAATCGAATGCATTATTATTCCACTAATCTACATATGATCATTATTCTATTTTTTGAGTTGCCACCATGAGTTCTATATATTCTACTTGCATGCTATGTGTATCATCACCCTTAATCATCTCAAAAGGACAAGGGCTTTCTAAACCTGTGAAATAGTAGTCTGCTACTTCACGAAATTCAAACCAACCCTTGGGTAGGACTAACCACTACACTTAATAGCACTCTGATGTTTGGGACATGCTATAAATACACACTCACACTGATTTTCACTCAAAAACCTCACACATAAAACTCTGATAGTTCACGGATTTATAACCTAAACTTTCATGGCTTAAGCCTTGCACCTGAACTTTCACGCGTTAAGACTTTCACGGACTAAGCCCCACACCTAAACTTTCACAGCTTAAGAACTTTCACGGGTTAAGCCTTTCATGACTTAAGCCCCGCACCTAAACTTTCATGGCTTAAGAACTTTCATGCATTAAGACTTTCACGTCTTAAGCCCCACACACCTGAACTTTCACGCATTAAGCCTTTCACGCGTTAGGACTTTCATAGGCTAAGCCTTACACCTGAACTTTCATGGCTTAAGAACTCACACAGGTTAAGCCTTTTATGACTTAAGCCCTGCACCTGAACTTTCATGCATTAAGCCTTTCACATGTTAAGCCTTTCATGGGTTAAGCCCTTCGCACTTGAACTTTCATGACTTAAGCTCTCATGTCTACAACTTCACGTTTTAACATTGCTTCCCAAACCAACATTTATACATCTTTTATTGCTCACCCCATTAACATTCTTTTCATCACACACACACACACACACACACACACACAAAGGGGAGGACCATGAGCTCCTACCAGTTATCATGATTGACGCTCTTTCCATTGTTATAGATGGCCTCCTCTGTTACACCAGAACAACCAAAAGTTGAAGAGACTCCGGCCATGACCTAAACCAATACCACAGGGTCACCTGTGGAATGAAAGGAAGAGATGACCTCATGGCACCAAGATCAGTTATCTAGGGTCATATGCACAGAGTTTCTAGGGATCAGTAATCTACAAAGACATTCAGACACTACATGGGAAAATCACGCTCCAATACCACACACAGCCCTGAATGTTTACAAATATTAGGATACAGAGGTCAAGGATAAGTTGGGGAAAGTGGAACTTGGCATAATGGCTAAAAGCCTTCCCCACACACCATCAATATAGATTTATGTGCGGAGTACCTCAAATCATATGAAAAAGCCACCAAGAGGGGTAAAATCATATGACAAAGCCACCAAGAGGGGTAAAATCATAAAGGCAAATGGCACTACCGAATAGGTCCTTCTCTTAGAAGAACTAATACACGAGGCTCTACAATTGTCGCCGCCAATTCAGACACATATCCACAATATTGAAAATCTACCCACCATGGAAGATATGCTCAAAAGGGTTTCCTATAACTCCAAAGGAGCAGAGTATGACAATTGTAGCATTATATGGTAGTGATGTGTGTGAACACACTTAACACCGATCGGGGCACTTTTTCCCTCAGTATGACGTTTTTTTCCCCGTGCGTATGTACACCCTTATCTACTCATTTTGGGGTGTGTACTTATCTTTCGTATCTGGCACACATTTGTTCATTCTATTTTAGTGAGTTTGTGTACTCTCAATCTTGTCTATCTTGTGTGTGTGTTTTGTTGCAACCCTAACCCTAATTTCAACAATTGGTATCAGAGCCCAGGTTGTGATGTTGGAAGCTAAGACCTCACCCAAAGTGTGGCTTGAGGGGGGATGTTGGAGATGCAATCCACACTTCTAGAGAGAACTAGCTCACATGGTGAGACTAGGTTTGAATCTTAACAAGTTGAAGTTTCTACAAATTGGATAACCGGAGGTCACCTAACACCTTAAGGTTTCGGGGTCTGGATGGCTAGACCAATTTGTGAAACACCTCAGTTAAGCGCTCCTTGCATAGGAACACAAGTGGGATGGGTGACCTCCTGGGAAGTGGGAGGATCCATGTTTCCAACTTGGAATCAGAGCTAGCTTCCTTAACACTTGATCTAGTAGTCTACCTCCCTCCTCACGACCCTATTTTTCTATCTCTGATTGAGATACCCTCTTAGGAGAAGAAGGTGTATACTGTAGTGTTCTGTATATGAAGTATATCAAATTTTCGAGGTCCTTGGCACGATTCGGGCGTGTTTCGAGCACTGCAAGGTTTCTACATACGTTTTGGAGAGGCATCATTTTGGATTGGTTCTGCTCGATTTTGGGTGTTTAGGCTATGTAGCGACAAACATTTGGTGTGCAGCATTATCTACAGTGTCTTCAATAACATCGACCATCATACTTTTGCCAGTAACACTCTATTCTCTACTTTGTGTTAATTTTCATACACTTTGCAGGTGATTCAGTCAGTCGGCAGCCATCCAAGGTTGCATTCCGTGAATAGTGATGTGTTGAAAGATTTTGCATTTGGTAGAAAGTCATGGCTGGCAGTAGTGATGTATTCAACATGTTGTCTGCAGAGGAGACAAACTTGATGGGACTAACTACCCATTGTGGTCCTATATGATGAGGCATGTATTGGTTACTAAAGGCCTTTGGAATGTGGTCAGTGGTAGTGAAACTCGCCCCGTTTCACAGCTACTAGTGCAACCAGGTGCTCCAGGTACATCTAAAGTAGAATTTGATACAGATGTGGCTCCTCCACATGCACCAACATACCTCCCACTGCTGCTCAAATGAGATGGGATGGAAGAGATGCACAGGCACATGCATTGCTTGCACTTTCTGTGAAGCGAAGCAATATTCCTCATATTCGATCATGTAAGACTTCAAAACAGACATCGAATGCACTTATTGCATTATACCAGGTGCACAATGAAGCACGTAATGCATATCTACGCAAACAGTTGGAGTCTGAGCACATGAATGAGGGAGACTCAATGAACAGCTTCTTGACCAAGATAAAAGATTTTAAGAAGCAGTTTGCTAGTGTGGATGAGATATATCCTGATAGTACATGGGTGCCCACAGTTCTCAATGCATTATCGGATTCTTATATCAGAGTTTTGCCTCTACCCTTAGACTCATGATAAAGGGAAGTCCAAATGCCCTTACATTTGATGAGCTGGTTTCGGTACTCTTGCAAAAAGAGCAGTCTAGGCAAAACAGATCTAATATGCGAGTTGGTCACCAAGCTTTTGTTGCCAATCAGAAAGGCAAAGGTAAAGCTTCTTCACATAGTGGCTATAAGCCACAATCAGAATCCTCAAGTATGGATATAGAGAAAGAAGGTGATAAGCGTAAAAAGAAGGGCAAGTGTCGTTATTACAAGAAACTAGGGCACTACATACATGAGTGCAAGAAAAGGCAAAGAAAGAATGGCTGATGCATCTGCACACCAAGTGTAGAGAAGAAGAACTCTACAAGTTTTACTCAAGATGATTGGGCATGGACTGTACATTGTAGTTATGACCCTTCTGTTCATGATGTATGCATGTCAGTGGAGAATCAGATGCTTGGTACTTTGATAGTGGTGCTGGTAAGCACATTACTTCACAAAAAGGTTTGTTCTCATCTCTGGAATATGTCCCAAGTGCAGAAACCGTCACATGTGCAAATGGTTCCTCATATCCTATCAAAGGAGTTGGTAGAGTTGTGCTCATTGCTGCAAATGGGATGGTTATTCTATCATTGCCTCAGGTACCTTGTTTTAGGGCCTATACTACAAGATGGATGTATTTGAGAAGTTGTAGCATGATGCTTGCTCAGTCTCTATGACTCACGCTATGAGTGTTGTAGAATTATGCAATGCATGATTTGGCCATCTGAATTATGGTAGTTTGTTATGCCTTCAAAGGCATGATATGGTGCTGAGTAGCCAACTCTTGAGACCCCTAGACACGTATGTGAGGGGTGTATTCTTGGTAAAATGCATCGAGTATCATTTCCAAAAGGATAGATCTGTGAGAATTGTTAAGAAATTACAGCTGATACATAGTGATGTATGTGGCCCTATGAGGACACCATCTATTAGGGGATATCTCTACTTCGTCACTTTTATTGATGACTACTCCAGATAGAGCTGGGTGTATCCATTAAAGTAGATGTCAGAGGTTTTTATGTGCTTTAGGCACTTCGTATTCATGGCTGAAAATTCATGTGAATGTAAAGTTAGCACCCTTCATTCAGATCAAGTGGGGGAGTATATGTCCAAGGAATTTCATGCATATATGGCTGGAAAAGTCATAAGGCATCAATGTACAATGCCATACACACCTCAAAAAAATGGTGTGGCTGAGAGGAAGAACATGTCTCTCATGGAGATGGCACGATGTATGGTGAAAGCCCAAGATTTACCTCATAGTTTTTGGTTAGAGGCAACTATGTGCGCAAACTATGTGTTGAACAAATGCCTTACCAAGGCCTTGCACTCTAAAACTCCTTATGAAGCTTAGCATGGCAGGAAGCCTTCTGTGGCTCATTTTTTGTGTTTTTGATTGTCTTGCTTATGCTCTTGTACCTAAGCAACAACACGATAAGCTTGATGATGATAAGGTAGTTAAATGCATATTTATGGGATACAATTCAGAAAAGCAAGGGATATAGACTCTACGATCCGTTCCTCAAAGCGGATTTTGGCAAGTAGAGATGTTGTTTTTGTCAAAAACTCAATTCAGCCCATGCTTTCATGCAAAAAATAGCAAAATGTATGCTCACAGGACATGTTTGATTCGCTCCTACCTTTGTTTAATGGAGGGCAACCATATGTAGAGCAATTGAATGCTCAACCAAGTGCTGAAACTCAATCTTTGCAGGTGCAAAATCAACCTGCAAATCAACCTTTTGATGAGGCAATTATTGAGGATGTAGTGGATGAGGAGAGAGCAGCCATAGAAAAATCTAGGTGTATGCCAAAATGGCTTGTACAGACATTGAAGGATAGCAAGTTGGCAGCTCCTTTACCTAGCAGAACTCGTGCATGTTCTCATCATGCAGATTATTCTCATGTGAATCATGTTCTCATTTCTACTTTATGTAATGAGGAGAAACCTATTTCTTTGATGAAGCGCAGGATGATGATCATTGGATGCATGCTATGCAGGATGAGTATAACTCGATACTCAAGAATGACACCTAGTATTTGACAGATCTACCTCATGAGACAAGAAGGCCATTGGTACTAAGTGGGTTTACAAGTTTAAATGCAAAGCAGATGGTAGCATTGATCGCTACAAAGGCAGACTTGTTACAAAGGGGTATGCCTAGTGCAAAAGGGGATTGATTATGATGAGACCTTTGTACCCACATCTCGTATGACTACTATTAGGTGTCTCATTGCTTTGGCAGCACATCATGGGTAGAATGTACATTAGTTGGACATTAAGACTGCATTCTGGAATGGTGATTCAGATGAGGTGTATGTATCGCAGCCTCCTGGTTTTGTTGTGAAAGAAGAAGAGTCTAAAGTATACAGATTGAAAAAGGCTCTTTATGGCCTTAAGTAGGCTCCTAGAGCATGGTATGAGAAGATTCATTCATACTTGGTTGCAAATGATTTTTGCAACAATCCAACAGAGAGTACCCTCTATGTGAAGAGGAGTAAGGACACATTTTTGGTCATCGTTCTATACGTTGATAACATGCTGCTCACGGGACCCAATATAGATCAGATTTCAACCTTTAAGACTGATTTGCAGTCATCATTTGAGATGTCAGATTTGGGACCGTTGCATTACTATTTGGGGATTCAGTTTATACAGCGCAATGATGGCATTGTTATGCTGCAGTCTAAATATATACAGAAGCTTATCCGTGTGATGAAGTTATTAAGAGACTAAGGTTATGTAGAAGGGTGAGAGAAGGGTGTGAGTGTGAATGGACTTGAGGTCCACTTGCTAAAATGCCTCATGGCCTCACCTTTAAATAGGTGAATAAGTGGACCTCAAGTCCATTCACACTCACACCCTTCTCTCACCCTTCTACATAACCTTAGTCTCTTAATAGAAGTAACCGAAAAGGCTTGTAGAGCAATGTCTATGATGATGTAGGTGAAGCCAGTTGACAAGTATAATAGAGTACCACTAAACCATATAGACAAGGTATATGAAGAAAAAGAGGAAGGCTGGGCTTGGTATATCCATAGAGAGATGGAGAACTACCTAAAGTCACACCAATCAAAGGTATGCAATCCCTATTTATTTACCAAAGTTCTCAGTCATGTAGCTAATCTTCCAATTCCCGAAAGCATGCTGAAAGCACAGGTATAGCAAGCTGCAATGCCTCTAAAGCTACCAACCATCACTCTTGAAGAGCTGTAGAGAGGACAAGCCCTCTTAAAGGAAACAAAGGAGATACTGCAGGAGCTGAAGAAGGGGAAGCGGAAAAAGAAGGACAAAAAGATGAGGGGCATAATACCAGCAGTTGCTAAGGAATCCCAGCGCTTGGAACTATCCAAAGACATTGCATCATATCAGCAGGTGCTGGAGCAACAAGAGCCAAGGGGAATAAGCCTTTCTGATATACTAGTAAGCACAGCTTCGGAATTTCCTCTTCAAACACCCCCTCCAAGCCCGGAACATATGGTATACAAAAACCTCTCCCCACTCCGCGATTCTATTCTCTTAGATCTGCTAACTTCAATGGAGATTGGTGCAAAGAAGGTCCCAGAAGAAGTTGTGCCACAAAAACTGTTGACAAAAGGAATGAAGAAGCTACATCTGTACACCTAGAGGCTACAGAGGAAGGCCAAGAACCCTCACAAAAACTGTTGACAAAAGGAATAAAGAAGCTACATCTGTACACCCAGAGGCTACAAAGGAAGGCCAAGAACCCTCACAAAATCCGTCACTACAATAGAACAAAAAGTAGTTAATCTTCAAGCTAAAAGGGAACAATTAAACAAAGCCCATGCCGAGAAGATTAAAGCTCTGAATGAGGTAATCACTACCAAATCTTTGGAAATAGATCAAATGCTGGTGGCCAGCCACAAACAAGTGCTTGATCATGTCAATCAACAGCTAAGAAGCAACCAGTTATTAGCCGAAGAGCAACTAAAGAGGATTGAAGATGCTATGCATTGGAAGCGTCAGCAAGAAGGGCACAAGAAGCGACTACACGAAGATATAAAGAATTGGATGCTGCACGAATGGTATGTGAGGCTTCAATATCTGACCTTCTGTTTACATCAAGATTTGATTTCAGCACAATAAACTTTGCATAATCTAAAAACTGCTTTGTTCTACACTGTACAGCAAAATTGTACTTTGCACTATTCTTGAAAATCTACACCAATCCTTGAACAAAATTGTGTCTACAACATAATTGTACTTTGCATTGTTCTTGAAAATCTGTATCAACTGCACATAATCTTGAAATCTACACTAAGATTCTGCACACTTTCTTGAAACTGTATCAAATTTCTACACACTTTCTTGAAAATGCACCAAATTTTGCACAGCAACCTTGATTTTCTAAACCACAATCTTCTTCTTGCAATCTTTCTCCAAGAACTCAAAGAATACAAAATAGGGTTTGATCTTAAAGAAATAAGGGCTTTAAGGATTGATATTTGACATTGTAGGCTCTCTAATCAAGATAATGCAAGAAAATCATTCAAAATTGGTTGCTAAAATTTATGCAAACTGTAATTTTGAAAATCAAGAAAGTTTTTAAGAATCAAGAAGTTTAAGAAATCAAACAATAAAGTAGATTATTTGAAAATGATTAACACAAATTTCATACTAATCTTGTCAAAACAAGAAATTAGCAAATCTGAAAACTGTGTAAAAATCAAATTTGAAAATGATTAACACTAATCATGATGAAGATAATACATTCTAAAAAATTAGATTAACAGTAATCCAAAAATGATTATCACTAATCAAGATCAAGAAAATGCATTCTAAAAATTAGATTAAGCATAATCTAAAATAATTATCACTAATCACTACCTAAGCAAGGATCTAAGATAAGAGCTCTAATACCAATGCAAGAAACTAGGGTTAGCCGCTCAAGGCATGGAGTGACAACATGGGTGTGGGTCATCATCCTAACATCTCAAGAGGGAGAAGTTCACCATGGAAGCTTAGGGCTCCAAAGAGTAAGTGTACTCATGCAAATGTACTCATGCAAATGTAAGCTTAGGGCTCCAAAGAGTAAGGGTACTCATGCTAAAAAGATACAATGCCTATGGGTCCTATGCCTAATATAGCCCAATGCCCCCCAAAAGTACACATGTAAATGACCCTAAGCCCAAGTGCCTAGGCCCCATTCCCCATGTGCATGTGCAACCAAATCTACTTCATTACAGTACTTGATTTTCAGAGTACTAAAGGTTATAGAGTATATATGCACTTAAACCTAATAGATACAATTTTATGTAGCCTCTCGACCTTAAATTTTAAATTTATAACCAAATAGCTAATTGTAGATCATAAATTACATGTAATATTGTTTAGAAAAAAAATCATCAAAATTTGCTTTTGGATGGACCATCTAAGAAAAAATCTAGCTAAAATTTTGTTTGCAAGACAAGTAGGCTATATTTTTGAAAAAAAGAAAATAAATTTCAACACACACTCTCTTGATATGATTTTTAGTACTGTTGGTATGAAAAGGACCTTATTATGATGTATTTGGGACCGAAATCAATAATGATGGTGTAATAATTAAAATATTAGTATAAAAATCCAAGATCACCTTTAATCATTTTCCTCATGGAAAATAATAGAAATGGTTTAAAATTTTAACCTTTTCCTTTAGCATATTCTTAGATTATTCTTAGATTCTTATACATATTCTAAAGGAATATTCTTTAGATTATTCTTATATATATTGCTATAAGGGTTAAATGTATATTCTTATATACATTTAACCTTTTCCTTTAGATTATCCTTATATACATTCACACATCTATAATCAGCGTATGCACCTTTTTTGAATACTTGTGCAAGAGAGCCTGAAAATCAAAGCCATGAATAAGACATTAATATTTAAAAGAGAGTATAAAATTGTAAGCACTTTCCACAAGAGTCTGAATTCTATAGTAGTATTCATATGTATATGTGTATGTGCGTGTGTGTATGCATATGTATATGTATGTATATATGTACATGTAAATGTATGTATATGTATATGGACATATATCTACATATCTGTATGTGTATGTATACATGTACATGTATGTGTATGTGTGCATATGCATATGTGTACGTGTACGTGTATGTTCATGTGTATGTGCATGTATGTGTATGTGTATGTGTATGTGTATACATGTATGTGCATGTATGTGTATGTGTATGTGTATACATGTATGCATGTATGTATGTCAAAGAACGTAAAAGTGTAAGTGTCTGAAAGCTAAAAATTCTATTTATAGATGGGATAGACATATAAGCAAGTGTTAAAATCATAATCAATCTTCACAAATGCTTCAATCCAAAAATCCCATCTTTCAATTGATTACCATTTAGATATGCTATTAGGTAGCTTGCACATCCACTTGTTTACACATCAGGGGTTAGCTATTAGTAGGTAGCTTGCACACATCCACTTGTTTACACATTAGGGGTTAGCTATAAGGGGTTCTTTTGATGGCATCAAGGTTTACAAAAAAGATGATTTATAAATAGCATAAAAACATACATGCTATGAGGGCATTAAATTAGTGAACTCATGTAGAGGTTATTATGCACTACCAATCCTGTGATGAATTTTGTAATGAACTTATAATTGCAAGTAATTGAATATATATATATATATATATATATATATATATATATATATATATATATATGTATGTATGTATGTATATGTATATGTATATGTATATGTATATGTATATATGTATATGTATATGTATATGTATATGTATATGTATATATGTATGTATGTATGTATGTATGTATGTATGCATGTCTGTATGTATGTATGTATATGTATATATGTATGTATGTATGTATGTATGTGTGTGTGTGTGTGTGTGCGTGTGTGTGTGCGTGCGTGTGTGTGTGTGTGTGTGTGTGTATAGCTTAAGAATATTTATGTACATGTTTATTATCAAGATCTTTTAATGAAAATTCAATAGTTAAGTAGATTTTCATTAAGAAAGTGCTATATGCACCTTGAACCTAATAGATAAAATTTTGTATAGCCTCTAAACCTTATAATTTAAAATTGTAACCAATCATGTAATCTTAGAGCACAAGCTACATGTATGGTTATTAAGGAAAAAATTTTCCAAAGTTTCCTTTAGATGGACCATATAAGAAAAAATCTAGCTAGGATTTTGTTTTATAAGATAAGGAGGCTATAATATACACTCACAATAAAATTTATTTATTTAAGCAACAATCTTGATTTTTTTTTTAATTTTGGTATGAAAAGGACCATATTATGGTGGTATTTGGGACCAAAATCAATAGTTGGGAAGAATCAATAAGTATGGTACAATGATTCAAAAATGACAAATTGAAGGTCACTTTTCATCATTTTCCTTCTTGTGGAAAACAATTGAAATAGTTTAAACATTCAACATTTAATCCTTTCCTTTAGATGATTCTTATAAACATGCACACATCTATAAAAACAAGCATCCTTATGCAATAGAGACTCAAGCAAAGCTATGGGTAAGACATTAAAATTTTATAAAAGCAATTATAAAATTATAGTTAGTGGAAAGGAAAAAAGACAAGCACTTCCATAAGATTACCAATTCTTATACTTTATAGATAGATATAATAATTCCCAATTCTTATACTTTATACTTTATAGATAGATAAAGTAATATTTAGTAGTATTCTTACCATTTTGGAATGAGTTAAAAATATATCCCCTCCCAATTCTCTCTCTCTCTCTCTCTCTCTCTCTCTCTCTCTCTCTCTCTCTTTAAGATAGACACACGCACGTGAGCACACAGACATGCACACACAGACATACACACACACATAGATATTTGATAAGATCTTGGACAAGGAGATATTAATCAACCATGTATATGACTACAACCATAGTTTAAATTGACATAAGAAAATTAAACAACCCAAGATAAAGTATGAACAAAAAGCACAAATATACATAGTTCTAAGATAAAGTGTTAATATTCTTATTTTAAGTCAAAATTAAACACATCCAAGCCTAATAAAATTTGTATCTCCCAAAACTTTAAAAATAATAAACATCTCTTTCAATAACTATTTTGGATCACTCTCTTGGGATATGTCATTCATGTAGCAAAGTAAGTTTTGATTTCTCTTCTTACCATAAAGACAATAAGTATAAAGATGTGTCTCATTTGCATATGTGTTCAAGCTAGCACAGGTAACATGGAAAGTTTCTCCTTTTATTAATTGTTTAGCATAAGGTTGTAGCTATGGCTATTTACATGAGTTTCCATTATGGTGCAATGTATACAACAATAAAAAACTCCAAGTATAACACAAATGAAACTTAGCTCTTAGCTTTATTCTCAATGACCTTTAAACCACTTTGGTTCTATGTTCAAGTATCAATGTGTCTTAATGCAAATCTATATTGAATAAGTGGCCAAGGTACCTTTTTGCCTCAAGCGTTTGTACTCACTCTTATGAAGTGTGTGTGAAAGTGACCTTATCATGTCACTTCCCTTGTGTTTCACTTAGTCTCATCGGTCTACTTTGAGTGTTGTGCTTCCACATCTCTCTCCTTACTTGCTGCATCTATGCATGTGTTGCTACCTTGATCTCTACTTATAATTTTCCCTTGAAATGACCAAGGCTCTCATACCATTGTTAGGATCTCTATACAAGGATAAATTTCTCACCAGTTGCTTACCTCTCAAACTAGAGTTAAATCACATGTGAAAATAAATGAACTAATGGTAAAAGCTTACAAATGCACATAAAAGAATGAAGAAATTAACACAAGACAAAAAGAATTGGGTGTGCAATCCCCCCCTCCCAACTTGGCTCCACTTCCCACACGTGGATATTTTTTATATTTCTTCAAAAAATAGCCCAAGGAACCATAACTAGCTTTTCTTACAAATTGGACTTGTCTTTTACAAGAAAAACTATAATTCTTATAACTAAGGTTGCAACCATAAATAATTACACTCACATGTGCACAAAATATAGCATGTCCCAAACTATACGAAATTGGGCTTGTCTTTTACAAAAATAACCATAAGTCTTGCAACTAATGTTGCAACATAAATAATTGCACTCATATGTGCACAATTTATAACATGTCCCAAGTATACAAAATGGGCTACAGGCATAATAACAAAATGTCGGCACGTGGCCAAATAAATGAAGTAACTCTGCATGATATCGCAAATGATAAATATGTGCTATGCACAACCCTATATCCATATGACATCCTAGTTGTAGTGCATCGCATATTACTCAACAATGCTAATTAAGTTACTTACATTCAATCTAGATTCCTTATAATCAATCCCAACATAACAACATATAATAGGCATAAACATAAACACCAATAACACTAGCTGAGTTGTACACTAATAACACTAGCCTGTTAGTATTTATGGAGTCACCCATGATACCAACTATCGGCATGGTGCATCACAGGCATCCCTAATCTACCATCTAGCTAACACATATCGATAGGGTTTGGAAACTTAATTAGGATCCATACATTTGGTTCAAAAAGATGACTCTCCCCTTAGGCACCAAATTACATAAAATGAAAATGAGCTCTAGAAGATGTTGCAAGTGTAGAAATTAAGGCATGCCTTCTAGGGCTACCTAGTTCTCAAATCACTGTGGATTGCGCTTGGTAGATGGGTTGTAACCATATTGGGAAGAACTAGAATCACACATAGACACACTGGATACTTGGGAAGACTAGTTGAAGAAATAAATATCATCCTAAGAATGATTAAATTTACCATCTCATGGGAGAAATGGTGTATAATGGAGTAGGGCCTCAAAGTGTTGATATTATACGTATAAAGCTATGTGTAAAGTTAACTGTGATTCATTAATAATCAAAATATAACCCTAGTTATAATGGAGTAGGGCCTCAAAGTGTTGATATTATACGTATAAAGCTATGTGTAAAGTTAACTGTGATTCATTAATAATCAAAATATAACCCTGGTTATCTTGTGCTCTTAGATAGATTTGCACTAGCTTAAGCTAAGGACACATGATGATGTGGTATTCATGTTGGTGTATGTAGAGAGTGGGCATATGTCCAAAAAAAAAATGTGAAGTATAAAGTGCAAGGTAACAAGGAGAGAAGTTGTCTAGTTCAAGACAGTGATGACTAGGAGGATACGATTTCTAATGATGTACAAGAAAGGGTTTTCTAGCATTTAGAGGGGTTTTATGTATGAAGCTTGGGCAAAAATTTTTCCACTCTGATGGCTTCTCTCAATGGGCTTTCAGATGTAGTTACCTCACAAAGATGTCTAGGTACCCCTTGTATGGGAGGAAAGAGTGGCGTTGCATTGAGGTTGCCCCTCATAGAATGATTCAATGAATGGGGGCTTATGGATCTCGGTGATGAGGTGATTAAGGCAAGGGAGAAGCCCAAAAATGGGGTGTTAGAATAATGCAAATATAGTCGTTAGCCCCATGGATGATGATGCATGAGGATTGGTGGAAGTGTCTTAGCTGGGGTGTTGGGTTGGAGAGGGTTGAGCATTTGGCGGGGTGGCATTTTCCTAGTGTTAGCATGGGCCCCTCCTTCTTCAGATCTTTTTTTCATCCATGCTGATGAAAAAGTCTACTTTGTCGCTTCAAATCTTCATCCTGTGGAGCCTTTTCCTCATCCTTCTTGTTGTCTAAGGAGTCTTCATCCCGTGAATCCTCTCTACATGTAGTTTGTTCATCTTGGTTGGGAAGAAGACTAATAGGACTGTTCTTTTTTGTTTGGTAACTCACTTGAGTAGGAATTGTTAACTTCTATTTTAAAGAATTGGCTAAAATGGAGTAAAGGCCATTTTTTAATTTTCAAATGATGCTAAACCATATGTATCTATCTTTGATTGTGGTTTGGCAAAGTGCTAAAGTCATACATGACATGGGATTCGTGTAAACCTAATGGAAGTTGGTAATATATTGTAGCTTAACACAAATCATGATGTATACATTTTTGAAGGCATGTTAGGATATAACGCATGAAGGATTTGCATAAGCCCCATTTTATGTTGTTTTCCCATGATGTGTTACCACCAAGGAATGTTTTTACAATCAAGCAGATATGAAGAACAAAGTTTGCAACTTGTTTGAGAGAGCTTTTGTTTTACATGGATAATAACACTAGTAACAAGCTTAGTATAAGCTTACATACAACATACAAATAGACACTCCCATTGGAAAGCCTTGTTAATTTGCATCCTATATTTTCCCAAGAACTAGCATTAGAATGGATATGACAAGAGCTCATTAGATTTGGAATGTCATGAAATTGCCTTTTGACAATGAAATTCAAGATGTGACAAAGATATCTTTATGGTACTATGAAGGAGAAAAGTGCATAATGTGAATGAAACAAATGTAGGCATATTTAGTTGTGATATGTGTGAACACACTAGGACCAACTGGGCCACTTTTTCTCTCTTTAGGAGGATTTTCCTCGTCCTAGTATACACCCATCTTGGGGTATACTTATCTTCTCTAGTACAGCACACATTCATCATCTATCTATCATCTCATTGTATGCTCCCTTGAGCTTCTTCGATGTGTGTGTGTGTGCATTCCTGCAATCCTATTTACAACATTTGGTATCAGAGTATACGCTCCTCACCACTATGCTGCTGCCTACCCTTCACCCGAGTTGCTTGTTTTCTTGAATCAGAATAAGGAACCCTTTTGGGAGAAGAAAGAGGACCGTGAAGTGTGTAATACTTTGTACTCAAGTTTTGCAGCCAAATTTTTGTTTCGAGTGCATTTTGGGAACTGTTCGCGTGGTTTTTGGTTTTCTACAGACATCTTCGGGGACCGGATTTACACTGTTCTTCATCGGATTCTAGAATAGTTTTGTTAGATCTACTTCAGACGGGTGTGCAGATACTGCGTGATTACTTGCTTCGGTATTATCAGAAATGGCAAACAATGATGTATTTTGCATGTTAGGATAAGCTTGACGGGACCAACTAACCGTTATGGTCCTATATGATGTGGCATGTATTAGTAGCCAAAGGGCTATGGAATGTTGTGGTTGGTATTGAGAAACGTCCTAGTTCCTCTAATGAACGTGATGTAGAAGGCGTATTTGCAGACATGGACTCAGTTTCACATGGTACATTACCACAGCACATGTGTTGCTTGCTTTGCCAGTTAAGAGGAGTATCATTCCTCACATTCAGTCATGTAGGATTGCCAAACATGTTTGGGACGCACTACATCATTCTACCATGTACGTAATGGAGCATGTGTTGCCTATATACGCAAGCAATTAGAGTCAGAACATATGGATGAGGGAGACTGTTTCCTTAAAAAATTCAAGGATTTCAAGGAGTAGTTGGTGAGTGCTAATGAAATATATTCTGATAATTCATTAGTTCCTATTGTCTTGAATGCATTGTTGAAATCGTATCAAGGTTTTACTTCTACCACATCAGACTCGTAATGAAAGGCAATCCAAATGCCTTGAAGTTTGAGGAGTTAGTTTATGTGCTCCTGCAAGAAGAGTAACCCATGCAAAGTAGATTTGTCATGCGTACAGGAGATCAGGCTTTTGCTACTATGCAACAAAGAGGCAAAGGTAATTCCTTTCCTCAGGGTAGTTACAAGATGAAATCAGAGTCATCGGGCAAGCCTGGAGATAAGGAAGGAGACAAGCCAAAGTAAAAGGGAAAATGCAACTATTGTAGGAAACCTGGTCACTACATTAATGAGTGTAAGAAATGGCTGGAGAAGGAGAAAAAGAAAGACTCAGGTATGGTTGTAGTAGCTGATGCGTCAACATCATCTAATGCACAAAATAAAGAATCTACAAACTATGCACATGATGATTGGGCTTTCATTGTGCAATGCAGTTATGACCCTTAGCATAAGGATATATGCATGGCTATTCACAGATGAACATGCTTGGTATTTTGACAGTGGTGCTAGTAAGCACAGTACTTCTCATCTCAGTTTATTCTCATCACTTGAATCTGCTCCATAGGGTAACACTATAACATGTTTAAAAAAGTCCTCATATCTTGTAAAAGGAAAATGGTGGAACAATCACTCTTTCAGATATATTATATATACCACGGATCAAGAAGAACTTGTTACCTACCTCTGCCATTACTAACGCTGGCTTAGTGGTTCAATTTGAGGATGATAGGTGTATCGTTCATGATCACCAGATGGCAAGACAATTGTTACTTCTAGTACTTTGTCTCATGGTCTTTACATGCTAGATGCATGTAAAGATAGAGGCATGTTATATGTACAGTTTCTTCCACAAAGGCAATGGGTGATGCTAAGCTGTGGCATGCATGCTTTGGTCACTTGAACTTTGGTAGTTTGCTACGTTTGCATAAACCTGACATGGTATCTGAGCTACCACACCTTGAATCCCCTATCAATGTTTGTGAAGGCTGTATTCTTGGAAAAATGCAATGGGCATCATTTCCCAAAGATGGTTCAGTTAGAGCCTTTACAGACTAGATGCATATGAAAGACAAAGGCATGCAATATGTACAGTTTCTAGTACTTTGTCTCATAGTCTTTACAGGCTAGATGAATATGAAAGATAAAGGCATGCTATATGACAGTTTTTGCCACAAAGGTAATGGGTGATGCTAAGCTGTGGCATGCACGCTTTGGTCACTTGAACTGTAGCAGTTTGTTACGTTTGCATAAACATGACATGGTGTTTGAGCTACCACATCTTGAAGCCCCTATCAAACATGTTTGTAGGGCTGTATTCTTGGAAAAATGCAGCGGGCATCATTTCCCAAAGATGGTTCAGTTAGAGCTATCCAAAAATTGTAGCTTATACACAGTGAATGTATGTGGTCCTATAAGGATATCATCTATTGGGGCTACCTCTATTTTGTCACATTCATTGATGATTATTCTAGACATACCTAGGTATATCCATTGAAACAGAAATCAGAGGTTTTTATATACTTTAGGCACTTTACAACTATGGTTCAAAATGCTTCTACATGTAAGATTGGTATCTTGTTGCGTATACTGATCGAGGGGGGAGTATATGTCTAAGGAGTTTCATGCATACCATGGTTGATCATAAAACACCAATGTACTATGCCCTATACACCTTGGCAAAATGGTGTAGTTGATGAACATAAAAATAGGTCTCTCATGGAGATGGCATGTTGTATTTTCAAAAGTCAGGAATTACCTCACGGTTTCTAGCTAGAAGCAATCGTGCGTGCAATATATGTTTTGAACAAGTGTCCTATGAAGGCCTTGCATACAATTATGCCTTTTGAAGCTTGGAACGGTAGAAAGCCCTCTGTGGCTCACTTACGCATTTTTGGTTGTCTTGCTTATGCACTTATGCCTAAGCAACTTCGCCAGAGTAGGCTTGATGATAAGCTATTAAATGTATTTTTATGGGATACAGCACAGAAAGTAAGGGTTACCGCCTCTATCATCCTGCTACCAAGTGGATTCTTGTGATGAGTAGAGATGTTGTATATGTAGAGATACAATTTAACCCTTGCTTTCATGTAAAAAAAATAGCAAAATGTATGGTCGCAAGACATTTAACACTCTCCTTCCATTGTTAATATAGGACACATTGCTATAGGGCATTTGGGTAATTCAAGGAATGCTGTGAAAATCAGCCCACATAGGTTACAAATCAGCATGTTTTCAACCCACAAATCAGCCTATTAATGATGCAAATGTGGATAATGCAGTTGATGAGGAAAGAAGGGAAATTGTGGAGTCAAAAAGTATGCCAAAATGGCTAGTGCAAACACTGTGTGACAACATATTGGCCACTCCTTTCTTTGCCTAGCAGAACATGTGTAGGTTCTCATCATGCATCTCATGTTAATGTAGGTTATGCCCATATGTCATATGACTACCATTAGAACTATCATTGCATTTGCAGCACGTTAAAGTGGAAATCTACGTTAGTTGGATATCAAAATTGCTTTTATGAATGGAGATTTTTGCATGAGGTATCTCAATCTCGTGGTTTTGTTTAAAAAAGTTAGGAATAAAAAGTATGCAGATTGAAGAAAGCTTTATATGTCTTAAGTAGGCTCCCAAAGCATGGTATGAAAAGATACATGCATACTTAGTTGCACAAGGTTTCTACAATAGCCTAACTGATAGTACCCTCTATATTAAGGGGACTAAGGATGTTTTATTGGTCATCATGTTATATGTTGATGACATGCAGCAGCCCACAGGCCCTGATGATGATCATATTTTAGCTTTTATAGTAGCTGATTTAAAGAAGTCTTTTGAGATGTTAGATCTTGGACCATTGCTTTATTATTTGGGCATTGAGTTTTGGCAGCGTAATGATGGCATTGTTATGGTGCAGAGGAAATACATAGATGCATTGTTGAAGAGGTTCAATCTTGAAGACTGTAAACCTGTGGCTACACCTATGGAGCCATGTTTGCGACTAAGTCTTGAAGATGCAGGTGACTCTTTTGATGCTGGCTTGTATCAAGAAGCTGTTGGATGCCTTATCTTTTTGTGTAACACCAGGCTTAACATTCAATATGTATGTGACAAGATAACAGAGCTCAAGAGAGCCATACTTGAAGGAGACTCCTTTATATCTATATATCCTTGTCGAGATGTAACCTTCATGTAATATAAACTGTGCAGAACATAAACCAATGGCCATGTTTATTTTCTATTAGGTTGTTTTGTTGGTTTAACCGCTTTGTAAGGGAGCCCATTTCAATTCAATTAGTATGTTAATAAACTTCATTGTTGTAATTAAAGCGGTGTGTGATTCACTCAAAATGTGATTAGCTTTAATTAATACAAAGATGGGCATTAATTAACGTATACTAGCTAAAACATTAGTTCAAAAAAACGTACCCCCCCTCTTCATGGTTACAACTTCCCACTCCCCCTAAACCTCGTGGTCTACTTCGTGCGCTCCTACCCCCTCCACAACCCCCTTCTTCTTTGATAGCCCTACATATCACTCATACTTCATCATGTGCATGATTTTAGAGATGTGATATCAAGAGACACTAGAGAAAAACTTCTCGTCATCAAAAGGCAAAGCCTCATGAGAGAGAGAGAGAGAGAGAGAGAGAGAGAGAGGGCCAATACTTGAGCATTCTCCTGCACTCCCTTGCATGCTATACAAAAGAACAAATTAGACCTTAAGATAACCTTTATGTTTTATTGATAACATATTGTAGTTTGATTTTTATAGCTGAGATCATAAAAAACGTTGTGGTTGCATATTAGTGTCCTATTTCAAACAATTTGGGTTTTATCTATTAGTGGGCATTAAGCAATGGGAATTTTGCCTTTTCCTTAAGGATGCAAGCACCTATGGAACCCCTCCAACTCCCTCATCGTATTAATATAGAAAGCCCTTCAAATTCGTCACCCCTCAGCTCGACCTTGGGTAGTGGAGGCATGTAGGCCATCTAGAGGCAATTGCCATTTCATCATCTCTCCTTTTTGCTCCTACAATTGTGCACTTCACAACCTCAACTAGTCCTTGGGTAGGTCTCCTTATTGAAATGACTTTGCACCTCCCAATCTCTAGTAGTCTTAGAGGGTAGCTCTCCTCTCCTCACTTGAAAACCTCCGTGTGCTAGTCCCCTTCTCTCCTTAAAACCTTTGTGCGCGCGCGCGCGAGAGAGAGAGAGAGAGAGAGAGAGAGAGAGAGAGAGAGAGAGAGAGAGAGAGAGAGAGAGAGAGAGAGAGAGAGAGAGAGAGAGAGAGAGAGAGAGAGAGAGAACGACTAGCTTTATAGAAGAAGTGAATGGAAATGGGAGAAAGAGACACCTAACAGAATTACCCTAAATGCTAATTTTGAAGCTTTGAGTTAAACCTTTGGAAAAATAAAGAATCTATGACCCACATTAATTAAAACCTTAAAAAAGGTTAAGGTGCCCAAAACCCAAAAACATTTTGGGTGCTGACTAATAATAATATTATTTAGTTAGCCAAGAATCGTATTTTTTTTAGGTGGTGTATATTCACTCGAATGTATTAATTAAAATTTTTTGGTGGTGTATATTCGTTTTGACATTATAATTTGTAAGGTTTAAAAATCTTAGAATGTAAGGTTTAAAAAATAGAATGTAAGGTTAAAAAACTAAAATGATGGGAGAGGTTAAGTACAAACAAAAGATGATGGACGACGATCTAATTTCATGATATTACTAATCTCATGATTGGCTTTTCTTCTTGATGAAGACCAAGAGACACACTATTAAACTAACATGCACAATGAACAACCTCAAAAGACAGACTATGATTAAATAGGGCATGAGACTATAACTTGCTCTGAAATAGAAAAGTCCAGTATTTTCCATACGCCTCAAGAAACCCAGATAGTAGGCAGATATTACGACAAAAAAAAGCATTCCGAACAACCACGAACACACGACTGTGCTAGAACCATCGTCACTCGGAAGACGGCCAGGAAGCATATCGACTAGCCACGAACACACGACTGTGCTAGAACCATCGTCGGAAGACGTCCACGAAGCATATCGAACAGCCACAAACGCGAGCACTGGTTCTAGAAGACCGGAAAGACAGACGACCACGACCATGGTTCCACGACTGTGCTAGAACCATCCTCGAAAGACAGCCAAGAAGCATATCAAACAGCCACGAACACACAACTGTGCTAGAACCATCGTCGAAAAATGGCCACGAAGCATATCGAACAGCCACAAACGTGAGCATAGGTTCTAGACGACGGGAAAGACAGACAACCACGACCAGAATCGAGAAAGACAAGAGAAGACATGCAAAATAAAGGGCTTACACATGTTCACGTTTGCATGCATGCAAATAGCTTCCAACACGTGTATTGCAGCCCCTATCGCTTCCCCTTGTTGATTAAGCTTCGCAATTTTAATAAATCCTTCTCCTTATTAATTAATGCACCCCACAAAAATGTTTGGGGTGCATATTATTCGTATTTTGTTAATGATTATGGCGTATGCTTGTTAATGATTATAGGTTAAGCTATGTAATAGTTAAAGTGCAGAATAACTTAGAAAAATAGATTTACAAGCTGGCTTCTCTCTGACCCCCTCCCTCACACGCGCGCGCACACAGAAAGATCAACGCGATTTTAATCAGTGAACTGTTCAATCACCCTCGTCTTCCCACTCGGCGTTTTCTCAGAAATCATGCCTGTGCTACAGGTGAGATAATTAAGCTATGAAGCTTGCGTTTCTATCAAACATTTATTCTAATTAATTTTTATGCTTAGAAGGGCATCAAGAATATTTTCATTGATTTAATGTCATTTTTCAACTTTGAAAACTAAATTCCCTTGGAGAAAATATCATAATTCTAAGCCATAGGTTTACCTACCATAGCATTTGCATTTTCCTTTTTCCATCTGTGGTTATGTTAAATTAAACTTCTTTATGGATTTTAGGGCTAGGAGTGCTAGCTTTTGGCCTGATCGGATGCGGTAGTATGCTATGGTTAAACTATGTACATTATCTTTAACTTATGCTGATTATGTGGTTCTAAGTTCATAGCTAGTTTTATGCATGACTGGATGGAAAATTATGTGGATACAGCTCTGGTTTTACTGTATTAATCATGTTTAACCTGTGTTGATTATATTGTTTTAATTATGGTTTATAGACTTAGGGATAGTATGGCCTGTTTTTTTCCTGTTTGGATGCATGATTGAATTGTTTTTCATGAAAGTTTTACTTTTTCTAAAGCTATAGTCCACATTTTTTTCAATGGTCTTTGGCAGGTGCCTCGGTTAACCACCACATTGAGAACCTTCAGCAATCAGTCAAGTAGCATTCAGGACATTGATCAAGCTTACTTGGACCGGAAATTGGTGCTCGAACGCAAGCGCCGCCAAAGGTGATGCTATTCTAAAATAGTGAAGTCAACCCTTTTTGTCAGACAAGTTTTTCATTACGGCTGCAGATCATTCCATATTATTAATGTATATTAAATATTCAAGGGCGAAGTATGTTTCAGGTGGACACACACAGCCAACATACATACATACATACACATAAATTTATAATCTCTTTCTCTCTCTCTCTCCCCATAGTGCTTCCAAGTCTTTGATTGACACTGAGAGTAGGTCGTCAGCTTGAGAACAGATTCCATGTCTGCCATGAAGAACATATGCAGATCTTGCTACCTACTACTACCTACACTCTTACTGTATACAAGACTCATGCATGCTAACTAATGCAAAGACCTATGTTAAAACCCTATGCAGAGATCTATGCGAACTAATGGACATGCAACTTTCTGCTCATCTAGCTGGGGGCTGCTCCTAGCACTCCGATACCAATGTGACATGCTTGCAGAAGCGTGCTTGATTTATGCTAATTAAACATTGATTAAGTTGCTAGTTAATGCTAATTACATGACTTCAATTACTTGAGTGCAAATACACAAGAGACGATGACAGGATGACCTTATCGGGTGTCTTTCATGAATGAATATATATATATACATTGGCTAAAACACAGATTTGTAAAAGATCCGGTTGTGTCCTACTGCCCATTGATGCTACGGATGCATGGCAAAAGGTTACTTTCACGCTAAAACCTTGAGAAAATCTGAAAATAAACAAAAGAGAGAGAGTAGAGAGAGAAGACACCACACTGGGGATCAGAATAGCCTTGGGTCGACCCCCCTCCCCCCCCACAAGCTATATTAGATAAAAACACTTGGTGGAGTCTTGAGTACAAGTTCTTAGAGCTAGATAGCTCTCTTGTCTTTTTACATGTCTTAACAATGAGAGAATAGCTGAATTTGTAGTTCTTGCTAAAAGCACTTGGGAAAAGTGCTTTAAAACTCACTTATAGCCCAAAAAGCATCTTTTTAATAATAAAAGTTCTTCTGTTTTTTTGTATTTTAAAAGCTTTTAATCTTTTTCTTTCCAAAATATGGTTGCATTGTTCCAAGCCTCTAAGGCCCTATGCTACTATCCTGCCACGTGGCAGTGCAACATTAGCATTGCCATCGTCAACGCCACATTAGTACTTTTTTTATTAACTTTTTTTTTTAAATTTTTAATTTTTGTTGTTGTTATTGTACGTAGCATTTTTACATGCTAGCAACTTGTATTTTGATGCTTGAGTGACATCTCCCCAACTTATTAAATAGCTATCCTCAATTGATAGATATAGCTTTGTCTTAACTTTTGCTTGCTGTGAGCCTAGCTCGTCTCTCTCTTGCTCTTGAGACATGGTTCTTCATGCGGAATGTCCTTCTATTGTGCTTGGCTTTGGGGAGCATCTTGTCCTCACGGTTTTCACATAGTGACCTTGGGTTTGACCTTTTTGGCAGATACTCCCACTCCTTGTGTAAAGCCCCAACCAGATAAACCCTATGATTAAGCATAAACATGGAAATAAAAGGACATAGCATGAAGCTCACCGCCCAACCATAGAGCCATTCAGGCTCACCCCCGAGCAAGGGGGATAGTAGCATCTGAGACATGGCTTCACGTGCAAAGTCCCTGGCATCCCATACCACCAGTACACACCCATCGGATGTAAGCACGGAGTAGTCTCAAGGCCTAGAGTCTAGGTTTGAGGAGCTCTCTCTCAAAACTGACCCATAAAGTGACTAATATAGGCCTCCTATAAACCAGGAGCCAAATATAGCACACGTCTCATAAAAGCTACTAATCCCCTCACTTAAGATACCTAACCTTGGGCTATGGTATAACCCAACTTGAGGGTCTTAAGCCTAGTTAGCCCTGGGACGTAACAATTTATCCCCCCTTATGAACCATTGATGTCCTCAACAATGAATTCGGGGAATCGACTTTTCAAACTATGCACTGACTCCCATGTAGCCTTGACCTCAGACCCTCCCTTCCACTTGATCAAGTACTCTGAATAAACGGTATTCCGAGACTGTTTTGTACGATGATTCAGAACCAACTCGGACTCTAGGGGAATATAACTAGTCATATCCTTGAGGTTAGGGATCTCCTCCACTGGGACAATCTCATCACCTTCACCCAAACGTTCCTTTAAGGGTGAATCTTGATTCCAGAAGGAAGTGCTAACAGATAAGCTACCTCACTAATCTTCTTTGTGATCTGATAAGGACCACAACATCGAGAAGATAGCTTGTAAACCTTACCAGTTCTCATCGTTTTAGAGTCCTTTGGGACTTTAGGATACACCCACATGCCCTCTTGTAAGGTACTAGGAGTTCGTCATTGGCTGGCGTAAAACTGAGCGCAATCTTGAGCACTCTTTACACTTTCCCTTGCAATTTTCAGCATGTCTTGCATATCTTGCAAGAAGTCCACTTCTGATTGCAATTTGACTCCCCTTAACCCAACGGCTATAGGTGACTTTGGTTGATAACCATACATAAGCATGAATGGGCTATAACTAGTAGTCGCATGCTTACTATTATTATAAGCAAACTCAATCTATGGGAGGTACCTTTCCCACTCAGACTGTCTCTGTCACGTGCATCCCGCACTTGGATGCCACGTAGACATTTCTGTACAGAAGGTGCAGGACCTGGGATGGTGAACTGGTCCCATATGAGCCCAATCCGAGACGAGTCAGCCAGTGAAACCGGCCTCTGATAGAAAACCAGAGTGCGGTAGACTAGCAGTCACCCGTCCACTTGTAGTCTAGATGTGAAAACAAAGCAGATTGGAGCTAGAGTGCCCAAATCTGAAAACATAGCGACACCTGTTGGCCCCAAAGCTTGGCGCCCCTTGCGGTATTTTTTTATTCAATTATAATAATATGAATGGCTGAGTACAACACAAAAATCAGCCAAGAGTTTACACCTGTATATCCAATCTGACGGCCCACAAATCCTTCTTAGCACAGAGGATCTATGCACACAGATCTGTGTCTCCAAATAACACACTGTGCCTCCCTCTGATCAGCCAAGATCACTAAGCAGGCCAGCCATGGGCATACATCTGGCATAACTCAAGTGCATGATAAAATCTAGTGTCCTCAGGTAACAAGCTGTCACCAAAGCCACAATCCACACAAAACCCCCTTTGCAATTGATGTGTGTCCACTGGAGAAGAAAACACAGCCAACAAAGAGGTTGCAAACCTAAAAATACAGGCTGAGCAGCTTCCACACATCAAATGAGAAAAAACGCTGAAGAGAAGGTACCTTCAGATGAAAACAATGAAGCCCAAGTGAAGGTAGAGCTATCAGCAGCTACTGTCTGGAAAACGCAACAACCAGAGGGCTGCAGATCTGAAAACCGCAGAGGAGAAGGGCTGTAGACAGGGCAGAATATGGGGCAGCAGGAAAACGCAGAGGAGAAGGGCTGTAGACAGGGCAGAATACGGGGCAGCAGGAAAATGCAGATACCATGAAGGAAGAAGAGGGAGCAACAAATGCTGCAAGTCACCGGGGCTCAGATACCATGAAGGAATGCATAGCAGTTGATGGGAAGGTGGAAACGCAGGAGAGAGAGTGAGATGGAGAAAAATGCAGGTGGATACCTGCTCTCAATATCAACCAAACAAGATGAACATGCTGGTACAAGTCCTGAGCAGGAGGGGGAAGATCACCTTGTATGTGAGGGATTGCAGCAAGCCAAAACGCAGGGGCACAAGGCATGCAAGAGTCGAATACAGTGTGTGTGAGGGAGGGCAGGCCCGGCTATATATATATGCCCTAAAAGGGGCAGCTGACCAGCACATGACATGGGCAAATAATAACCCACGACTCCATAAATGGGGGAAAAAGGTGTGAGGGGTGACCAGCCCCTCAAGCTAACATGGTCAGCCCTAGGGGCTCAAAAAGGACACCAAAGAGGAGCCAGTAGCAAGGAGATGATGATGTCTAACAACTCCGAGGGAGGGAAGACCGCAAAGAGACTTGCTGATTTGTAGAGTGAAGTGAAGCCATTGGGTATGTTGGGGCCTCAAATGTCTTGCAGTTTATTGGAGATGGGGAAAATGCCAATAGGGATGCAGGAGCAATCATTGAGGCATGCTATCCCTACATATGTTGTAGTCCATTAATTGCCCATTGTCTTAACAATCTCTTGAAGGGCATTGGGAAATTGCCTTACTACTTGCCTGTCATTGAGATGGGGAGAGAGGTGGTGACCTTCATCACACGCCATCATTATATTCTTGCAGTCTCGCAAGATTGGATCCAAGGATTTGTTGAAGTATTCCAACACATGCTTTGCCTATAACTTCTTCATGTTGGAGCGGCTGGATGAGTGCAAGAATGCATTGAGGCAGCTTGTGGTGAGTGATGACTGGGTGCATTGGCCACAATCCCACTCTAGTGTAGGTACAACTTGCTCTTAGATTGTACTCGATGAGAGATTTTGGGAACAAGTTCATCATGTGCTTGCTGTTGTCTCACCTACCATTCGCATGATGAGACTTGTTGATGGTGATGACCCTTGCATTGGCAAGGTATATGAGGGACTGGATAAGATGGTGGAGCACATTAGGGAGATTGAGCCAGATGTTGACAGGTTTTGAGGACTTGAGGGAGCTATGCCAGTCATGGTGGGATAGCTACCACTCACATTTGTAGGCAGCAACATTTGTATTGGATCCGGAGTTTTAGGGCAAGGGGCAAGAGACTAGGAGATTGATGGAGAGGTGGCCAGAGGATGGGAGAAGACTCTGGAGTCTCCAGAGATTGGTGCCAGATCAGACTCTGAGGAGAACCATCAAAACTCAGTTGGGCTTCTACAGGAACAAAATGGGCCTATTTTCATATGCAGATGCCTTGATAGAGAGGTTTGTAGTTGGATTAGCTTTATGGCGGGAGGATTATGGAGCTAACACCCTGGAGTTGTAGCGGTTGGCCATTTGCATTCTTAGCCAAGGGGCTAGTTTCTCTTCTTGTGAGTGCTTGTGGAGCTCATTTGGTCACATAACATCAAAGAAGAGGAATCGCCTTGGCATAACAAAGGTGAATGATCTAGTCTTTGTTAATGCGAACTTGCATTTGCTTAACAAGGTTACTTGGAAGTGCATGGAGGAGCGCTTCATTGGCTTCGGGTCTCATAGCGATGATGACTCATATGCAGATGCCTTGACAGAGAGGTTTGTAGTTGGATTAGCTTTATGGCGGGAGGATTATGGAGCTAACACCCTGGAGTTGTAGCGGTTGGTCATTTGCATTCTTAGCCAGGGGGCTAGTTTCTCTTCTTGTGAGTGCTTGTGGAGCTCATTTGGTCACATAACATCAAAGAAGAGGAATCGCCTTGGCATAACAAAGGTGAATGATCTAGTCTTTCTTAATGCGAACTTGCATTTGCTTAACAAGTTTACTTGGAAGTGCATGGAGGAGCGCTTCATTGGCTTCGGGTCTCATAGCGATGATGACTCAGTCAATAGTCACAGAGTAGAGGGAGATGCAGTTAATGCGGATTCTGTCGATGCCACATGCAGACTTGCCATTCCCATGATTGATCATTATACTATGTAGTTTTGATTTATCATATATTATCAATTCATTTTGTCGCTGTACTCTTGCTTAAAGCTTTGACTCGTCACTCTTGATTGTAGATCATCTATGAATTGACATTGATCATTGATGATTGATGTAATTTGTAATCTCGTTTTTTCAAAGGCCTCGGCCTACAAGTCAAGGCTTGAAACTTGAAATTTACAACTCCATTTTGAAGTTCTCTCATTATATTATGTTTTGTACATCTCTAATTTCAATGGATTTTGATTTTTGTTAAAATTTTTAAAAGTGAAGATATGACATGGCATTCTCTTGTTCCTCGCATCCCTCGAAATGTTCCCGTTTCTAGGGGTCAAAATGT
This sequence comes from Cibotium barometz, assembly GCF_041138505.1. Lineage (NCBI taxonomy): Eukaryota > Viridiplantae > Streptophyta > Polypodiopsida > Cyatheales > Cibotiaceae > Cibotium > Cibotium barometz. The sequence continues at coordinate 37,003,818 of NC_141093.1, read as the reverse complement.
TTCCTCGTTTTCGTTTCTTTGTAACTAGGTCTCCTAGACCTTTTCCAAGTGTGGTGGATTTTTCCACAACGAGAGTGGGCTGATTTGGAATGGCTCCTCTTCCTTCCACGAGAAGGTGGAGGACTTGGTAATCTCTTTGATGGAGATCTTTCTGATGAAGACTCTTGATTTTCATCCGCATCCTCCTTTGTTGGTTGCTCGTTCCCTTTTTTCACTTGCTCAATCTTCTTAGATAGTTGCTCAAAGATTCTCATCAAGTTGAGATCTTGGAGAATAGTGTCCAAATTGGTCATAGTTTTTTTGACCATATGGGTTCTTGGGTCTTCTTGGGTTTGCTTTCCAGTTTTGGTGGCTTGGTCCTCTTCTTGGTGGTGAGTGCTTCCCATTGCATGAAGAAAAAGCAAAAAGCATTGTGTGTAAAGATCGTTATCCCTTGTAGGAGAGGTATAACCTTTGCTCTTATACTATTGTAATAGGCCTTCGTAAGGGTTGCGGCATGATACCTAGCTTATCTTCAAGAAAACAACAAATTCATGGGTAAAACCTTGAGAAAATGTGAAAATAAACGAGAGAGGGAGAGAGAAGAGAGAGAAGACACCACACTAGGGGTCGGAATAGCGTTGGGCTGACCGTCCCCCCCCGCCCCCTCCCCCCCCCCCTTCTGAGTTATATTAGATAAAACTCCTTGGAGGAGTCTTGAGTACAAGTTCTTAGAGTTAGAGAGCTCTCTTATCTTTTTACATGTCTTAACAATGAGATAACAGCTGAATTTATAGTTTTTGCCTAAAAGCACTTGGGAAAATGCTTTAAAACTCACTTATACTCCAAAAAGCATCTTTTTAATAATAAAAGCTCTTCTTTTTTTAGAATTTAAAAAGCTTTTAATCTTTTGCTTTCCAGAATCTGGTTGCATCATTCCAAGCTTGTAAGGTTGCCCTGCGTTGCTATCCTACCACGTGACAGTGCCACGACAGTACTTAAAAAAAAATTAATTTTTTCGTTGTGTTTTTACATGTCAGCAACCCGTATTTTGATGCTTTGGTGACACTTGCTACGTGGGAACACCCTTCTTTTGACCCACAACTTGTGTTTGATGCTATGAGAACTGGCATTTGGAGATACCGGCACATGGATCATCTCATATGTTTCTTTAATTGCCTATTTATAGGTTTGTGATGGTTGGCCATTTTTTAGTCGGACTTTCTAGACCCAAAAAATATGATCAAAAATATCTCTTAATTGGATTCATATTGTGCCCAAAAGATGTCCCACTTATATGGGTGCATGTCCTAGGCATTTATGGGTCCTATTGGGCTGTCAAAATTTGCTCCAATCCGACCCGATTCTACTCCTAAACCTTGCCCTTGAACTTGCTAATACTAAGAATCGTGTCCATGGCAGTGGGCACTCACATAAGTAATCCATGTGACATTTACTTTGGTGACAAAATTGATGTCATGTGCATCACAGATGCCATGGACATGCTCAGAGCTAGATCCAGAAGAGGCAAGCAGATAAAGATTATGAACCAGTAGAAGATGGACATGGAGCAGGACTTGGAGCCAAGATTGGATCAAGAAGGCTGTCGGCTGCAGGAAGGCTGACATCAGCAGTACCAGATGGCTGTCGGCTGAATGGTGGACTGTACCAGAAGGTGTAGCAGCAGTCGGCGCATCAAGGACAAGTACTAGAGCCAGTCGGCTGAGTTTAAGGGATTTTAATGAAGCTGTAACTGGCCGACCAGCAGTCGGCCAGTTCATCATTTAATCCAAGGGGCTATAAATAGCCCCTTTGCTCAATGTCTTAGGGATTCCGCCCACTAGGGGTGTGAGTCAGTAGGAGGGTCCCATAGGGGGCCAGAATTAGGGTTTATCACCTTTTCAAGTGGGCAGCCAAGTGCTGTACAGAATTGTACCTTTTTTGTACATAGTATATACTGAAATTCCAGCACTTCTCACTCTCTCTCTCTACTCTCTCTCTACCTGCGTTTTTGCATCATGGTGCGTTTTTGCATCAGGAGGTCTTCAAGAGTGTTTAGGGCTGAAAGAAGACTACCCAGAGCTTCCGCGCGTTACATTGGTATCAGAGCATCAGGCTCAGCTACGCTAAACGCTGATTCAGTCCCAGATGATGGTGTACAGGTCCAAGGTACAGGAAAGTACACGGATTCGAAGCCCAAGGCGAGGAACACAGATCGGGAAGAACTCCCAGGAGGTTTGTTGGTGGTGTTCCACAGTGCCAGATGGGGATGGCAGTTCCGTGAGCCAGATGGGTTCTAAGGGAACGGTCCCAAGGGAGGTTGATCCTCCAAGGGTGATGTGAGATTGCCAGACTCAGTTCCAGGAACGAAGACCAAGACGGTGTTCAGAGTCAGGGCAGGAATGGATTGTGGACTAGAGGAAGACCAGATGCATAGATCTTCATCAGAGACAGAGTGGTTTGGAGAACAGATCGGATTTTCAGAGAAAAAGGTTTGCCAGGGATGGATGATGACAGAGGGACTTCGGAACAGGATTGGGATGATGACAGTCATCCAAGAGCAGGTTGGATTCCCGTCATCAAGTTTAGCAGAGGGGGATGTCATGTGCATCACAGATGCCATGGACATGCTCAGAGCTAGATCCAGAAGAGGCAAGCAGATAAAGATTATGAACCAGTAGAAGATGGACATGGAGCAGGACTTGGAGCCAAGATTGGATCAAGAAGGCTGTCGGCTGCAGGAAGGCTGACATCAGCAGTACCAGATGGCTGTCGGCTGAATGGTGGACTGTACCAGAAGGTGTAGCAGCAGTCGGCGCATCAAGGACAAGTACTAGAGCCAGTCGGCTGAGTTTAAGGGATTTTAATGAAGCTGTAACTGGCCGACCAGCAGTCGGCCAGTTCATCATTTAATCCAAGGGGCTATAAATAGCCCCTTTGCTCAATGTCTTAGGGATTCCGCCCACTAGGGGTGTGAGTCAGTAGGAGGGTCCCATAGGGGGCCAGAATTAGGGTTTATCACCTTTTCAAGTGGGCAGCCAAGTGCTGTACAGAATTGTACCTTTTTTGTACATAGTATATACTGAAATTCCAGCACTTCTCACTCTCTCTCTCTACTCTCTCTCTACCTGCGTTTTTGCATCATGGTGCGTTTTTGCATCAGGAGGTCTTCAAGAGTGTTTAGGGCTGAAAGAAGACTACCCAGAGCTTCCGCGCGTTACAATTGATGCTTAACCTCCCTTTGCTTTGTGTAGGTCCTCATCTTGCATCAAAATTCCATCCTTCTCATAGTTGAGACAAACACTACCATGAGCATGTCAACTTTCCCTAGGACATGCACCCAAAAGATGTCCCACTTATATGGGTGCATGTCCTAGGCATTTATGAGGTCCTATTGGGTTGTCAAAATTTGCTCCAATCCGACCCAATTCTACTCCTAAACCTTTCCCTTGAACTCACTAATGGTGAGAATCATGTCCACGTGGCACTCACATAAGTAATCCATGTGACATTTACTTTGGTGACAAAATTGATGGTTAACCTCCCTTTGCTTTGTGTAGTATGTCCTCATCTTGCTTCAAAATTTCAGCCTCCTCATAGTTGAGACAAACACTACCATGAGCATGTCAACTTTCCCTAGATAGATGGGTGCACCCTTCCGGCCATTTTTCTCGAGATTTGCATTTGGACAGTAACTAATAAAGAAGATGTGTGTGCCAAGCCAAAACTTGTGAACTTTGGCTGTAATACCATGTTAGAAAAGCTCTCAAATCATGGTTGAGAATACAACAATGTGGCGTGGCCATTTTTATATTCACGCCCAAGATCTTTCAATACGTGTAAATAATGGTCAACATTTGTCACAAATTCCTTACAGCTTCTATTTTTTTTCTAGTGTTCATGTGTGGCATGTGGAGCCTGACATGACATACATGTATGGCTGGTGTAGCCTGACATGGTGTGTCTGTGTGGCATATGGAGCCTGACATGACAGTACATGTATGGCTGGTGTAGCTTGACATGATAGTACATGTGTGGTTGGTGGAGCCTGACATGGTGTACATGTATGGCTCATGGAGCCTGACATGATATAATTCCCTGGGACTAGCTATCTTGGAGATCTTTTGTATTTATGTTCTGGGAAGGTTCCGGAAGGATCATGAGCCCTGGACATTTTATCAGATACAACTGAGCAGATGGGTGTTTCTTTCAGTCTAGCTGCACTCATGTGTGTGCATGACTTTGATTTTATCTTTGGATGACTTGTCTTGTTTGCCTGGACAATGCTTGAGATTTCTGCCTGCGTTGCCCATGGGGCCGGGGACGCCTAGGCACCCTGTGGGGACGTGTATGTGCACACCTGTTTGGGACTGACAGGTGGTCTACATGTGTTTGGCAGGTAAGTGTTCCCCAAAAACTCAATTTACAGCTTTATGAATTCACATGCTAATAATTATTGGTGCAGGTTCACACTCACTTATAAGTGGCCGGACAACTTATAAGTGAGTACACATTGAGGAGGACTTATTTAATACATGTGGCGGCCAAAAGCTGGGCACTGGACAATATTTGAGTCTCCTTCAAGTAGGCTCCCCCTTCTGGACCAAAAAAGCACACGTGGGAGCTAAAACTGGCGGAGGAGCTCTGATCTCGAGTAAGACTCCAGCTTTTTCTAGTGCATGGGAGCTGGTCGACTGCTTCTACAGGCTGTTTATAGCCTTCTACCGTGACAAAAACCTAACAGGTGCATGGGAGGTGCTGGTCAACTCCTTTTGCATGTTCTCCACTATTGGCCAGTTGATTTACAGCTTGAACAGAGGCTGGTCAGATGATAAAAACAGAGAGGAAGAGCTGGTCGTGGGCATTCCGACAGTTTTCCTTTTGACCGGGGGCTTGCAGGCTTGTGTACTGCTGTTGGACGATTTCTTTTGAGGCACTGAGGGCTGGCTGACTGTTGAAAACAGCTTTTGAGGGCTGGTTGACTTGCTCTATGAGCCAGACTGGAAGAAGACGATGATGTTCTGTTGTCCCGGGCTGATGTGGGAGTGCTATGGGCTATCCATAGTTGTCCTGCTTGATGCCGGGAATGCTCACCTGTGCTGAGAATTGTCAGCAAATTCAGTTTATGTTATGTTTTCTTGTTTTCATATTGTATTGGAAGAAACAGGTGTAGCTAGTGGTGAACCCTAGGCACCCGCAAAGTTGTATTGGAAGCAGATTCCTTTTTGGTAATCTAGCCATCAAGGGGGGGGGGGGGGGTGGTCAGCCCATCTTTTGGCCCCTAGTGCGGTGTACTGTGCAGATTTGTCATCTAGTTTTATCTGGCATGCTTATGTGTATTTTCAGATTTCATGATAAGATTTTTCCGTGTACAGTTGCCCTTCCGTTTACAACATTACACAAAAAAGCAACAGATTACAAAGAAAAATCTACCACTGAATATCCCCACTGATACAACACATGCCTTGCAACTTGCAAGCTCCACACATGCGCTTCAAGATCCTAGAGTACAAAGAAAAATCTACCGCTAAATATCCCCACTGATACAACACATGCCTTGCAAGCTCCACACATGCGCTACAAGATCCTGGGTGTGACCTTTTGCACACACACCCAAGATCTTTCAATACACTTAAATAATGGTCAACATTACACAAAAAAAGGAATGGAGTACAATGAAAACTCTATCGCTGAATATCTCCACTGATGCAAGTTACAACACATGCCTTGCAAGGTCCACACATGCGCTTCATGATTAAAGCTTAAAATGGCATTTGAACTGCTCAGATATGAGAGCTCCCCATAAAGGAGACATTACAAACATGAGGTAGCCGGATCTTGGGCATCATATGATACTGAGGGTAGAGCAGTGATCTCTTACACCCCCATCAATGTCTACCTAAAGGAGAACATAACCAAGTGATCCACACAGATGTAGACCCATAACATGGCAAAGTCTTAGTTTTAGTCCAAGACTCAAGTTAGTGCTGGTGTCTTCTGTTGCTAGATGGTTCAAGAACTCACTTTTTCATGTGTGTAAATTCTCTTTTTGGTCCAGGTCTTCCCCATCGATAGGAGCTTCAGTTCTTGCTCAAAGACTCCTACCCAATTGGAAGGAAGGTAAATGGCTGCAGCTTTTTCTAAAGTCAGTGTCTATATTAGAATTTCAAGGGTGGATTTTAATTTGCATAATATGATGTATGCAGCACCTTCTCATGCTCGAAAAACATACGAAGAATTCCTTGGTGCAGTGGCAGAATTAGTTGGTGGAGAGCTCCTCTCGGAGGAGCTCTATGAAGCAGCAACAACTGTGTACAATATTCTCATCAGAGAGCCACAGGATTCAACCTCTGGTGTAAATAAAAAAAAGTGAGCCTGTTGTTGCTTTCTACAGCTAGGTGCTTGTAATGGCTTAATCAAAACCTTGAAGTTAACGGTTCTTTGTGTACACTCTGCATGGCAACGGAACACTGAATTTGATGGGTTATGCCCTGACTCTGTTGTGGAGATAGTGTGATTTGGATTGTTGTAAATGGGAGAAGTTTTTTATGACAATTTCTTATTTGGGAGCTGCTATGAACTCCTAGTTATAGGCAGAGTATCTCAACTTAGCATCTTAGAGTTTTGCTACTCCTGTAGGCTGCAAACAGCTCCAATGCTTCCCCCCCCATTGGCAGATTTTCTCTACTTTACTCTTGACTGGGCCCAAGATTTGACATTTCAATAGCCCCCTTTTTTATGGTTCTTGTACTGGTCATCTTGTTGATGGCACACCTGTCATGATGAGTTAGGCTAGTGTAATACTAGATGGGAGATATTTTTATTTTAACTTGGTTCTCACTATATTTTATAGATTGATCTAATTGATAAGCTGTTCATGCTGTTCACTAGCAGGGAGGAGCTCCTTTCAACTTTCGGATCTTTATCTTCAGATGTAAGTTTTGAGAAGACTACAATAGTAGCTCAGAGGCTTCATGACTTGGAAGTCCATCTTCTGCGTTCTTCAAATGCTAAAGGATGTACATCTACTGAAGTACACACATCAGCTGACAATGAATTTGGAATGGACCTTGATTTCAAAAGTCCATCTTATCGATCAAATGAAAGGGTTGACGAAGAAGGAGATGATGATTGGGATTTCGAAACAGGTCAGCCGAAGGTATTAGTTGAGAAACAAAAAGGTTTTGCAGCCAACGAGGGTCTTTTCATGAGTGGCGGGGATGCAATTGACATGTCAATGGTTGCACTGACAAATAGAACCACAAAAATTGGTTTAAGGTGGTTTAAGGATCTATGTGATCAAATTGCACACTTAGGAGCACAGTTTTCTGGAGACGAGCTGGCTATGACTCTCCTATGTGTGCTGGATTCCAAGGGTACAGGGGATGAGGTATGAATGCTGTGAGATTGATTGTATTCACTTGGTCTTAATACGTATGTAAAGCCGAAGCTCCTACATGTGTGTTCTTGGATATAGTCTCTCTCTTAATATGCAATTTTTGCTTAAACAGATTGCTGGGGAGTTGTTTGATATAATTGGAGATGTTGACTTCGAGCAGATTCAAATGATTCTACAGGCATGGTCAAAACAAGTCTCTTCTATTGATTGAAGTTAGCTGCAATTTGTGGCATAAATAAATATAAATATATGAATATATGAACACAAATATAAATATCAATATAGAAGTATATAAATATAAAGGTATGAGTATAAAAATAAAAATAAAAATATATATGATCTAACTCCATATATGTGTTGTTTGGAAATTCTATGTATGCAGCATCGAAGAGATCTAGTTGATGCAGCCCATAGAGGTTTAGAGAATCTTAAGCTTGAAAGAGCCGGCAACACTCAACAGCCAAGAATGCCTAGCTATGGTACACAGGTGCGGCACTTTTCATGCACCCTCGATAGGTTGCAATAACGATTGTTTGTGTGCATGTGCATATGTGTGTGGTACTTGCTACCTGAAAGAGTGGACTGACACATGGAGTTTGTGGTGCCATTAGCTTTCTTGAGGTTTTATTAACTTTCATGAAAGAGCCGAGTCACAGTGTACTTACTATCCTCTTGTGTCTCATGCAGGTCAGTGTGCAAACAGATTTTGATCGGCAGATAGACAAGCTTCGCCGTAAAGAAGAAAAGAGGAATCACAGGCGTGGATTGGGGAATACAGCATTCGGGGAATTGGAGATTGAATGGTTAGCAGGAGTGGGAGGATTTTCTGCCTTGGTGAAAGCAAGTGAAGGTTTCCTAGACAGCCTGATAGGACAAGGTGATGAAATAGGAACTTTTTCAGGGACAGCCCTACCACAGGGGACTACTCGAAAAGTTCTCAAAGGCTTTGAGGAGGTCAAGGTTCCTGCAACACCAACAGCTCCATTGAAGCCAAAAGAACGCCTGGTAAGTATCAAACCCATCACATGGTTGGTGCAGATCACTGAAATGTTTGTGACAGGTTAAAATGCAATAATGCATGTCTCAGCAAATTAGGTTTTGACGTTTTTGAAATTCCAGGTCTTCATTATTGAAAAGTTCTCTCTTTAGCTCAATGCTATGGCATTGCTTATGCTTGTTGGCAAAAAGGGTAGTACCCAATAGGGTCCCAAGCTGTTTTTTTTGGGGGGGGACTTATTAATAATGTAACATGGGTGCTTGCGGAATTGTGTTTATGAATTGATTGATTGTGATTAGTGCTTAATTAAAGACTTAAACCCATGCATAAACTGCTTCTTCTTCATGCTCAATACACAATAGAGAGATGGCCTAATCTACCATGTATAACTAACATGAAGTTATATACAATGCGGAATAGAGATACTTAATGGTAGCACTGCTTCTCGTGAGCTCTCAATGTGATTGATTGATCAATGAATGAATATGACTAAGGCCTAGACTCCTATTTATAGTATCTAATGTTGGTGAGTTGGTTACCAACTCTATCAACTCTAATAATAATGTCCAACTAAGTGTGTTCACACAATAACCCACTAACTCTTTCCACAATGGGCTGCTCATTGGGTGCTTGGACAATATTACACTGGTTTGGCATAATGGATAGAAGCATGTCCACTTCACACTTGGGAGAATGTGCACGTGACATACCCTCTTGCTTAACTTGGAGCACGGATGCAAATGTGTCGGAATATGCAGCGGATATGAGACAAACAACTGAGAGCATAGCGTAGCAAGACACCACGATGAAGATGAGCAAACGCAAGAGAACCACCAGCCTGAAAACGCAGGATTGTGTGAAGAAGAGCAAACGCAGAAGAGAGAGAGAAGCTGTATGAATTGTGCTCTATATACAAGATCTGGTACAATATCCAATGACAATGGAGTGTGGGGGGGCAAGCCCTAGCCCCATCTGCTCACGACCAGAAAATACCAGTGTCAGCCAGAGAAACTCAGTCGGCCATCATTGTACAACAGGTCGGGAGACAGATGACCAGTCGGCCAGAAGAAAGGAGCAAGTCGGGTAGCACAGCAGCCCCATGTCCACACAAAATTAGGGGAAAATACATGGAAAAACAGGGGAAAAATGGAGAAACACCTAATGGGTGGGCACACCCACAACAGAGGCCCTAGTGTGTAATGTACAGACAAGAGATGACTGCTAACACCCCCTCTCAGCTCCTGGATGTGGAATCAACCCCAGTGAGCTAGAGTGCCGCTGGAGCATCGCTTGAGGTAGAGACTTTGTGAAGAGGTTAGCCGCATTGTCCTCCGTCGAACAAAACTATAGCAAGATGTCATCACAAAAAAATTCTCAAGAACAAAGTGACTCTGGATAACCATGGGCTCCTCCTGTGGAAACCCAATCTCGCAAAGTAACCTTTGCAACCGCACCACCTCGTAAGCAACACCACAAAAAGCCCGGTACTCTACCTTTGTAGACGACAAGGCAATAGTTGGCTGCCACTTGCTCTGCCATGAAACAGCTCCTGAGCCAAGGGTAAAACTGTAGCTTGATGCAGATCTCTTCCTGTCTGGATCTCCTCCCCAATTTGAGTCACTCCAACCATGGAGTCTGACTCCATCCATCATTCCCCCTCTAGTATCATAGAAGAGTCCAAGATCCTTCGTACGTTGCAAAAACCTCAAGATCTGCAATCCTGCGTCCCAATGAGTCTTCAAAGGCGTTTGTAGAAATGAGCTCAACAGCCCCATCGGGAAGCTCAAGCCCAATCTGGTGTTCAACAACCAAATCAATGAACCAAACCGCTTCCGAAACACAGAGGTATCAACTTGCTCGCAAGGATCATCAACTGTAACTTTGGTATGCAAAGTCGTGGGAATCTACTGAAGACCATACAAGGCCTTCCGGAACATATAAAAAACCACTCCCTCTGAACCCGAAACCTCAAAGCCCGGAGGCTACTCAACGTCCACCTCCTGTTGCAAGTCACCATTTGCCACTTGCTTGGCTTTCCTACAAGTCCCCTGGGAAAGAGCTTCCTCAACTTCAGGAGGCTCGTTGTCCTGAATGATATGAGACATCAAAGCATAGTTTGCCTGTGAAGGCTCCTCTGACTGACGAACCCGAGAACTGGAGTGTTCTTGCCTGTTGCCATCCTCGAGCAAGCCATCCACCATCTGGTCCCGGAAAGCCTGCTAGAGCGTATCCACACACAAGTGGTCATGATGAAACTGTCACACATCACCTAATTGAGAACTTGTAAGAGAGAGTGCTTAGAGTTTGTAAATCCCATTCTCCACTCCACCTTCTCGTATAACCTGGCTTGTCGCTTTGTCCCGAAGAGCAACAAAATGCTCCTCAAACTCCACTCGTACACCAATCTTGCAAACCTCATGCACTGACAGTAGATGAAAACCAAGAGATGGGACAAAAAAGAACCTGGGAGGAATGCTTCCCCCCTTTGCCATTGGGAACGATCTCTAACCTTCCCTCATTGTAAATAGGGATAGTGGACTCGTCACCAATCAGGATGTGACCTGCGTGCCTCTGAAGATCCTGTAATAACTCCCGGGAAGGAGTCATGTGCCTGGAAGCACCACTGTCTAGAATCTAGTCCCGAGTGTACCTAGTGGTAAGTCCAACCGCCTCCCTGCTTGAAGAAGATGAAACACCGGTGTCCATAATCTCTAAGTGCACAAAAGTCAAAGTCTTCACGGTTACTGTTGAGAAATCTGCACCCTGCTCGGTGCTTCACTTAGGACATTTCCTCCAATAGTGGCCTTTCTCGCCACAATTGTTATAGGTCCTCTTTGCCTTCAAGGCGTCACGATCCATGTCGGGCTCTTGCTTGGAAGACTTCTCCCGTGAAGACTTCCCTTTGCCTTTACTATGGCCTTGCGATCACTGGCTAGTCAAGGCCTCAGAACCTCCGCCCTGTGGAGGGTTCGTAAAACACTCTTCCTGGTCCAAGACCATAGGCACAAGCTCCTCCCATGTGATGGTGCTGAGCCTGCCACTGGTGATCAAAGAGGAGTAGAAAGCTGAGTACTGAGAGGTCAGATGAGACAGCAAAGTGATGGCCATGTCCTTTGAAGATATCTCCTTCCCAGCCTGAAGAACCTCCTGTTGAAGAGCTTGCAACTTGTTGATGCGCTCCCGCATTGTTGAAGACTTTGCAGGATCCATCACCCGCATCTACACTTCCAAGGAGATCCGCTTCATGGGTGATACCTTGTTATACAAAGAAGCCAAATGTTGCCAAATCCCTCTGGCCAGTGTCATATGTTTTATATGATTAATCACTTGTGGTGTGCAATTAAGGAAGATGAAAGAACACACACGTGCATTGACACGATCCCACAACTGTGCCTAAGCCTCCCGTTCTTTCCGAGTAGAGGGTAAAAGCTCCCCGTCCTCCAACTTTGGCCATGGAACACCAACAATAATGAAATCAGCCAAGTCGTAAGACTCCAATACAGACTCCATCATAACCTTCTAGTGGTCCCGTCCGATTGTCGATCCACCGGGAACGTGGGGAGTGTAGGAATCTTCACGTGCTTCTCAGCCATCTCAACCAAGTCTGCCATCTCAGGGGGGTTACTTTGGTCTTGTGAAGGGAGGGTGGGTGGGAAAAAAAATGAAGAACAGGTTGCAACTAATATGCAAGGTGGCTGTCCAACGGTACTGGCCACCTTCTACCCAATCTCCAAGTCCCGAACAGCCCAAGAGATCTCCAATTAGCACCAAAAAACCAGCAGTTCCGCAAGCTCTTCAAGCTCCAAGGTCTTCAAGAAATAGTCCCACAAGCTCTCCAATGTCTCCAACCTTCAAGCCACTTGGGGCTCTGATACCATGTTGGAATACGTAGCGGATATGAGACAAACAACTGAGAGCACAACGTAGCAAGACACCACGATGAAGATGAGCAAACGCAAGAGAACCACCAGCCTGAAAACGCAGGACTGTGTGAAGAAGAGCAAACGTAGAAGAGAGAGAGGGAAGCTGTATGAACTCTGCTCTAGATACAAGATCCGGTACAATACCCAATGACAATGGAGTGTGGGGGGTAGGCATATGGCCCTGGGCTGCTGGTCGGCTAGCCCAAAACAGGTCGACAGCTGCCCCATCTGCTCATGACCAGAAAATACCACAGTCGGCCAGCATTGTACAACAGCTTGGGAGGTAGATGACCAGTCGATCAGCAGAAAGGAGCAAGTCGCGTAGCACAACAATCCCATGTCCACACAAAAATAGGGGAAAATACATGGAAAAACAGGGGAAAAATGGAGAAACACCTAATGGGCAGGCACATCCACAACAGAGGCCCTAGTGTGTAATGTATAGACAGGAGATGATTGCTAACAAAATGTTGCTCCACCTCTCCAACCTGGTATGGATCGTATGGTGAACTCGCTCTTTGCTCCACACACCTATCCGAACTCCAGTAGCATGGCTAGTGGTCCTCCTGTCTTTGATGATGTCTCTGCTACTGTCTCCTTGGGAATTGCGGGCATTGAAACTAGGTCCTCTACCTCTGAATGCTCAACTCTCATGGTAGGCACCATTGCAAAATCGCTTATCTCATCCTCCTCAATGGATTTGAAGAGACTTGATGACTCCTGGTTTTCCTTGAAAATTGGAATGGACTCCCGGATGGGTTGCCCTCTAATCTGTGTGGATCATAGCTTGGTAGTGTTTGCTCTTGGGCTCATCCTCCAGAATCTGCTCCTTACTTGGGAACGTCAGCACCTTCAGAATCTATATGTGATGGTGCCTGCAAAATCTGTACGAGTTGTACCTATTGTACTCGCACATTTATGCAAATTTGGGCCTTTTTGCAATTTCAGCACAAATTGGGACATTCAACCTTCGAGGCAACAAAATTACTTGTCAGTTATTAGCTATCAATTTCTCTCCCTACAGGACTTTTTTGAAGTCGATTGCTGTGAAAAGGCAGTTTGCAATTGTGTGTGGTTCCCAAGGGAAATTTGGCCAAAGCAATAGAGACATTGTGTGTCGCTCGAACACTTTAAGTAAAGGCACAAAATGCAAGAGATGTATTTGGGGTCTTGTCTCAAGAGGACAAGCTCGATGGCATAAACTCTTACCTTTTTTTTTTTTTTTTTTCCTGGAAACAAGATCCTTCTATTAGTTAACAGAAAACAGCTAAATACAAACTCACCTCCATGTACGGAGCAAGGATCAAAGAACAAAAAGGGGGGAAGGATGCACTCTTCCTACGGCTGGCCGCTTTATGAGGAGAAGGCTATCTCATACAAGGGGTAGGGGAGGGAATAACCACACAGGTGGTCTGTAGTGCCAAGTGGGCTCACCACCCCTATCTGTGAGAAAAGGACTAGGTCGCTAGAGCCTCAGTAAGGCTTCTTGATGCTTCTGCATACGGTGAGAACCACCTTGAAGCTTCCCCCACTGGCCACGGAGGGTATGAATGATGTTGAGCTAGATGCTCCTGATGGACTCTGCAGGTGGGGTGTGGGTGCCTTCGTCGGCGTTGTTGCATCGAGCTCTCCAGATGTGCCATGCGGCAATGCTGCTACAAATCTCTCATCTTTGACTTGAACTTGGAGTCCAGTAGGACTAGTAGATGGGGCTAGGATTGGCACTATTGAAATGCGAAGGTGAGAGACCTGAAGGGCTAGCCCCCTACCTTCCTTCTCATAAGCCATGATAACCTCGGCCTCAGTGGCCCACTGACAGTGCCCCATGTAATAGTATGGGAAGAGGCCTTGTCCCTAGTGAAGATGCGGAGAATCCATTGCGAAACTTGCTGAGCCTTCGGGCCAATCCAAAAGACAATGTGGTTGAGACTTCTGGGGATGGCCCACATCTTGGACATGTTGCTGGTCTAACTCCAATGGCCAACCACGTGCCAACCTGCAAACTCCTATGTGCTAGCCGCCACAAAAAGATAGTCATCTTTCGAGGTCGAAAACTATCCCAGAGCCTCTTCCAGAAATTCGAGAGAGTGCAGTGAGAGGCCCTGAGACTTCAAGTGTCCTGCAACTTGATACTGAGTAGAAAATACTGGAAAATACTGAAAAATGTATATCAGGTAGATCCATGTATGCTGATCAGCTGAAGTGTTTCCCTCTCCTTAGATCAAGTATCTCCGCCATGGGGCTGTCTAGAATGGAGAGGTCGTAGAAGCGAGGTAGGCGCCTCCGATGCCGAGCGAATAGGGCCTCGGTTACTACTGGTGGGGCACCCAGCTTAGCCTGAACAATCTCATGTGGTACTGCTGATTTGCTCCGAATCATGCGGGCAATCATCATAATCAGTGGTCTCTCCAATTGTCTCCATCCCTCATCTGTCCCTCTCTGAGATATGTGATGTATACTTGGTCCCCAAATTGGAGCTCCGTACAGGAGGGTCGGTGTGACAAGCGTATCAAATAGCCACAATTTGGTGCGTGGCTCTTGAAACTGTATGTGTGTCTCAAGTGCCCCCAAGGCTGCATGCCCTCAAGCTAATCTAGTTGCCTGCTACCTCCTTTAGGGAGAAACGCGGTCCTGTGAAAGTAACTCCCAAGTAGACATATGACCTGACGTACACTTCCGGCTCCCCTTGGAAAGTGAACTGAGGCTCTGATCTCGTCACCCATGCCTGTGGTGTTAAACACCATAACCTTGGTTTTCCCAAGGTTCACTGTCAGATCTCTATCCGCAAAAAAAGCTTGTAATGCATCCAGGTGTCTCTGTAATCCCTCCGGAGAGTCTGAGATTAGAACAATATGATCAGCATATAACAAGATGGGTATCAACACCCCTGCCAGGCATGCCCTTGGGTCTCCCAATCTGTCTACATAATCAGAGACCGCATCAATGTATAGTCCAAAGAGGGTGGGCGATAGCGGGCATCCCTGCTTCAACCCTATCCTGATGGTCACCCTATCAGATAGTCTGCTTGGAGCTCGGACTCTGCCTGTCTCACAGACTCATACAAAGCATATATCCCCCACTGCATATCCTCGGGTACCTCAATGTCATGCAAACTGTGCATAAGCTTGGCACGTGGTACGGTATCGAAGGCTTTGCGGAAGTCCACAAAGCAGCAGTATATCCTTCTCTTCTGTGCCCTGCCCTCTTCAATAAGTGCCCGAAGTGTCAGTATGTGATCCAAGGTAGTAAATCCTCTCTTGAAGCCAGCCTGTCCATGTGCTCGATGACCATGCCTCTCTGCCCATCGGCTCAGCTCCGACTCCAATAAAGAGCCAGATAGTTTGGCCAAGTAATGACCAATCATGATCGTCCTGTAGTTGCATGGTACCATGGGGTCCCCACTCTTAAAGAGTGGTACAATGATACCTCTGTCCAGCTTGTCGGGAAACCCTCACAAATGGCACGATTAAACACATGTATGATGAGCAGAGCCAAAGTGTCTCGTGCATATGAGAACTGCTCTCCAACTAGCCAATCATGATCTTGTGCCTTTCCATTCTGTAACGTGTCTATCGCATCTAGCACCATCCGCATAGTAAAAAAGGTGCTCCTAGCCGGTCTAGCTCCCGGTGGAGGGGGGGTGGGGGGCTGTCCTGGTGCATCATATAGCTCACTAGCATAAGTATGCCATGCCTCAGGTGCAGTAATCGGAGTACCAGGCTGTCTCTCCTGCAACATCTTCCATGCCCTCTTGCTGTCCTTCCCCAGGAAGAGTTGGTAGATCTCCTCCTCTAGCTTAGCTTGGTAGGCTCGTTTCTTCCTCTGCACAAGGCGCCGAAAGATCGTCCTGGCGTGTCTATGCGTGTGAGACCCAATGGCAATCTCACGTTGTAGCTGTGCTCGTGTCTCAAGACACTCATCATCATACCAATTGTTCTGTGGGGCAGTGTTGCGGGGGTGGGTGGAAGGGATCATAGTGCAGGGAAACGCATATGAGGCGGATGCATGTAGCACACCTGCCAATCCTCTCGTGATCTCGTCCAGAGGGCTATGCGGGTCTAAAGCGAACAAGCCAAGCCATCAGATACTGCATCTCGGTAAACCCCAACTGTCTCACGTGTAAACTGATATCTCGAGTACCTAGGTAGATGAGTGGCTGGCCCATCTCTCGGGGGTCTACCTACTAGTGTGTGACTCAGGTATGCATGATCGGCTGCTATGCCAATGGGCCTACTGGAAATCGTGAAACCCCGCACATCAGGTATCAATGAAGGAGATCCCATCAAGTAGTCCACTTTGCTGGCTCCTTCTCTAGAGTTCCAATGTGTGAGCATCTGATCCTTGCCATCTCGATAAGCCATTGTATATGACCAATCCATGTGCACTCCCGAGTGTGAGAAAATGCCTGCCATAATCTGTAATCTCCCCCTCATCTTGTGCTGATCTCTGCAACCCTACATCCTCTGCCATGATCTCCCGGTACATAGCCTCTTGAGTATCATACAGCTCTATGTGCTCTGTGCCTGTATGTGCATTAAAGTCTCCCAACAGTAATATGTCTCCCATGCTGGCAAACCTCATGATATCATCATATAGTGGTATATAGGGCGACTCTCCTGATGGTGCAAACATGGAGTGGGCTGGGGGAAAGTAGCATACCGCCACATATAGCTCGTGGACTGCTTTAGGCCCCAACATTACTCCGGAACAGTTCGGGGGCGAGCAAAAGCAGCGTACCAAGGAGATTGTGGACACTTGGCTACCTAAGTGGCAAGTCCATTTTCAGTTTCATCCATATGATGATGGAAAAAAATCCAGTTAGCAGCTTTCCTCTCAGGCAAAGCTTTGCTTTGGTGGAAGGAACTCAACCCTAAGCCAACGACTTGGGCACAATTCGAAGACGTCTTCAAGAAGGAATTCCTCAAGAAAGAGGATGATTATGATGTTGCCCGGTTTACAGCTTTGACCATGACCTCGCAGCACCTCCCCCCCTCTGCATATTCGGACCCACATGTACCTCGCATCTGCATCTCTATGTACCACATGTATTTTGTCATGAAGCTCCTCCCTGTAAAGTATTGCCACTCCTTCAGATCCTCGGGTACCTTCCACTGTGCGTGGCTGAGGGCGGAAAACTGATTCCAATCTATACCCCCGTACGTCAGGAAGCCTCTTGTTCGTGCACTGATGGGTCTTCGTATACATAGCAATATCATTGTGTCTGAAAGTATCCTGCATCTGTTCTAAGGGCTCCGTGATGATCAATATCTTCGCCCTAGTTTCATCTCTGCCTACTCGCCATGCTCTGGTAATTCGTACATCAGTGGCTCCAATTTTTGTTGCAAGAGCTTTTGCATCCTCTTGGGGATTTCCCTTATCTTCCCACCCCAACTACACGTACATGACGTGCCCGTCTCTTGGCTTCCTCTTCCAATGTAGCATTCATCACCTCTACTTTATTGACTGGTGTATCCTTATGTTTTTTTACTACTCCAATCCATGGGTTGACTTCCTCAATTCGTTTCTTTGTGGCACTGGCAATTTCAGCCCATGAATGCATTTCCTTCTCACTTGCAGCCACTTTTGCCTTGCATGATTCCAAAGTGTTTTGCATTTCTGTGATGTCTTTTTCGCGGTCAGCCATACATGTCTTCAAAGTGCCTTCTTACGACGCAATTGTTGTGCCAATCTCTCGGAGCATGTCATCCTTCCATTTCTGTATCTCTTTTTTCATTTCCGTGTGCATCAAGGCTTGGGCTAATTCCATCTCAACCCGTACTTGGGCTTGCATTTCTCCTTTCAATTGGACATATATCTCTTCCTTCAGCGTTTCATATATCACTTTTCTTTGGGCATGCATATGCTCGGTCCATTTCTTTTCAAGCTCCTGTCGCATGGTGTTCATCTCTATCTCCTCATAAAGGGCCTCATCTCGTTGTGCCATCTTCGTAATCCTTTGTGAGCCAGGGGACATGATTCCTTCCCTCAGTCTTTTGCGGTAGGCATTTGGTGCCTTTGTGGGGGTGTGAAAGGTTGTCTCACCATCCTGTTCCCCCTCCAGGGGTTGAGACATGTTTTCCCCTACTAGTTGCTGCCTTGGGGGCCTGAGCAAGGGTGTGTGGGAAAAGGAAGCAAGCTTGAGAACAAGGGTGGGTGGGAAAAGGAAGCAGGACTGAGAACTGGCTGCGCACAGAGTACAGAACTGAGAACTAGCTGCGCACAGAGTAGAGGCGTGCAGGTGGGTGCGCATAAAGCAGGCGCACAGAGCAGAGGCGCACAAGTCAAGCAAAACTCAATGGGCCTATGAGAGAGAGAGAGAGACGAGAGCTTGAGAGAGAGCATGAGAGCTCGAGAGAGAGAGAGAGAGAGAGAGAGAGAGAGAGAGAGAGAGAGAGAGAGAGAATGAAATGAAATGATATATTAACGTCTTCAAAAGGCCAAAATGACCTATGAGACCAAAAAGGTTACAACAATTGGTGGATCTGATACAATGTCTGTGCAAGAAAAGCTAAAAACAACTAACTGAAACTGAAATAACTGTGAGGAAAAGTATGGTACTAGGAGCTCCTAATGGATAACATCTGGGAGGAAAACTCTAGCAACAAAGGTAAGCATCATACACATCACTATCCAAAGATGTCTCTCATCGGTCGATGGCGGATATCCTCAATGTCCTCCATGGTGAGTACTCTGACTGGACGTCTCCCATGCCGTGCTAGTATGGTCCTGATCCTCTGTTGTAGTCTCCGCCGGTGTCGAGATGGGCCTCTCATCTTGGGGCGCCTGGACCACCCCAGCTCTATAGCCCGATCAATTAGTGTACCTCTAGTGCGGCTATACTCTGGGGCTAGCTGCAATGCCTGCTGGCCTGACTGCTCAATCTCTGGTCGAAAGAAGTCTGTAATCTGCCTCTGTAGGTGTGTCTCCCTCTCTGATCCCGTCCCTCTCAAGAAACCCTCTCTATGTCTACGAAGCTCCAGCAAGTATAATCCGAGGCATCTCTGATCCTGGTATCTCATGACTCTAGAAAGTGGTCCGAAACCCTCTCTAAACAGGCAGTGAAAACGGCCTCGTATCTCATAATATACTGGACAGTGACATATGTAATGTAACTCTGTCTCTGGCTCCATCTGGCATAGCTGACAAATCCTGGCCTCAGCTGGTACTCCTCTGAATCTGCCAGTCTCAATCTCTAGCTGGTGTGAGGATGTGCGCATCTGACCAATAACACACCGTACCCCATGAGAAAGATGAGTATCCATGTAGCTGGGTCTAATCACAAACCCATCCTGCGTGAGCTGGAGAAGATGATCTCTATAGAAAGCCATCTTCGTACCAAGCTCCTGTGTCGGCTGTATCCATGTCCTCCTAGTGTCCAGCTGAATCAAGTCCTGCCTGATAAGTCTGGTAATCTCTGCCCGTGTGAGAGAGAGGGAGGGTGCATCGAGGGAGTACTGAAATGAAGGTAGCCTTTCCATACTAAAGCCATGCAACTGGAACCAAGCTGTCATCTGTGCATACCAACATGATCCGTCTCCTTGTGATGCCAACTGTCGTGAAGACTCCAGGGCTAAGCGAGCATATCTGTCTCTAGGGAGAGCCCAAGTGCTATGTATAAAGGAGACTGATCGAGTGAGTGCCTCTACCACCAATGGGGGGGCAGCCATCTCTGCACGGATAATATCATGTGGTACGGAGGCCTTGGCCCTAATCATCCGGGAGATCATAGAAACCAAGGGCCTCTCCATATGTCTCCATCCATCAGTGCTACCAGCTCGGCTGTGGTGATCCACTGAGGGTCCCCATATCTCCACTCCATACAGCATGACTGAAGTGACCAAACTGTCAAAGAGCCAGAGCTTTGTTCGAGGTTCCTGAAACTGAACCTGCGAACACATCCTCTCTAGTCTCCCCAATGCTGCATAAGCTCTGGTCAATCTAGTCTCCACTGCTCTCCTCAAGGAAAATAGTGGGCCACTGAAAACCACACCAAGGTAAGTATATGCATCTGTATACTCCACTGTCTCCTGACCATATGTAAAGGTGGGTACTGACCTCCTAACCCACTGTGCTGTGGTGTTAAACACCATCACCTTGGTTTTACCAAGGTTAACAGACAATCCACTGTCTTGTGCAAATGTGTGCAATGCATCCAAATGACGCTGCATCCCCTCTGGAGAATCTGAGATCAGCACAATATCATCAGCATACAATAACAGCGGAATCCATGTCCCTGCTAGCTGTGCTCCTCTGTCACCCTCCCGCTCTGCATAGTCTGAAACCTCATCCACGTACATCCCAAATAAGGTGGGAGAAAGGGGGCAGCCCTGTTTCACTCCAATAGTGGAGTGAACCATCTCAGATATACCCTGAGTAGTACGTACCTGTCCCACAACTGTCCTGTATAAAGCCATGATTCCCCAAATCAGCTCTGTGGGCACTCCCATCTCCTGTAGTCTGCGCATCAGTCTGGCTCTCGGTACTGTGTCAAAAGCTTTGCGGAAATCCACAAAGCAACAATAAATCCTCCTGCCATATAATCTGCCCTCCTCAATAATAGCTCTGAGTGTCAAGATATGGGCAAGAGTGGAGAAACCTCTCCTGAACCCTGCCTGCCCTGATGCACGTATGCCCTCTCTCTCTGCCCATCTACTCAACTCCTGCTCAAGAATAGATGCATATAATCTAGCCAATGTGTGACCAATCATGATGGTACGATAATTCCCAGGAAGCATGGGATCCCCTGACTTGAAGATAGGCACAATCGTGGACATATTCCAAGTCTCAGGAAAACCCTCACACATGGCTCGGTTAAACATCATAGCAATAAGCTCTGCAAGCATATCTCTGGCATGAATAAAGTGCTCTGCTACCAAACCATCATGGTCATATGCTCTCCCAGTCCTCATCCTGTCAATAGCTTTCTTTACCATCTCAGCAGTAAAGAAAGCACATGTCTCTGGGCATGGCTCCGATGGGTCTGGCAGGGGCGGCTGTCCTGCTGCTGTGTACAGAGATGCTGCATACTCACCCCAAATCTCTGTGGAGGTAATGGTTGGTGATGGTGAATGCTCATGAAATAGTCTCCATGCCTCACCTGAGTCCCAACTCATAAATAACTGATACAAATCCCTCTCTAACTGAGCAAGATAAGCCCTCTTCTTCCGTCGCACTAGGTGCCGGAAGGTAATCCGTGACTGTCTATGAGTGGTAACATCCATGAGCACCTCTCTCTGTAATCTGATCCTCATCTCTCTGCACTCCTCATCATACCAACTGTTCTGGGGCATGTTCCCAGATCGTCTCCGTGTAGGCTGACTATGGGGATATGCCTCTGATGCTGTAGCATGAAGCGTATCTATCAATATCTGAGTGAGCTCATCTAATGGCCGTCCCGGCTCCTCGGCACATAAGCGTCTGTATATCTCATCCGTGTACACGGTGTCAGTCTCCCTCGTAAAGGTATAACGAGTGTGTGTGGAGACCTGTCCCAATGGAGCGGTGTTGAACTGAAATGTGAGAGTGAAGGACAAGATAGCATGATCCACTGCTATTCCAACCGGCCTAGTGCCTACCATAAAATCCTGAAAAGAGGGAATGAGACTGGGCCGAGCCATAACATAGTCCACTGTACTAGCACCATGCCTATGTGGAAAGCAAGTGAAACCGCCCGATGTCGGGAATCTCTGTAGGCCATTCAGGATGGCCAATCCATGTGCAGTCCCCATGTCTATCAAATACCGCCCATACACTGTATGTTCCTCATCCTGTGATAGTCTAGATAGGCCCATATCCCTAACATCAAGCTCCCTCAACATCTCCTCTGAGGTATCATAAAATACTGTCTGGTTATGGGCGGTCCTGGCATTGAAGTCCCCCAGGAGAATGATGTCACCATCCCTGGAGAACTCCCAAATATCATCATCCAAAATAGAAAAGGGAGACTGCCCGCTAGGTGATGCATACACTGATGTACTAGGAGCAAAATAGCATATAGCAATGTAGAGATATCTACCCGTCTTTGGCCTCAGTCTAACCCACATGTACCTAGCCTGCTCATCTCTGCGGACTATATGTATCAGTGGCTGTAGCTCCTCTCTAAACAATACTGCCACTCCTCCTGAGCCTCGTCCTCTATGCTCTGAACGAGTCTCCTGTCTACAAGCTGTCTCCCATCGGTATCCACTAACATGTGGCATGGACTGTCCAGGAGCCTGATGCGTCTCACAGTAGAAGATGATGTCCCTCCCAGTGAAACTATCCTCAAAAGCCCCTACATCAAGACGTAGAGATCCATTACAATTCCAAGCAGCAACTTTGAGTGTAGTCCCATAGGTCTCGCGCCGTCATGAAGAGCGCCTCTCCATAATCACCACTCTACCATCTCTATAGAAGGCCACTTTTCCTTTCTCTCGGGCTGCCCTTATCTCTGGCATAACTTCTTTCATGTGAGCAAGTTGCGAGAGTGTGAGGTCATCTCCAAGAAATATTCCCGTCTTCTTGAGTGTAGGACGTCTCTTCAAGAAGTCCTTCTTCGCTTCCATGGAGGGGAAACGAATGATAAGTGCTCTCTCCTTAGAAGATTCGCCACCACTACCTTCTCTTTTCTTTCCCACTCTCCATGCCTTTGTGTGCGTGGCTTCAATGCCCATCATAGAGAAGAGCTCCTTGGTTTCCCCTTCCGCATCATCACGGTCTTTTAGACCGGACACTCGTACATGTAAGGCCCGGGTCTTCCTCCTTTGCTCCTCTTCAAGGGTCATGTTGATGATGGTGGGAGTGGGGATGGGTGGCGATTCTTTACCTTTCCCTTTCTTGGCGACCTCGATCCATTTCTCCGCCTCGTCCATCTTCTTTTGTGTCTTTGTGATCACCTCCACCCATGAAGATGTCTTCTCTTTATGTTGCTCCTCTTCCTCTCGAATGATCCTCATTTGCTCCTTGATGGTATTCAGCTCTTCAAGAAAGGAGGGCTGAAATTTTCCATCCTCAAGATTGCTTTTTGAAGTGGCTGCCAACTCTTTTTTGAGGGCTGAGATTTCAGCCGCTTGACTCTTAGCATGCAATTTGGCCTCCACTAGTTCCTCCTTTAAAGCTGAAATCTCAGCCTCTTGCTTGGAAGATCTCTCTTCGAGCTCTTGGATTTTGTCAAATCCCTTCTCGAGTTTGGAGAGGCGGTTTATGATTGCGGTGACGGAAGAGTCGACCATCTTCTTGTTTTCTTTGATAATTGTGCCGAGCTTGTCCTCCATCTTCACGAGCTCCTCTTTAAACCCGGTCTTGGTCATGACTTTTTGCAGATTCCCACAGCCAATGGACTGAAAATTAATCCATGACACAGGAGCAAAACAGCAGCAACAGGGGGGGAGGGTTCAAGTCATGTAGGGGAAAGAGAGGAGAAGAGAGTTATGTTGCTGCCTTGGGGGCCTGAGGAAGGGTGGGTGGCGAGTAGGTGGCAGAGGGGCCGAAACAGGCGAACAGGGAAGGGAGGGGGAAGGCGCAGACGGGCAGCGAAGAGAGAGAGAGAGGGGGACGAAACAGGCGAACAGGGAAGGGGGGGGGAGGCGCAGGCGGGCAACGAAGAGAGAGAGAGGGGGGGAGGGCAACAGGCGAACAGGGAAGGGAGGGGGAGGCAGAGGGGCCGAAACAGGCGAACACGGAAGGGGGGGGGGGGGGGGGCGCAGGCGGGCAACGAAGAGAGAGAGAGGGGGACGAAACAGGCGAACAGGGAAGGGGGGGGGAGGCGCAGGCGGGCAGCGAAGAGAGAGAGAGGGGGAGGGCGACAGGCGAACAGGGAAGGGAGGGGGAGGCGGAGGGGCCGAAACAGGCGAACAGGGAAGGGAGGGGGAGGCGCTGGCGGGCAGCGAAGAGAGAGAGAGGGGGACGAAACAGGCGAACAGGGAAGGGGGGGGAGGCGCAGGCGGGCAGCGAAGAGGCAGGCAGCGGGGCCGAAACAGGCGAACAGGGAAGGGAGGGGGAGGCGCAGGCGGGTAGGCAGCGGGAGAGAGAGAGATGCGAGCGAACAGGCGGGCAGGCAGCGGGACGGAGAGAGAGAAGCTGGCGGGCAGCGAAGAGAGAGAGAGAGAGAGAGAGAGAGAGAGAGAGAGAGAGAGAGTTTATTAACGTCTTCCAAAAGACCGAACTCGGCCTATGAGACAAATCGGAGTACCTGTATGGGGTATCCTCTGTCATCCCAACAAAATGAAAAAGTACTGAACAAAAAAGCTGAATTTGGGTGTGCAGGGGATGGAGCTCTACTACTAGGAGAATGCAAAGCTACATGCATGGAGTATACAATCATGATATGCAACCTAGCTAGCTCCATCCTGTACCATACTGGGGGTATAAAATGGTATACATCAGTGAAGGGGGTGTCCACAGCTCCCTGAAGAACATGCCTGGGTGTGCTCTGAAGCGAGCCAGTCGCTCCGCACCCTCTCTAAGAAACTGAGCTCTGATCTCTGTCATCTCTCTCTGGTATAGGCGTGGTGTCCGAAAGCCAGGTGTTCGAAAGCCAGGTGTCCTCTGTCTCCTGCGGGCTCTAAGTGTCTTTGCTCTCTGGAGAGTAATTCCCTGCCGTTTAGGGGCTGGGAGGGGGATGGATCTCTGAAAAAATGTAGTAATCTGTGTTTGTTGCCCCCCCTCTAGAGCCGTCTGAGCCTGTAATAATGTCTCTATGTGGCGTTGTATGTCTAGAATGAATCTCCCTAGTATGCGCTGGTCTGCTGCCTCAAAGATCCGGCGTAGTGAATGTGGCTCTCTGAATAAAATGGGATCTCTCTCTCTGATGGCTGTATATGCTCTGCATCTGCATACATAATGCTCCTCACTCTCCACCTCCTCTCTGCACAATCTGCATACCCTCTCCTCTCGGGGGATCCGTGCTGCTCTGCCAGTCTCAATCTCCAATCGGTGTGATGAAACTCTAAGCTGACCAATAGCCACTCGAGAGCCGTGTGGTAAAAAGCCCTCCATGTATCTAGGCCTCTCTATAAATCCATCATCAGTGATACTCATGAAGTGATCTCTGTAGTATAGCATCTTCGGTGGAAGAGGCTGTGTAGGCGATATCCATGTCTCTCGTGTATAGAGCTGCCATAGATCCTGTCTCAATACTCTGTTCCTCTCACTATGAGAGACGGATATGTGGTGCATCCTTGTCATACTGGAATGGTGGTAGATGATCCATGTCTAGGCCATGCTGTGAGAACCAATGTGTGACCTGTGCATACCATGATCCTTTGTCTCTTGCCTTAGCCAGCTGTCTAGATGCCTCAAAAGCTCTGTATGACAATCTGTCTTGTGGCATCTCTCTGAATCTGTCTAGCAGGCATATAGTCTGAAATATGGCCTCTACCATCATAGGAGGCGCAGCAAACTCTGCTCGGATAATGTCATGAGGTATTGACGGTTTGTTGCGTATCATGCGTGCCATCATGAGGGCCTGTGGTCTCTCTATCTGTGTCCACCAATGGGTAGCAAGGCCTGGCGCCCATACCGCTGCTCCATACATCAATGCCGGTGTGACTAATGTGTCAAATAGCCACCCCTTCGTCCGGGGCTCCTGAAAATGCGCCTGGTGGCACTGTCTCTCTAGCATAGCCAATGCTGTATATCCCCGTGTCAATCTAGCTCTGGTTGCTGAACCCATGGTGAAGCGTGTGGCTGCTGCAGAGAAGGTAACCCCTAGGTACACGTATGATGTCACCACCTCCACCTGGCATCCTGCGAGAGTCAATGTCAGCTGACTCCTGCCCTGTCTCGATGTATAAAAGACCCTAAACTTGGTTTTCCCAAGGTTCACAGTAAGACCCCTCTGTGTGCAGAAATCATCGAGTGCATGTAGATGCTGCTGTAGACCACCTGGAGACTCAGACACTAACACAATATCATCAGCATAGAGCATAATATGTACTGAGGTACCTGCTAAATCAACTCCATCTCCGCCTCCCCGTGTAATGAAGTCAGCCACCTCATCAATGTATAACCCAAATAGTGTGGGGGAAAGTGGGCATCCTTGCTTCACACCAATGGTGCTAGCAATAGTCTCGGACATACCTCCTGGACATCTGACTCGCCCAAAAACCTGCTCATATAATGCATAGATACCCCATGTCATATCTGCTGGTATACCAAGAGACTGCAGGCGCTGAAAGAGCCTCTCTCGTGGTACTGTGTCAAATGCCTTTCGGAAATCCACAAAGCAGCAATAGAGCTTTCTCTTCCTCACTCTGGCTTGATCAATCATACATCTCAAAGTGAATACATGGTCAGTGGTAGAGAAAGCTCTCCTGAAGCCTGCCTGCCTTGATGAGCGTAAACCTGCTCGCTCAGCATATAAGCTAAGCTCTTGCTCGTGCACTGCACCATAGAGTTTGGCCAGCACGTGGCGAACCATAACCGTCCTGTAGTTGCTCGGATCGAGCATATCCCCTGTTTTGTGAATCGGCACAATGGTGTGCATCGTCCACTCCGCAGGCAAACCCTCTGCTAGTGCCCTGTTAAACAGGTGTGCAAGAAAAGGAACTAAAGACTCTACTGCATATATGAGATGCTCACCCTGCAGGCCCATATGGTTGGCGGCCCGTCCATGCTGTAGGCGGCGGATAGCTTCCTGTACCATCGAGTGGGTAAAGAAGCTAGCTGTGGTAGGTCGAGGCTCCTGTGGTTGAGGTATAGGTGGCTGCTGTGGGGCATGGTATAGGCCCTCTGCATATGTGTGCCATGTCTGTGGGTCTGCAATAGGTGTCGGGTTCCGGGGCTCTCTGAAGTGCCGCCATGAGACAGGGCTATCTCTACTCATGAAGAAATGAAAGATCTCTAGCTCCTGTATCTCTGCGAAGGCCTGCCTGTTGCGGCGAGTAAGTCTCCTCATCTCTCTCCTCGACTCCTGCTCTGTGATGGCTCCCAAGGCTCTCTGTATGCGGAGCCGTGAGTATAGGGCTCTGCACTCGTCATCATACCATCTGTTCTGGGGCATAGTCCCAGGTCTCGCAGGCTCTCCTGAGTGTACACGATGTGGGAAGCTCTGTAATGCAGCCGTGTGTAGGAGTGATGCCAGCTGGGCTGTAATGGTATCCATAGGTGCCAGGGGATCCATGAGTAGGAGCCCATCCTCTACTCTGCCAGTGTATATGTCTGCCATGTCATGTGTGAAGTAGATGGTAGTGTGTGGCGTCGGTATGTGGGGGGCTGGTGATCCGGCTAGTGAAAATGCCAAGTATGTATGATTTGCCCCAATAGGACGAGGTGGAATGGAGAATGAGGTGACAAGCTGTGATGCCTCCAAAGACCCCATAATGTAGTCTACCACCGTGCCTCCGGTCCGTGTATGACCCCCATGTGGGAAGCATGTCAGCCCTCCTGATCCCGGCCACTGTAGCATCCCGTTATAAATAACGAGACGATGCCTGGCTCCCAACTCTAGTAAGTGGTCCCCATAATGTCCTCTGTCTGGTCTAGTGTCCTCTGATGCCCGACTAGCCCCTATCTCCTCTGGATCCACAACGTGGAGGATCTCCATGTCATCATAGTCATACACCTCACACTGTCTGCTCTGTGTGTGGGCATTGAAGTCGCCCGTAAGAAATACTTCCCCTAGTGTAGAATAATGCATAATCTCCTCTGACAGACAAGCGTATGGCGAGGCTCCTGTCTCCTCCTCCTGTGGCATGTCCTCTGTAATGACATAGGAGGATCCTGATGGAGAAAAGTAACATAGAGCTATGTATATAACCCTGTCCTGTGAGAGCTGTAAGCTGATCCACATGTATCTGGCCTCTGGATCCTATGCTACCACTCTGAGTCTCCCCTGTAGCTCCCGTCTGAATAGAACTGCTACTCCCCCCGACCCTCTCGAGGTACCCTGGCGTGTGGTCCTCTTGTATGCTGACTTTCACTGGAATCCCTCTACTCGAGGTAGCCCTCTCTCTGGGCTCTGATGTGTCTCTGTCAGAAGTATGATGTCTCTCCCCACCATAACATGCTCCAGTCGTCCAGGCTGCACCCATAGTGAACCATTACAGTTCCATACTGCCATGTGTATCTCTATCAGTGGCCTGGTCTGTGTCCCATAGGCCCCGAACCGCTAATCCATGGGCCGGCCATCAATGATGACACGACCATCTCGATAGAAGGCCTTCTTGCCTGCTCTCCTCGCGTGTAAGACTCGTGGCATGCAAGTTCTCCTATGCTCAAGCTGCATCCTCGTGAGATCATCATCCAAGAAAATAGGAGCTCCCTCTAAACCCCGTAGTATGACCCTCTTCCTCACGAAGGTGACCCTCTCCGTCTCTCCTGCAAACTGGAGGATGAGGGCTCGCTTGCGTGTTGAGTCTTTCCCGGCTCTCCATGCTTTGGTGAAGGGGAGAGGGTGCTCTTCCTTGTAGCCGAGCTTCATGCATAGAAGCTGTCCATCTTTCTCGGGAGTGGAGTCGGGTGTCTCGGCTATACCTGTGACTCGAATGTTGAGGCGGTGGGCATGCCTCATCTTCTCCTCCTCAATGGTGGTGTGAATGATTTGGTGTTCTTCCCTTTGAGTCTCCTCCCTCACTTCTTTACGGATGTTCTTCTTCACCACCTCGACCCATCCTGATTGCTTGGCTTCGAGCTTTCCCTCCATGTCCTTTGTGATCTCCTTGGAGATCTCTTCTTTGATGGCCGTGAGAGTGTTGTCATTGATCTCCCCTTCTTCCTTCTCAGTATTCTTGATGGCTACCATTTCCACTTTCAATGCACTCACCTCCTCCTTGAGTGCCGTGTTCTCTTGTTCGAGGTTCGTGACCCGTGCTTGCAGTCAAGCAGGCCTGAGAACAAGGGTGGGTGGGAAAAGGAAGCAGGCCTGAGAACTGGCTGCGCACAGAGTACAGAACTGAGAGCTGGCTGTGCACAGAGCAGGCGCACAGAGCAGAGGCGTGCAGGTGGGTGCGCATAGAGCAGGCGCACAGAGCAGAGGTGCATTGGTCGAGCAAAAGTGGCTGCGCACAGGTCAATCAAAACTCAATGGGCTATGAGAGAGAGAGAGACGAGAGCTTGAGAGAGAGCATGAGAGCTCGAGAGAGCGTATATGAGAGAGAGAGAGGGAGATATATATTAACGTCTGCAAAAGGCCAAAGTGGCCTATGAGACCAAAACATTGGACACAGCTGATGGTGTCTCATCAAAAGTAAGATAAAAAGGACCAAAAAGTAGAGAGAGAGAGAGAGCAGTTCAATCCTTGCGCTTGCAGCCAGCCAATAGCCAAAAAGCAAAGGGAGTTCTGTCCAGTCCACGCTTCTCTGCAGTCTAGCCGACTTAAGCCAAAGAGAGAGAAAGAAAGAAAGCTGTATTAACGTTTACTAGAGGCCGAACTCGACCTATGAGACAAATCAATGTACAACTGTCAATGTCCTCTGGATTTCCAGAAAAAGAAAGGACAAAATGAACATGAAATAAACTATGAAAGTGTTGAGCTAGTGGGGGGGTGTGATGGATGGAGCACTACTGCTAGAGGCTCAGTATGCAACCTATATGCGTAGGGTATACAAGAATGCAATGCAGACCTGTCTAGCTCCAATCAGTACCATAATGGGGGTGTAATATGTGATACATAGGCGATGGTGAGGCAAAAATACCTCGGAGCATGATCTCCGGGTGTGAGTGTGAGGCAAAAATACCTCGGAGCATGATCTCCGGGTGTGAGTGTA
This sequence comes from Cibotium barometz, assembly GCF_041138505.1. Lineage (NCBI taxonomy): Eukaryota > Viridiplantae > Streptophyta > Polypodiopsida > Cyatheales > Cibotiaceae > Cibotium > Cibotium barometz. Next base: position 36,973,836 of record NC_141093.1, on the reverse strand, counting down.
AGTGAGCTAGCTGCTCATGGATATGGTGCTGATGTCGAGCCCGTATCTCTGTGATCTCCCTTTGAGTAGCCTGGTGCTCTCGGTCTCCGTCTGGCTCGGAGGTCCACAACGTGTTGAAGTGTAACCCCCTCCTGTGTCATGGTAGGCACTGGGATAGATCTCTGGAAGAAATCAGTGAGCTGGAGCTGTCGCCCACCTCTCCCTGTGGTATGAGTCTGTAGCAGTGTCTCTCTGTGGCGTTGTGTCTCTAGCAAGAACTGGCCAAATTTGCGCTGATCTGCGGACTCCATGATCTGGCGGAGTGAGGGATGTCCATTGAAGATGGTGGTGTATCTCTCTCTAATGACACTATACGCTCTGCATCTGCATACATAATGCTTCTCACTCTCAACCTCCTCTTGGCATAGTCTGCATATCCTCTCTGCTCTGGGGATCCGTGCTGCCCTACTTGCCTCAATCTCAAGCTAGTGTGATGACACTTTGAGCTGGCCAATCGCCACTCGGGCACTGTGAGGCATGTACACATCCATATATCCGGGTTGCTGAATCCATCCGCTGAGATACGCATAAACTGATCTCTGTAGTGTAGCATCTTCAGCGGTAGAGGCTGACTGGGTGTAATCCAAGTCTCATGGGTGTATTGCTGCCATAAATCCTGTCGAAGGACTCTGCTCCTCTCACTGTGAGAGAGCTGGATGTGTGGTGCATGTATATCATACTGGAAAGGTGGCAGGTGATCTATGTGGAGACCATGCTGAGTGAGCCACTGTATCATCTGTGAATACCATGATCTCCTATCTCCACTCTCTGGGAGCTGCTTGGACGCTTGGAAGAGGGCCTCTACTAGCATAGGAGGTGCAGCAAACTCCGCTCGGACAATGTCATGTGGGACGGAGGGTTTGCTGCAGATCATCCGTGAGAGCATGAGAATCTGAGGCCTCTCTATCTGAGAGGCCTCAGATTCTCATGTGGGACGGAGGGTTTGCTGCAGATCATCCGTGAGAGCATGAGAATTTGAGGCCTCTCTATCTGAGACCATGTGGAGGTGGCGAGTCCAGGTGCCCATACTGCTGTAGCATACATCAAAGCAGGGGTGACAATGTCATGTGGGACGGAGGGTTTTCTGCAGATCATCCGTGAGAGCATGAGAATCTGAGGCCTCTCTATCTGAGACCATGTGGAGGTGGCGAGCCAAGGTGCCCATACTGCTGCAGCATACATCAAAGCAGGGGTGACTAGTGTGTCAAACAACCACCCCTTCGTGCGGGTCTCCTGGAAGCGTGCGTGTTGACATTCTCTCTCTAGCATTGCCAGAGTTGCATACCCTCGTGTGAGTCTATCCCTGGCTGCCTGTGCCATAGTAAATCTTCCTGGCGGAGTCGCGAATGTAATCCCCAAGTACACATATGAGTCTACCACCTCTACTTGTCCTCGTGCTAGTGTGAAGATGGCCTGTCGTCTAACCGGCCCTGAGGTGTGGAAAATCATGACCTTGGTTTTCCCAAGGTTCATTGTAAGTCCCCTCTGTGTGCGGAAGTTATCGAGTGCATGGAGATGATGCTGTAGTCCCATCTGCGACTCAGAGACCAAAATGATATCATCTACATATAGCATAATGTGGACTGTGGTACCTGAGATGTCTACCCCATCCCCACCACCATGAACAATGAAGTCAGCCACCTCATCAATGTATAGCCCAAATAGTGTAGGAGAGAGTGGGCATCCTTGCTTCACAGCTATGGTGCTAGCAATAACATCAGATAGCCCCCTGGGGCATCGCATGCGCCCGATGACCTGCTCATATAAAGCATAGATGCCCCAAACCATCTCTGATGGGATCCCCAATGAGTGGAGGCGCTGGAAGAGTCTCTCCCGTGGCACCGTGTCAAATGCTTTGCGGAAATCCACAAAGCAGCAGTAGAATCTCCTCTCCCACGTGCAGTCGACTGTGTGCCCAAGGAGAGAGAACAACCAGTCGGCTGTCTGCAGCCCCGCCCTTCACAAAAGCGCGAGAGAGGAAAACACACATATGCTGCAGCCCTGTGCGCCCAGCTGAACAGCTCCTCTTTTTCCATGAAAAACCCAGCTCCCCCTAGAATAGCGTGGGCTCTAAAAAAAAGAAGAAGCCACGATTCTCTTTAAAAAGAGTATTCTTTTTTTTAAAAGGTTTTTAACCCTTTGTCCCCTTGTCCCCTCCACACATGGGGTTGTTTAAATACCTTGTCCCCTCCACACATGGGGTTGTTTAAATAAAACCTTTGCCCCAAGTATGAACCTTAAACATATATCTTGCTCACCGACCACCATGCTCACACTTACGCTGCACAAATTCACAGGGTCATGACATACAGCCAATGGCTCTCTAATACAATGTGTGTAGTTGACAAGCCTAGATGATGCTCCAGCAAGCTCCACCGCAAGCTCTGTTATCACCTCATCCATACAAACCAACCCTAGGTTATGTGCATAGACCAGGTTTAGCTAGTTCTTGATCTATACCTACCTAAGGTTAAAACCATTTACACTAAGGTTCTCCATGCAACACATGATGGAGATCAACATTATTCTTAACAATTTACACCCTTCGTGGCCATGGCAAACCTACATGTGTGGGGATGTGCACACGACAATAACTACCTGGGTTTTGGGTGCTTTTATCCCCATGCAATTGGATGTTGGTAACAAATCGAATAATGAAAACCGAAATATCCCTAACAAATTGAATAGTGAAAAACATCTTCTTTTTGAATCTTTATTGAGTGAAATTTTACATACGTGAGTCATTTTAGAACACGTGTGCTTTAACAGAGTCATCACATTGCATTGGTTTGGCTAAATTGTGCAGGTGGAAATAGCAGAGCTGGATGATTTTGCTCAGACAGCTTTTGAAGGATACAAGTCTCTGAATCGCATTCAAAGTCGAATATTTCAAACAGCGTATCATAGCAATGAGAACATTCTTGTAAGTTCAGCCCTACTAAAGTTAGTCAAAGGGTCCATTGTACACAATTTCTTCCCCTTAATGTTTGTCACCACTCTGATGGAAAGAAGGGATTCTTTAAGTGCATGTGTCTGGTGGTAAAGCTCATAGTTGAGATATATAAGGTCTCATGTATAATCTAGGGGGGTGTGTGTGTGTGTGTGTGTGTGTTTGTTGGGGGGTGAAGGGGGGAGGGGGGGGGGAAATGAGTTTTGTGCTCTTCTTAACATGTAGAATCATGCTGTTTCATGGGCTTGTCTGTTTATAGGTTTGTGCACCTACTGGAGCTGGAAAGACAAATATTGCTATGATCACTGTTTTACGTGAGGTATTCTTCTCTTTATGTGAAGCTTTCTGTCTCCATTGTGGTGCCTGAGTTATCATTGACTTGTATTCCATTATGGAATAGCTTGACTGGCTACTAGCACGAGGATAGACGGTGTGAGGTGAAAAAAAGGAAGAAAACACAAGGCCTCTATAGCCTTCCACCTTGCAACTTTGGAATACAACAACAATATGGGGGCACCAGAGACGATATCACACACGTCTCACTACACTCAACTCACTCTCTACCTATGGGAATGGCCAGGTCAGCGAGGCCGGAGCTCGGTGGCTCAACGTATCCTCTCCTGCAGCCGAAACCATAGACAATGGGGCACCACAATCCCCAACACAACACACTCTTTCTTCACACTTCACCCTTCCCAAACCACCCACAAAATCACTCCTTCCATTAAACACATAGACAAGAGCCCACACAGGTTGCCATCCAAAATTGAACTCACACACATACCCACTCTTTTGATTCACCAATCCACTCTCTTCACTGCACTCTTCAACAGACTTTCCTGAGTACACATCAATGCACACACCTGACTCACTGATGCCCAGTCAGTTGCCTCTCTGTCACCATCACCCAAAAAACTCCTCTCGTCAGACGCGGCTTACATCTAAAAGAACTCTCTCATCCCGTCACCACCATTAGCTGCACCAAAGGAACCATAAACCTGCTCGCTGGCCAGAAAAAAAACATCCATCCTCTCCAGGCGGCCAACTTTCTCGCTGCCTTCTCAGGTCTTCGACACAGCCACCGTTATCTCTTCACGGCGATCCTGCCACGACCGGCCTTTGTTTGGCGCCAGTAGCCACCAGTTCGCAGCTCACCAAAGCAGCTTCACCAGCCTTGCCTGACAGCTCCTCGACTCTCTGCACTACCACCGGCGACTCTAAAATTTCCGAGCCCATCCCTTTGATTCCAGCCACAGCAACGCCAACAACACCTAGCCCAAGCAAAGCTTCCTCTTCTTTTCGCTCCAGTGACCGCCAGCCTCCCTAGTGCATCGGCGTCTCCCAGTTGTCATCGCCAGCACAGCTGCCGTGGGCGACCACCAAAACCAAGACCCTCTGTCTCCGAAGCGGCTGCACCAACCCCTAGCCTCACACAGTTGCCAGAGGCGGCTCCCTTGCTCTTCGCCAGCCTCTACTCATTGCCCTTCAGTCCTTCTGTCGCCAGCCTTTGCTCGTCAGCCTTTGCACGATCACTCAATCAGCATCCTGCAGTAGCCCATCTAGGCGGCTCCCCTCTCTACAGCGCATGCCCTGTCATCGCCAGAGAAGCACTTCACCAAAGTGGCTTCACCAAGGCGCGTCCCTCCATTTGTCGACATCTCCCAGTCGACTTCAGCACCCACCGGCTTTACACCTTCCGAGCCCGTCGCCTTCAGCTACCAGCTTCAAAGGCGGCCTCCAGCAAAACCCAACCAGCCTCACCTTCCCTTCGCTAGCTCTCCCACGCTGGTCAGAGAGAGATCTCCTTCTACAAGGCGGCACCCTTCTTACCCTGGTCACGGCGGCTCCAGTCTCTTCTAGACGATTACGTGTGCTAGCAAAGGCGTTGGCTGCAGAACAAACCTCCATGTGGCTATTTTCATTACTAGCCACGTGGTTGGTTATATTATTTTTATTTTTTCTTGAAGCCTGGAGGATGGCTACCAAGACCTTCCTTTTCACACCATGTTCAAGATTCAAGGCAACCTTGGCCCCTTCATCTTTAATTGCCCTCCATGCTTCCACACACTTTCGAATACAGCCTACGAGTGCCCATTTATTTTTGGACGCGTACACAACCAAAGCGGCCGAACAGCTAATACCATCCCCAGCAAACCACACTCCGGACAAACCTGTAACAAGCCTACAGCAAAACCATCCACCCTGTACATCTGCCAAGGCATTCCAGGGCAAAGCTCTTCACACGCCATGCATTCCATATGTACACAAGCCCAAAACACCGTTCAGAAAAACTCCTAACAACGGTACAACTAAACAAGCTGGATGGGTTAACATCTAAAGGAGGACCATGTTGTATGATACATCACATGGCTATTGAGAGCCCAATCAGTCTCATATATCCCTCATGAGGCAAAGGGAAGCAACAGAGGACCACATGCAAAGGAGGAAAATGCACGTGGCTATTGGAGTTAGCGGAGGTAGAGGCATGAAAACAAAGCATGAAGTGCTCAGTAGAAGTGGGGAGGCACAAGGTGGTGTATGAAGGGGCCAAGTACACTAGCAAATTGGGGCATGGGGATGATTTTTTGGGGTCATCGAAAGTGACTTTAGCAATTGGTTGAACCTGCACCTTGAATATTGGGCCACTCCTGTGATAAGCTTTGGCTGAGATTGGTTTCAGAGCTGGTTGATTTCAGCACTTGAAGCTTCGAGTCTCAATCCTGAGTGCTTGTATGTGGGATTTTCCCTCATATCTACGCATCGTTTCACTTAATTCGCCTTTTGGCTCAATATGCACTTGAAGCAGACGTCATTCAATTGTTGAACTCAGATTAGTGTTGCCGCTTCTATGCAAGTAAATAAGTAAATCCAGTCAATGCTTACACCACTGTGACATCATCAATAGTACATATCGACGCTTACAATACCATGACATCACCAATAGTACATCAGCATTACATATTCAGTGTGAAGTTGTTTACACGTGGACTTATTTTAGACACTTACATCACACTTACAAGAAGCACTTTGCTCAATTATTTTAAACTTACCAGAAACAGGCTGGAATCAAGGTGGACATCCATTGTTTTAGCCCAGGAGACAGCATTGGAATTAACGGCTGGTGAATACAAGGTTGGTTGTTAAACAGGAGGAGGAAGAGAAAGAAAGGCTTTGAAAAGGGAGAAGGTTAGAGCCAAGCGAAAGAAAAGGGAGCAGAAGTTGTCTGCAAGGCAGAAGCTGCTAATGCAGCTGGGAGAAAAGGGCGGGAGGATGTTTGCTGCTGCAAGTTGTCAACCTTCATGGTTTTCTAAAGAAGTTTGCTGCTTCAAGTTGTCCATCTTCATTATTTTCTCCCGTAGTCCTCACTGATAAGTTTGGAAGAGTGTGGCAACATGGTTTGAGCACTTTCAATGGGAGCGAACTGGGCAGCAGTCAATGCCCTTACTAAAAATTTTATGATGCTATTCACGTCTACCTTAAGTTGGCTCATTTCTTCCCAAAACACCTCGCTTGTAACTTGAGGTAGTTTAGGTGAGGCGGAGTGTTAGCCATCAAGGAATCTTTTACCAGAAATCGATATGCATTGAAGCAGGGGAACCCAGCTATCTCATGTTTGTAAGGCCTTCCTTACGACGTGTAGCAATGTTTAAGCAGCTCAGATACATCGCAAATCCGGTGAATGGTGGCCAGTGGAGGCCAGATGGTTTGTAGATGGATTAAGTAGGTTTGGCACACTTTCAATTTGGCTGCATGCATCTATGGATCGATATTCCATGTCGGGCTGCACCAAGGGTATTCCTAGGACACCTTGTCCTTGGCTGACAGGGGTGCCGAGAAGTAGATGGGGGCAAAAGGAACTTTATGGAGCAATGAGAGGATGTGGAGGGTAAGAAGGTGGATATCAGAAGATAATCCTCTCACCATGTAAGTGTAATTCCCCCGGTCGGGGTTGAACACAATCTTGACACACACTTAAATTATTAATGCTCGTAAACAAAGTGATTTGGCACAACACAAAAGAAGTGCTGAAAGGGCCGACCCCCTTGTAATATGATTTGTATTATCAAGGAATTTTACTACAAGCTCCATGGGCAATGCTTGCCAGATTTCCAACAACATTCATGGATATGAAATCAGTTTTAAACATGTTGTGTCGTGTAGAGGTTGAATCCATAGCTTCCCTCGCAAAGAAGCTCACTCAATCCCGAGTATCTTGCCACAAGTACTTACCCACGATTCAGTTGCCATCATAGATGCCTTCCAACTTTAGGTTGAAGTAGTGATGAAAAAGTACTCCAAAGCACTCCTGGCTGAAATTAGGGTTTTTGTTGAATTAGGGTCTTTGCGAATTAGGGATTCAGCAAAATTAGGGTTTCAACAGAATTAGGGTTTTTGCATTTGGAAGAATTGTCGGTAACGGAATTGCTCAAAACCCATGCCATCATGTAGAAATCCATAAAAGAGTTGAGAATTAGGTCAATCTAGAGCTAGATACTTGTTATTTGACCATGAACAAGCTCCTCCCAAAGAGTAAGCAAGAGAGTGTATGGATTGGTTTTTGTGTATAAAAATCTTCAAAAATGCCTCACCTAAAAAGCAGATCTTTAATGCATTATCATTATGTTAGGGAGAGGCTTCATGCAGGAGAGAGATGTTGTGTTGGAGTCACACACTCACACACACACAAACTGCACATTAGGGTTAGGTGCAGGATGGAGAAGCTCACACAGAAAATGAGAGAGAGAGAGAGGAGAGAAAGAAAGAAAGAAAGAAAGAAAGATTTTATTAACGTCTTCCAAAAGACCGAACTCGGCCTATGAGACAAATCGGAGTACTGTATGGGGTATCCTCTGTCATCCCAACAAAATGAAAAAGTACTGAACAAAAAAAAGCCTGAATCTGGGTGTGCAGGGGATGGAGCTCTACTACTAGGAGAATGCAAAGCTATATGCATGGAGTATACAATCATGATATGCAACCTAGCTAGCTCCATCCTGTACCATACTGGGGTATAAAATGGTATACATCAGTGAAGGGGGTGTCCACAGCTCCCTGAAGAACATGCCTGGGTGTGCTCTGAAGCGAGCCAGTCGCTCCGCACCTCTCTGTGAAACTGAGCTCTGATCTCTGTCATCTCTCTTTGGTATAGGCGTGGTGTCGAAAGCCAGGTGTCCGAGAGAGAGAGCCAAGAGTGTGGTAGCCACAAAATGCAAGTCAACCCTTGCATGTGTGTCACATCCATATACCATATAAGTACAAAATTTTAAATTATTATATGTAGTGTCCTTTCACACTTGATATCCAAGGGGAAAAACCACATGGGAAAAAGTGCCCTTGGTTAAGCCTTGTTCACACATAGCACTATCATAAGTGAGCATATGCCTACAAATCCCCCCTGTAGTGAAAGTGTGAACCTGTACAAGGTAGCAGATCACTCTTTGTATGAGAGTAAGCCCAAAGCTTTGCGGAAAGCTTCAAACTTTTCTCGAGGTAAAGCCTTCGAACTTATCCTGTGTAGGGCAGTAAGAAAAACTGATCTCCCTGCATGTATCTCTCTCTGACATAGTGATAGTGAATCTCAATGTGCTTGGTACGTGTATGAAATACTAGATTTCGTGCACGGCCATAGCACTGTGGCTATCAGTGAGAATGGTGGTGGGTGTGGTGGTGGGTGTCTGCTGACACTCACGAAGATCAGCCAGTAATCTCCTCACCATACACAATCTACTGTAGCTGTGAAGACTGCCTTGTACTCAGCCTCACAAGTAGATGTGGCAACAGCGGGTTGCTTTTTGCTCAGCCAAGATATGCATGAATTGCCAAGAAAAAAACAATTCCCACTGGTGATTGCCTGGTATCATAATCACCAGTCAATCTGAATCACTGTATGCATAAAGCTGCAAGCTGCCCCCCTGGGATAGAACAAACCAAGATCCAGGGTACCCTGAAGATAACAAAAAATGCGTTGATTGCTTGCCAATGCTTTGTGCGTGTGCATGAATTTGCTCAACAAAGACACCCCAAAGATATGTCTGGCCTCGTGTTACACAAGTAAATGAGGCATCCCACTGCTTGGCTGTAAATGCCAGCCTCAAAAGGCTCTCCAATATCATGCATAGCCGTACACCTGGTTCTACTGGAGTAGAAATGGTGGAGTAGAAATGGCTTTACATTCATCCATGTGAAACCTTTTTAGCAATTTTTTTATGTACTTAGTTTGCTCCATAACAATGCCATCATCTATATGCATAAACTGTATGCCGAGATAGTAGTGTAAAGGCCCCAAATCTGACATATCAAATTCAACTTTCAAATCAGCTTTGAAATCTGAAATTTGTGCTTTGCTAGTACCTGTGGTGAGCATGGTCATCTACATACAAGATGACTATGAGAATATCGGCACCGGTTTTCTTCACATACAATGTGCTTTCAGCTGGACTATTCACATAACCTTGGCTGGTTAGATGAGCATGTTTTTTATCATACCAAGCTCTTGGAGCTTGCTTTAACCCATACAATGCTTGTGTAACCTGCAACTTTATGTTCCTCACCAGGAACTACAAAACAATGGCTGATTTACGTATACTTCCTCTTGTAAATTCCCCATTTAAGAATGCAGTTTTGATGTCCAATTGATGCACTTTCCATCCTTTATGTGCAGCCAATGCAATCACTGATCTTATTGTGGTCATTCTCGAAGTAGGAGCAAAAGTCTCCTCGTAATCTATTCCCTTTTCTGGGAGTAGCCTTTAGCCACAAGTCTTGCTTTGTACCTGTCAATAGTACCATCAGACTTCCTTTGGACTTTGTACACCCACTTTGTTCCAATGACATGCTTGCCTTTAGGCAATTCCACAAGATCCCAAGTATTGTTCTTCATGATAGAAGAGATTTCAGCTTTGCATAGCTTGCACCCAATGCTCATTCTCATGTGCTTCTTCATAAGAAGAAGGCTCTTCTGAATCAAAGAGACCACCCATGGCTAATGCAGACTCCCCACGATGCATATTCAATGCATGGTTTGGAACTAGCCCTTGTTCTACCTGTGAGTGGAGCTGCAAGTTTGCTTTCTTGCAAAGTTTCAGCAACCCTCTTGGCACTGACTTGGCTGTGTCTATGGCTGTTTACTCTTCCCTGACAAGATCTTCCACTTCTTCAAAGAAGGGACTGAATGGCTGGCTGTTCCACATGTTCTACATGAGGATTTTCTTGTGTAGGGGCTGGCTGATCTGAATCCCCCTAATTGCAATGGGTAAAAGTCCATCAAACATGTCCTGTATGCCTGTATCATTACTTTTATACAAGCTGTACATGGGTTGTTCTGACAAATACCACATCTCTACTAACAAAAATCCTTCGTGTTGTTGGATTATAAAGATGGTATCCTTTGCTCTCCATTGCTGTAGCCCACAAAAATGCATTGATTGCTTTGTCATCTAGTTTTGTTCGGAGTTGTTCTGGCACATGTGCATATGCCAAACACCCAAATGTACGCATATAATCCACTGTTGGCTTTCGGGTATATCAAGCCTCAAATGCTGTTATGGTTTTCAAGCTTTTGTTGGACACCTGTTCAACACATGAGTTGCACACATTATAGTGGTAACTTTTGTGCTTTCACCATGCATCTTGCCATCTCCATGAGAGATCTATTTTTCCTCTCAGCTAACACCATTCTGTTGCGGTGTATAAGGCACAGTACATTGGTGTTTGATGCCCTTTTGAAGCATATAATCCTTGAATACATTTGACATGTATTCTCCACCTCTATCTGAGCGGAGTGTTTGGACTTTACATCCACACATATTTTCAGCCATGCTACAAAGTGTCGAAAGCATGTAAACACCTCTGCTTTTGCTTTCAAAGGGTAAACCCAATCAAACCTGGAGCAGTCATCAATAAATTAACGAAGTAAAGCATGCCCCCCTATGGATGGTGTCCGCATTGGACCACACACATCACTATGTATGAGCTGTAATTTACTTTCAGCTCTAACTGCTCCATCTTTCGGGAATGGTTTTCGTTGCATCTTTCCCAAAATACACCCCTCACGTACATGTCTTGTTGGAGACTCAAGAGGCGGCATATTATCAACCATATGATGCTTCTGCAAAAGCATCAAACTTCGAAAATTTACATGCCCAAAACGAGTCATGCCATAGCTCTGCATCCTCGACTGCTTGAGTCTTCAGTAGGCTAAGAGCGAGATCCAGAGTCCACTCCCGGTCGCTAGTGCCACAGAGAGGGAAGGAGAAGGCCACCGCTGAATCAAGTGCCTCCTCCCTCGGGCTGGAGGTATCACCACATGAACTCAGATGGGTGCTGGCTCATGGGGGCCCTCCGCTCCAAAAAGCCGTGTGAAGGAGTAGGTCAAAAGCCTCCGAGCGCTGTCTAGTGTCGAGACTACTCAGCCGACTGCGGATAGAGGATATCGGTGAAGCCCGAATCGGCATGGTAGGTCTCCTCTCAGGTGCTCGAGCAAGGTCGGTGCTCAGTGCCCGCCGGACAGCAGGTGAGCGCCAGGGTACTGCCAGGGCCTCCCGAAGAGCTGAGGCGAGCGGAGGGGGAGGGGGGGGGAGAAGGGGGTGGGGGAAGGAGCCGCTGACAAAACGGGAGCGGGAGCGGGAGGAGGTGAGGTGGAAGTGAGGCGGGAGGGGGGGGTGGGGCAAAAGGAGGGGGTGCTGGCATCTCCTGATCCTCAGTCTGCGGTGGGGTCTCCTCCTGGAGGGGAGCAAAGCTGTTCCTCACTGGAACCCAGTGATGCTGAGACTGTGACTCCTACTGCATCGGTCTCTGGGCCTGCTTCTGTGGCTGTCTCCCTTTACGGCGCCCCTGTCCAGGCTGCCAATCCGAGGTCTTTGTGGGCTGAGCAGGTTTCCCGGAGGCTGCCTGCCGAGCTGCATCTGTGGGCGGGCCATCGGGGGCCTGGTGCTGCGGTGAAGGTCGGGGTCTCCTGCGAGGGCAGGCCTTGGTCAGGTGGCCGACCTGCCTGCATATAAAACACTGGTTCGGGAGCCTCGAGAATTCCACTCTCTGATCGATCCATCCCCCCCCCCCCCCCCCCCCCCCCCCCCCCCATCCTAGGTAGCTGAATGACCTTCGGAAGAGAGGAGATGTTAGGAACCAAAACTTTGACCGAAGGCAGGCCAGCTGCTCTAGCCACCACTAAAGCTGCTGTGGGGCCCAGTCTCAAGCACCGGAGCCCACCAATTCTCCTATTCTAGAAAGGAGTGGAAGGTACTCGCGGCGTTGTCCAGGGAAGCAAACTGTGACTGGAATAGGCGCTCTCCATGCTCGGCGCTGCTGGGTCGAAGCCTTGCTGCCAAGGTCTGAAGAAGGCCCGAGCGCCCCTGATGTCAAGGGGACTCATGGCTAGGACCTGGGCCATGCTCTGGGCTGTCTCGAACTCAATCTGGTAAAGTGTCCACGGCCCAGTAGCTGAACGTCCAGGATCTTGCCCACATCTGCAAGAAGGCGGGCCTGGAGAAGATCGCGGATCTCCCTCTGCTGGGGCGAGTGCCGACTATACGGCAGATGGTGGAATGTGCTTGGAGGCGTTCCACCTCTGCGGGGAGGCTCGCTTCCTCTTCTGGCGAAAGAGAAAGCCTGATGGGGGTATCCTCAGGGGCTACGGAAGAGCCCCTCTGAGGTGGGGCGGGAGGAGCCTCCATGAGTGTCTGAAGCTTTGTCGAAGCCGAAGCGTAAACGGAGTACCCTGCAGTAACCGAGCTGCACAAAAGGCGGAGCGGGGAGGGGGCGGAGGGGGAAAGGCGGAGGACGGAGGAGGAGGGGGAGAACAAAGGGGGGCGGAAAGAAATGAGGGGAGGGGATTAAAACATAGGTGGCGAAAGGGCAGGGGGGGGGCAGATGAAACACGAAAGGTGGGGAGAGGGCGAAGGCAGGCGGAGGGGGCGGGTCACGGAGAAAGGGGAGAGAGCAGGGGCGCGAAGGAGACGGAGTAGGGTGGGGGGAGGGGGCTGGCGCGAAAGAGCAGGGGGGGGGGGGTGGCGCGAATGAGCAGGGGCGGGGGGGCGCGAATGAGCAGAGGCGGGGGAGAAGACACTAAGGCAGATAGGACGGGGCAGGGGGTGGAGCAGACGCAAGGGCGGGGAGGGGGGCGTGCGTGCAGGCTGCAGCGTGAGGAGGGGGGGGGGAGCGGAAGCTTCAGCGAGTAGATCTCTTCATCTATATATGATACACATTCTTATTTGCTTTTTAGAGGTTTTTATCGCTCGAAAAACCATTAAAAAAGGTTTTGTATTAGTTTTCTTGCCACAAAGAGATTTTCTAAGGGTTTTCATCATCGACAAGGCTAGAGGAGTTGTGAAGATTTGACATAAACATGGAACGTGGACATATAGCTTGGGATTGAAGATTGGACATAAAACATGGAACTTGGACATATAGCTTGGACATAAACATGGACATATAGCTTGGGCATGAAGATTGAACATAAACTTGGAACTTAGACATATAGCTTGGGCATAAAGCTTGGACATAAACATGGAACTTGGACATATAGCTTGGGCATAAAGCTCGACATGAACATGGAACTTGGACATATAGCTTGGGCATGAAGATTGGACATGAACATGGAACTTGGACTTGGATTTCTATCCATACTTGTATTTGGATCTGAACTTGGATTTGTGTCCAGACTTGTATTTGGATTTGAACTTGGATCTAGATTTGGATTTGGATTTTGGATTTAGACATGGATCTGGACTTGGATTTTGGACTTAGAACTTGGTTTTGGATTTGATTTGGACTTGGAACTTGGACTTGGACTTGGATTTTAGATGTTGGATGTGGTACTAGCCTGGTGGAGAGATACTTGTGGGTCATCCCTATGGTGTGCTCGGCATTAGAGAAGTTGTGCCTCGACATCGACATCGACATCGACTTGGATATCCTACATCAGCATATCTGTTTGTTTTGTATTCATTGATTGTATTGATCCTGGCCAGCGTGCCGTGGGATTGTTCCTGAATAAATTCCTGAAAGGGGACGGGGCCTGTTCCCCGCTCAATGTGGTGTACTATGCAAGATCCCTATTCCCTTATCTCTCTCTCTTCCCTCTCTCTCTATATATTTATCTCTTGGACAAGTGGTTGAGTCTGTCACTGCACGCCCCGTTAGGCTTACAAAGCGTCCCATTCCCCTCTTTTGATTACTTGATTCCCGCCTTGTACAGGAGGCGAGTTTGTATCTAGCCCTTCGTGGTTGTTTTTTCAGTAACTAATAGAAGGATTTTTTTCTCGGGGAAAAAAAAGCATCACATCAACCACATACTCGAGGGCCTTTAATGCTAAAGGAGCAGCTTGGAAATTTCTCTCTCTAGAGTTTAGTGACGTGTAAAAAGGAAACATCTTTCTATTTGCTGACATAGATGTTGAGCTTTCTCATACAATGGTTTGAATAGTTCACTTTTGTACTTGCCAAGCAAAGAGTATCCACAAATATGGAGCATCGGAATCTTCATTTCTTTGCTGCTTTTGTAACCAAACATCATTATTATTATTATTTTTTTTCCAAGAAAACATACTTCCATTAGTCACCAAAAATACAGGTGAATCTAGACTAGTCGAGACAAAAAAACAATAGGGAACAAAGAGGGGCTCTTCCTCGTCGCTGAGTGGCCGTTCTCGGAGGAAGGCTATCTCCTACAAGAAGGGGGGGGGGAGGGGGGAGGGGGGAGGGAATAGCTAAACAGGTGACCAATAAAGCCAAGTAACATCTGCGGTACGGAGGCCTTGGCCCTAATCATCCGGGAAATCATAGAAACCAAGGGCCTCTCCATATGTCTCCATCCATCAGTGCTACCAGCTCGGCTGTGGTGGTCCACTGAGGGTCCCCATATCTCCACTCCATACAGCATGGCTGAAGTGACCAAAGTGTCAAAGAGCCAGAGCTTTGTTCGAGGTTCTTGAAACTGAACCTGCGAACACATCCTCTCTAGTCTCCCCAATGCTGCATAAGCTCTGGTCAATCTGGTCTCCGCTGCTCTCCTCAAGGAAAATAGTGGGCCACTGAAAACCACACCAAGGTAAGTATATGCATCTGTATACTCCACTGTCTCCTGACCATATGTAAAGGTGGGTACTGACCTCCTAACCCACTGTGCTGTGGTGTTAAACACCATCACCTTGGTTTTACCAAGGTTAACAGACAATCCACTGTCCTGTGCAAATGTGTGCAATGCATCCAAATGACGCTGCATCCCCTCTGGAGAATTTGAGATCAGCACAATATCATCAGCATACAATAACAACGGAATCCATGTCCCTGCTAACTGTGCTCCTCTGTCACCCTCCCGCTCTACATACTCTGAAACCTCATCCACGTACATCCCAAATAAGGTGGGAGAAAGGAGGCAGCCCTGTTTCACCCCAATAGTGGAGTGAACCATCTCAGATATACCCTGAGTAGTACGTACCTGTCCCACAACTGTCCTGTATAAAGCCATGATTCCCCAAATCAGCTCTGTGGGCACTCCCATCTCCTGTAGTCTGCGCATCAGTCTGGCTCTCGGTACTGTGTCAAAAGCTTTGCGGAAATCCACAAAGCAACAATAAATCCTCCTGCCATATAATCTGCCCTCCTCAATAATAGCTTTGAGTGTCAAGATATGGTCAAGAGTGGAGAAACCTCTCCTGAACCCTGCTTGCCCTGATGCACGTATGCCCTCTCTCTCTGCCCATCTACTCAACTCCTGCTCAAGAATAGATGCATATAATCTAGCCAATGTGTGACCAATCATGATGGTACGATAATTCCCAGGAAGCATGGGATCCCCTGACTTGAAGATAGGCACAATCGTGGACATATTCCAAGTCTCAGGAAAACCCTCACACATGGCTCGGTTAAACGTCATAGCAATAAGCTCTGCAAGCATATCTCTGGCATGAATAAAGTGCTCTGCTACCAAACCATCATGGTCATATGCTCTCCCAGTCCTCATCCTGTCAATAGCTTTCCTTACCATCTCAGTAGTAAAGAAAGCACATGTCTCTAGGCATGGCTCCGATGGGTCTGGCAGGGGCGGCTGTCCTGCTGCTGTGTACAGGGATGCTGCATACTCACCCCAAATCTCTGTGGAGGTAATGGCTGGTGATGGTGAATGCTCATGGAATAGTCTCCATGCCTCGCCGGAGTCCCAACTCATAAATAACTGATACAAATCCCTCTCTAACTGAGCAAGATAAGCCCTCTTCTTCCGTCGCACTAGGTGCCGGAAGGTAATCCGTGACTGTCTGTGAGTGGTAACACCCATGAGCACCTCTCTCTGTAATCTGATCCTCATCTCTCTGCACTCCTCATCATACCAACTGTTCTGGGGCATGTTCCCAGATCGTCTCCGTGTAGGCTGACTATGGGGATATGCCTCTGATGCTGTAGCATGAAGCGTATCTATCAATATCTGAGTGAGCTCATCTAATGGCCATCCCGGCTCCTCGGCACATAAGCGTCTGTATATCTCATCCGTGTACACGGTGTCAGTCTCCCTCGTAAAGGTATAACGAGTGTGTGTGGAGACCTGTCCCAATGGAGCGGTGCTGAACTGAAATGTGAGAGTGAAGGACAAGATAGCATGATCCACTGCTATTCCAACCGGCCTAGTGCCTACCATAAAATCCTGAAAAGAGGGAATGAGACTGGGCTGAGCCATAACATAGTCCACTGTACTAGCACCATGCCTATGTGGAAAGCAAGTGAAACCGCCCGATGTCGGGAATCTCTGTAGGCCATTCAGGATGGCCAATCCATGTGCAGTCCCCATGTCTATCAAATACCGCCCATACACTGTATGTTACTCATCCTGTGATAGTCTAGATAGGCCCATATCCCTAACATCAAGCTCCCTCAACATCTCCTCTGAGGTATCATAAAATACTGTCTGGTTATGGGCGGTCCTGGCATTGAAGTCCCTCAGGAGAATGATGTCACCATCCCTGGAGAACTCCCAAATGTCATCATCCAAAATAGAAAAGGGAGACTGCCCGCTAGGTGATGCATACACTGATGTACTAGGAGCAAAATAGTATATAGCAATGTAGAGATATCTGCCCGTCTCTGCCCTCAGTCTAACCCACATGTACCTAGCCTGCTCATCTCTGCGGACTATATGTATCAGTGGCTGTAGCTCCTCTCTAAACAATACTGCCACTCCTCCTGAGCCCCGTCCTCTATGCTCTGAACGAGTCTCCTGTCTACAAGCTGTCTCCCATCGATATCCACTAACATGTGGCATGGACTGTCCAGGAGCTTGATGCGTCTCATAGTAGAAGATGATGTCCCTCCCAGTGAAACTATCCTCAGAAGCCCCTATATCAAGACGTAGAGATCCATTACAATTCCAAGTAGCAACTTTGAGTGTAGTCCCATAGGTCTCGCGCCGTCATGAAGAGCGCATCTCCATAGAGATATGAAATGAAATGTTATATTAACGTCTTCAAAAGGCCATAATGACCTATGAGACCAAAAGTTACATCATGGTGGATCTGATACAATGTCTGGATAAAAAAACCCAGAAAATGAAAAAATAAAGATGATACTACTGGCACCTAAAAAATGAAACTGGAGAGAGAGAGAGAGAGAGAGAGAGAGAGAGAGAGAGAGAGAGAGAGAGAGAGAGAGAGAGAGAGAGAGAGAGAGAGAGAGAGAGAGAGAGAGAAATGAAATGATATATTAACGTCTTCAAAAGGCCAAAATGACCTATGAGAGAGAGAGAGAGAGAGAGAGAGAGAGAGAGAGAGAGAGAGAGAGACGAAACCTGAAATTTGGGTAAAATTGCCGTAGTGGAGAGGTTTCGAGATTTTTAAAAACTGTTTCGAAGTTACGAGGTTTCGAAAGCTAGAAACAGTTTTTTTGTTATTATGCCAGGTGCCCACTGCCGAACTCCTGTGTGCTATGTGCCAAAGGAAGAGAGTAATCTTCCAAGGCCATAAGCTGTCCCAAAACCGCTTCCAAAAATCATGGAGGAAGCGTGTAGGGAAGCCCTTTGTCTGCCAGTGTACTGTTGCCCTTGGCATACTATCAACCTTTGGCATCTGAATCTTGCAGCCTAGATGGACTTTGTAGTCAAAGAAGGGAATATCGGGGGCGAAGGGATCATGGCATTGCCACTCATGAGGATCCCATTGTAGACGCATCAGTGGTCGCCCCCCCCCATAACCATAATTTCCAAGATCTCTCTTTGGCCACTTTGGTCGGGGGTGGGTCGACGTGCCATCTGAGGTCATGAAACCCGATCACTCTCACCCTATGTAAACCCTATGTAAAGTGCAGTTGTTGAGGGTGGAGGGGCCAGCTTAATCTACCCTGTTGTCTTATGGAGAAAGTAATGAGGATGCCTCCATCTGCACCATGGACTGCCATCGAGATATCGTTTCTAGGAAAAGCCCGTACCCACTTAGAGGAGGCGAGTCCTAGACCGGTGTGAGCCACTCGGGAGGGGTGGAGGTATCGATGTGGAGGATGAGTGTCTCTACCTTAGATCCCAGCTAGGGTCCTCTCCTCCGGGAGCCGCCTTAAGGTGAGCCTCTCTTCAAGAGACTGGCCGAGTCTCTTGCTTTATGCGCCCCATGAGACTTGAGGATGGGAGCCTAGCATGTGGTCACTAGGAAGTGTAATCAAGGGGTTCCAAACTAGTGGCTACCGAAGTCTCTCCTTGTGTAGGATTGGGGGAGATCGGTGAAGAGGAGAACGAATGTGGTCCGAGTCTTAGAAGAGGTTGGTCGTGAATTGTTCCTTGAAGGTTGGGCTAAGGCCATGGGTCCTCATCTTTGGGAGGATCCATCGTGGGCTCGGGGACCAAGGACCGCCAAGAATTGGAGTGCGAGCATAGATGTGGGCCATGAGAAAGTCCTTCCATGGCTCACCACCTAGGAGTCGTCCTCTAATGATCAACTTGCCGAAAGGACTCTGCTCTGCATAGAAGGATCAATAATGCCCAGGCCGCCTTGGGCGAGGCTGAATGATGATTCTCCATGCCACCTTGGCTTGTGCCGGCTTGCCATCACTGCCTGCGCAAAGGAAGTTGCGGATCAATAGCTGTACTTGACCAATACACGCCCTAGAGAAGGCCTAGTAGGAGGTGATGTACCACATGGTAGCGAGAAGGACTTGGTTCTCCATCACTACTCGACTTGCAAGTGAGAACTTGGTCGTGCTCCATTAAAGTAGCTTCTTTCGAATGATCAAAAGGAGGCTTCTATGAGGCGATGTCAATCCCAACCTGGCAACCAAGATAATGAACTGGGATATCTCTAGGAAATCCACTGGAAGGGCTCAACTGGTCACCAAGCCGGGGTAGGGGATGAGCAAACCCAAAATCAACACGACTTGTGCACAGTTGATTTGTGCGCCTGAGGCCCGATGAGATCTCAATTGCATCCACAATCGTGTGGAGATTCTCCACATCTCTGGAGAGGTAGGTCGCTATCATGACTCAACACAAAACTGTCATGACTCAACGCAAAATGAAAGAAAGAATTCTTTGTATCCTTTGTAATAATTATACTTTCTTCTATGTTTTCCATGTTTTCCTTTGAATTTAGATATTCTTGTGTAAGCAAGAAAATCCATTCATTTGGATCGCTTCGTGCATAGGAGCTACTGGTGAGTGGCCATAGGTCATGGTGGATCCATGTAGTGGACTAGAACATGGATAGTGTACACTTCCATACCTATATGACCTGATTGGGTGCCTATGGCCGGAACTCAAGCATACCAGGGTCAAGCTTGCACATAGAAAGGATTGATGCCTTAGAGTGTGGGCTAGATCTGTTAGAACATACAGTTACAATTGATAAGATGACATGACCAATTAAAGTCTATGTTAAAGTGATTTCTTGATTTTCATTTTACATGAGTTAGATGCATCATATTGAAAAACCATTATTGTTTTGTGAATGTGGATGGAGAGAGCTTTCATTTGACTCCCATATTGGGAGTCCCTTAAATCTCGGACTAGGCCCTCAAACATAGTGACCTCGGTTTGTCCTAAAAAGGCTAACTCTAAAAAATAGGGATTTTCTAAAATTTAGGAATCACTTACTATATTTAGTAATTTTCGCATCCTAACTGTGCTTGCTAAATTTGGAGGTTTCTATTTTTGGCAGTTGACACCTCACAACAGAAAGTTCTAGAAGAATGGACAAGTGTCCCAACAGTTGTCACTTGAGCTCCAAGTATTCTAGAAGCATGGACAAATATCTCAACACTTGTCACTTGAGTTTCCAAGTGTCCCTCCACTTGTCCCACTTTTTAACATGTGGTTGGACACTTGTCTTTTTCAGCTTTACTTTCCCTCTCTTAAGCTTTGAAGGTCACTTTTCCTATAGATACAGCCCTTTCCCTCTCATTTTATACACAACTCCCCTGCTGAAAATCAGTCCCTACTCGGGTACAACCCTTACCCCTCCATCAACGCTTCCACATGATGTAACTACTCCATCTTCCACTCTTCCCCATGCTGCCCATAATTACAACAAGTCTAAATGAGTTTTCAGCTCTGTTACAAGTCCAATTTCAGCTTTATTATCTCTCTTTTTCCTTTATCTTTGGATCAAGTACAAAGTTATAGCCATTGTACAACTCTACATCAACAAGAAGGCTGATTACTCCCTTCCATTTGGGCTTCTCATCTCACCTATGTATTGTAAGAAAATGCAAACTTGCTAGTTTTTTGTGTGTTCATTAGCATAGACTTTTTCATGGTGTGTGAGTGTGAAGATTACTCCTTCTTCACTCTCAGGTTGATTGTAACTGAGCTTAGTGCTAAGGTTCTTCTTGGGTTGAGCAGAAATATATTCCCATTTGGGCGAGGGTTGCCCATCTTCAACCTTCAATTTGGCTCCATTATATTTCTCTCAACTTTACTCCCAATGTGTGTTGTTGTCTCATGCACACGTGCTGTAATTAATTTCAGCATTGAGTTTATTTGAAGTGAACTCTTTATTCATCTATTTTACGTGTAAAATAACCATAAAAAATAAACAAAAATATTAGTTGTTAAGCAGAATCTAAATCGAGGAGCTCCTCATGAGATTTGATAGGAAGCCTAAGGCTTTGTAGTCTGGTCTCCTAGGAAGCTAAAAAACATGCTCATTCTCTTTGCCACAAAGAACAAGAGGAAGGGCGCAAGGGGACATCCCTCGCGTACGGAATGAGAAAGTGGAAACGTGGCACCCTGAGCGCCTTGGATAAGGACTTGATTGCAAGGGGCCGAGTAGAGGGCAGACTCCAGAGACACCTGGGACCCAGGTGGCAGGGAAGCCCATCCTGCACATAGGCCCCTCAAGAAAGCCCCAATCCACCTTCCGCTAAGTCTTGCAGTCCATGGCTGATGGTTTTGGCTAGGATTCTGTAGAATGTCCCTAAGAGGGTGATAGGTCTCCTCTGGTGAATCTCCAACGTGTCTTCTCCCTCCTTGGGGATCAAGTGAATCAATCCCTTTGCCAGTCTCTTTGGCATAGATATGGAAATCATGATTTTATTGAAGGCCGCTTAGAAGCTGCCCTCCATGAGGTCCCAATGATGAAGAAACAAGGGAACCGGAAGCCCATCCGCACTTGGGCACTTGCGCCTAGGGAGTGCCTACAATGCCTCTGCAATCTCCTCTCTCACATTTTGTACCTGCGGGGAATGAGGCTTTGCAATTCGGTCTTCGAGAAGACTAGGATGTCATCAAACAGGACAGTTGTAAATTTTCTATATCCACGGAACATGCGATCAATCATTCTATTGAATGTAGTTGGGGCATTCGTAAGACTAAAAGGTATAACAAGATACTCATAAAGTCCAACTGCTTTCCTGAAAGTAGTTTTATGTACATCCTCAAGCACCACACGCACTTGATGATACCCACTCTTGAGATCGATTCGGCTAAAGCATGCCGATCCGATCCATCCAACTTGTCAAGGATGTCGTCTATGTATGCATGGAATTGGAAACTGATTCTTGATGGTGAGCTTATTCAAAACTCTATAATCCCCACACATACGAAAAGATCCATTCTTCATTTGAACTAAGAGAACGGGTGAATTATATGGGGAAGAGCTTAGCTGAACCAAACCCTTCTGAAGAAGTTGATTTACCTGCTTCATCATCTCCTCTCTGGGATGCACTCACATGATAGGTTGGCCTATTAGGTGGTGAGCTACCCGGCACAAGATTAATGCGATAATGTTCTGGTTGTATTGGTGGCAAATCATTTGTAACTCATCAGCAAAACAATCATTGTACTCTTGCAAGAATTTCAGTCTATCATTACTGAGAGTGTATACATGCTCATTATTTTCTTCAACATGATCTTGTACAAAAATCAAGTATGTAAAAATTCTATTTTTTATTACTTTCTTAATTTGTACATGAGATACAAGGAAAATGGTAGCACCCTCTTCACCAGTATCCATCACATGCTCTCGGCCTTTATGCATGAAGGTGATCTTGTTGGTCTTGTAAGCCTTGCACGGATCAATGCACGTGTGCCAAGGCTTTCCAAGCAATACATCACAACTAGCTACAAGAAAGTTCTCATGATCCATATAGCCTTGCACGAATCAATGTGCGTGTGCCAAGGCTTTCCAAGCAATACATGACAACCAGCTACAAGAAAGTTCTCATGATCCATATAGTCTTGAATGTGTATGCGCAACTTGCTAATAATAGACATAACCTACACTTCTCTACCAACAAAGGTTGCCTCTGCTTCAATTTGAGGATCCATGTCTTCCACTTCAATACCCAAAGCAGCTGCCATCTGTGTAGATATAAAGTTCTCAGTTGCACAATCATCAAACATGAACAAAGCGGGTTGATCCTTAAGCTGTCCCCAAGGTTTACATACAACCCTGTCTTTGCTATCTTGTGAAGTGTTGTCTTGCACATCCGGAACCATATGCACATTGAGCTTTGATGCTTTCGCATTATCACACCTTTTCTTGTTTGGGCATGCATTTGCAATATGTTGAGTGCTACCACAAGTAGAGCATTTTCCCTCGCTCATATACTGCTTTTTCTGCTCTGGAATGAGACCATAGTCTTTCACTTTGAAGGGACGCTTCTTGGTAGACTTATTTTCATCCTTTGGATCATTTTTATCTTGGGTTTGGTCCTTTTTAGGTGGCTGTTCACTATTTTGCAGGTTTTGGACAATCCTCTCTTTGCCTTGGAATGAGGGTTTTAGCTTTATTGCATCGATTCAACTTGAGTTTCAATTGCTTTGCGGTAGTGGTGGATGCGATTAGTGGTTGTAAGGTGTGGCCAGGATATTGTAGTCCTGCTTTGTACACGGTTTGCAATCTCGACTGAAACCTCCTTTGGAACATTCATGAATAGAGACACCTCCAAAAACACTTTCCAAAACTTTCCACATATGCATTCACCGTTTCCTTCTCATTCTGCTTCACCCAATCCCACTTCATTGTTATCTCATTTAATGCATTGGGAGGCAAGAATTGGACATAGAATCTCTCCTTTAACTCTGCCCATGATCTAATAGGATTTGGTGAGAGCTTCTGAGTAAGCCACCAATGAGCAGCAATACCTTTAATAAACATGCTTACATGCCAGATCATGGATTTCTGAGTGAAATCCTTATCACTAAAAGCAATATCAAACTGGGTAATAAAGGCAAGTGCCCTTGATGCATCATATTCCTCATGATATGTAGCAAACTTCACAGATTTGTCTCCGGCTTTGGAGTCACGAGATTTTGATGCATTAATCTGCATCTTAACATGTTTTTTGTATGTATGTCCATTGAGACAACCCCTATGACTGGCATCGTTTTGGGAACAAAAGGTGATGCATAATGCATAGAAAGATATGCCCTGTAAGCATGAGGCAAGGCTGGACTCTCAACACATATTGGTGCATTTTCACCCATAACTTCTCACTCACGAGCACACTCGAGGGCACGAGTAGCATGAGAGATACGTAGAATACTTGCACCGACAGAGAATTGCAGTCCATGTTGCATGTGCTGTGCATGCACATTTTCAGCCGGCAATGGTATTTGACATACATTTTAACCATTGCCATAACATTGCATCCTTCACAAGCTACATAAGATACACCTTCATCGCGTGAAGTCACTCATGGTTCCTCTCTAATAGCATGAGGATTCATCCTCTTAGACATATGTTCTTGTTCAACCACATGTGGGGATACCAAGACATGTGGGATGGTTGCATTTTTTGCATAGGCATCCTCGGTATGAGCCAAGTATGCACGTGCTGCATCTCTCAATTGCATGTGTAACTCTTGAGCAATCATTGCCATTGCATGATCCATAAAAGATTTAGCTTTGTTGGCCTTTAAAAACGATCATCTACCAATGGATCCTCGCGGTAGAGTTTCAATTCTTCTTGTTGTGCTTAAAGATCTTGCATACGATTAAGTTTAGCCCTTAAGGCTGTGGACTCTTCTTCCAGCATTTTCTCTTTGCCACGGGATGGTTGTTCCACACGTTTGTGTTTCCTGGTATACACCGCATGCATTTGCTCTTCCTGTAAAGCATTGGAAGCATGCATTTCATTGTTCCCTCCTCTTGTGGTGGCATCTTCAACATTCACCATACGGCTGTCCATAGTGTTCTAAGTATAGAGATAGCGTTCTCGGTGATCACCTTTCACAATAGAAGTGAAAGAGAACCGTATGCTGTGATACCAATGTAATTCCACCGATCGGTGTGGAATGCTTCGTTGAACACAATGCTAATCAATAGACTAAAATACACCAAGATATAATGGACAACATGTTGAATATAAGATGTATTTTGTTGAATTGACAAGAGAGACACAATGAACCAGAACGGTCGACCCCTCCCTACACTAGTGTATATTAATCTTGGGAGAATCAAGTACATAGTGTCATGGGCATTCTTGACTAGATTTCCATACCAATGCATATGAATATAGTATTGCAAACCATATGGTAGTTAGTGTAGATTTGCAACTCACACTACCCTCCATGTTCCTTACCATTTGCTCTCTATTGTTCCACAAACACATGGTAGCAATAATCTGCAAGAGAGCACATAGGACAAGAGAACACTACACAGGGAATGTGAACATGAAGTCCAACTCCTCCCTCTTGCTACTTGCTTTCATAATTAAGCATTAAAGCTTACCAATTGCAAGTAGAGTCGATGACAGTGGAAGTCTTCACGATGGAAGCATCTGGAGTGTTGAAATGTTCAATTTGTCTTGATCTTTCGCGATATAAATCTTCAAGAGGATGAAGGGAACCCAGGGAAAGCTTCCCTTATGGTTTAACTTGAGAAAGGAATGCTGGAAACACTCTTGGTAGCTTGGAAAGCACACTAGCAAGCTTGGATACGGAGTTGGGAAGGAGAAAGTGCAGAAAATACAGCCAAAGGGGCTCATGAAGGGGGGGCGCTTACTGCTAGAGAGAGTGGAAAGAGAGATAATATGTCCACCTTGGATGTCAGGCAGAGAGGTAAAGTGGCTTGTGGTGCAAGGTGGGGTGGACACATGGCTGGTTGCTCTGTTTGAACAAAGGGGATAAGGTTTGGGCGGTGGGTTTTGAGCTTTGTCCACCTCGGGACATCAGTCTGTGCGAACACAGGGCTGGTCATAATTAATAAGTGAGTTTTGGTTGCCCAAAACTTAATGAAGTGTGTACACACTCACTTATAAATTAATGCTAATTCTTAAGGCTAGGTTTTTGACCAATGCCTACCACTTGTCACATGCCGCATAACCATCTCAGTAGACAATTTCACACGCAGGGTTCACGAGCGGGCGTCCCCTTATCCTGAACTACACATTGGTTATGCACGCATGAAAATAGTATGCAAATTCAATTGCAGGCAAGCACATAAAGATGCTATGCAATGCAACATTTGTATGGACAATCCCTGTTCATGAGACTATAGCAAAATAGACGTGTTCCAAGCAAGTCCACGAGGTACCAGACCCAATGGAACAATAATCCTCCAGGCTTTCCGGGCATGTACACACAAGCACAAGTCCAAGTGGAAAGCCAAGTCCACAGTATCACATGAGTAGCATCAATCCCCGGCATATGCAATTGCCCTGGACGCCAATCCAATGTACATGCATAATGAGAAAGCATGGGTGGACCAATTGGGTAGCCAAATGGTGACAATCGGCGGGGGGTTGGTGGGGCCAGCTGGCCTCACTAGAATGTTGGAACTTGAGGAGGAATCTCGACGGGGTAACGGCCTCTAGACCTGAGGGTCTGGAGGTGGGACCCTCGAAGTGACCCGGGGGGGGCGGGGGGGGGGGGGGGAGGCATCGTCGGCGCGGGTGGTAAACGAAGCAAAAGTCATCGAGCTTGAGCAGATCCTTCTTTATCGTTGGAAGCATGGTTCCGATCCACGGATACGTCAGTTCTATATGAAGTTCCGAGATCTAGGTACTTACGAAGCCGTTTGGCTAGACGAGGAGTTCTTTCAAGAGTACCCCCAGTTGTTGGCGGACTACTTGGAAGCCATGAACCTCCACCAAGCTAAGCAGGAGGGAATGGCACATGCACTTTGCACTGTAGTGCATGGTGACAAGATGGCTCAATCATCAGTGCAACATTGTACATTATTAGCACCTTTTAGGATGATATTTGTCATACGCCGTGACCCCATTGTAATCCTCAGTCTAGGATAAGTCAAGCACGAGCTACGTAGGTCATTCTCAGCCTTAGACAGTTAGTCAGTCAGTCCAAGTCCCTTAACCCGACTTAAAGAGATGCATTCATGTATGTAGAGTCAGTAGAAGCCTTAGGGTTTGCATTAGAAAGCACTCTGCATAATGCATAACATTCATCCATTGCATATAAACCATTGCAGAAGCCCTCAGATACCATCTAGCATTCATTAGAATTCATCCAGTATTATTTCCATAATTTACAACATTTTTTGGGCATTTTTACATCATTTATTTATTTTAGCCAGGATAGATGCAATCGGCCAGCTCTGTAGCTAGCCGACCAGCATCACAAGTCCATACAAATAGCTGAGCATATAGTCCTTTCATTCATTCATATCATCATCAGCCTTGAAGCACTCAACGCTTGGAGCCTTTAGCACAAGGAGCATAAGCGATTGGAGAATTCAGCACATCATCCTTCAGCGTTTTCCTCATCATCATCTAGGAGCATCAATGCTTGGGCATTTCAGCCTTCATGCAGTAAAACGCAGCATCTACAGCATTCAGCCTTCAGTACCCCTTGCATTTTCAGCATTCATACAGTTTTCAGCACCCTCATATGCATCGTTTTGCTACAGCCACTTGGTGAAGGTAAAACTCAGCATTCATACTCATTTTCAGCATTCATACATAGTCAAACAGTCCCAATCAGCCCCTTCTCTTAGCCTCAGATTTGCAGTCTTCCTACATCCATTGGGATGTAGTATGCATCGTTTTGCTACAGCCACTTGGTGAAGGTAAAACTCAGCATTCATACTCATTTTCAGCATTCATACATAGTCTAAAACAGTCCCAATCAGCCCCTTCTCTTAGCCTCAGATTTGCAGTCTTCCTACATCCATTGGGAAGAGTGCATAGGCTCGAGATTGGTCATCATTGGTGCTTCTACAGCCGTGTACAGTTCAGCCCGACTCTTGGTCTTCTGAGATCTTGCGTT
The DNA here is from genome assembly GCF_041138505.1 of Cibotium barometz. Taxonomy (NCBI): domain Eukaryota; kingdom Viridiplantae; phylum Streptophyta; class Polypodiopsida; order Cyatheales; family Cibotiaceae; genus Cibotium; species Cibotium barometz. The sequence continues at coordinate 36,946,214 of NC_141093.1, read as the reverse complement.
TGGCTTATCATCAGTCCACCGTCATTCTTCTCAAAGAAATAAGGAAACTACTATTCTAGTAACAAGATAGGGGGCCCTTCAGCGGTTAATTCGGGACCCCATACAGTGTACAGTTTCCATCTCTCTCTCTCTCTCTCTCTCTCTCTCTCTCAAATCTCTTAAAGTTTGAAGTCTTAAAGTGGATCGCTAAACTCGCGAAACTAAGTATACAGAAGACGGTGTGAGCATTTGTGTAACAGGATCCTCAAATTAAGAATACTTTCACTGCATGTTACATTGGTATCAGATTTAGCTTATCCACACATCGTATCCTAGCGTGAGGGCATCCTTGGATGGTTAGACTGCATTCCGGTACGACCACCGACTTCAGCATCATGTCTACAGAGGAGAGTACCCATTAGCCAGAAGGCGTCTCCCCCGAAGGTGACCCTGTTCTTCCGACTACAGCAGACACCATAGCTCTACTCAGAGCTCAGAACTAGCTTCTCATGGAGCGCCTCCAACTCTTGGAGGCAACAGTAGCACGTCCTCGTCCGCCTCCAGCAACCCCCGACTACATCTCTCTCTTCTTTCAGATGGAACAACAAAGAAGAGAAGACAAGGCTAGACAGAGAGAAGAAAAAGCAAAAGCTGAAGCTGAAGCAAGAAAGCAAATAGATGCAACTATGAGGAAGCGCAACGCAGGATTGAAGAAGATCGGCGTCAGGTTGAACTCGCCGCTCGGGAGCACCAACGAGAGCTCGATCGAGAACGTGTGTACTCCAGCACCAAAGAAAAAAGGAGGCCTTGCATCTTAGATACTAGCACCTGGTGCCACCAACCAGCAGTCTGCGACATTGATTACCGTTATTCGAAGTCAACCGAATTTAGTAAGTATGATGGTAAGTGTGATCATTGAGGAGTTAATCAGTTTATTCATCAATTTACTGATCATTTTCCATTATCTAAGATTACAGATCCTCAGGACGACAGAGTCCACGTAGCGGCTCCCCAACTTACGGGTGAGACAGTCACTTGGTGGCAGCATTGGTCTAGTCTTCATATAGACCAGACCACAGGTGTCACAACTCTTAGCTAGGATACATTTGTTCATGACCTTAAGACGAGATTCCTCCCACACCAGTATATGACTTGCCTGGTAGATGAGTTCTATGAACTCAAACAGAACAGGTCAGCAGTGCTTCAGTTTTCCGGAAAGGGTATCACTTTAGCACAATAGTTAGGGCTATCTGAGTAGGCCAAGATGGATCAATTCATTCGTGATTAGATCCCAACATCCTCCGGTTCACAGTTCGCAACTTTGAACCTAGTATATATGACCGGGCTTTGACTCTTGCTCAAAATGAAGAAATGAAGATGAACGAAGGCAAGCCCAAGCAGTGATCACTAGAAGGACGATAGTAATAGCTCTAGTTCAGGGGGTAAGAAGGATAAAGAATCTAAGCTTAAGAAAACCCCTGAGGAAAAGGCTAAAGCAGGCATCACTGGAGGTTATCTTCCTCCAGAGGAGCAAAGGAAATACCACTCAGAAAACATATGCTTTTTCTGTCATATCATAGGACATGGTAAGAAGGATTGCCACAAATGGCAAACGGAGCAAGCCTCCAAAGCACCTTCTGCCACAGTTGCCACAGCATCTCCAGCTCCTTCAGCCCCGCCTCCTACCACAAATGCAGTTTAGCTTTTACCTTCTATGTATCCTATGCCATCCGTGGTATTTGATGCTAAGCAGGAGGGTGAGAGCGATGCTGCACAGAAAAGCCTCATTCGAGCTTATGGCTCTGCCAAGGGTCGGCAGTTTGTAGTCCTGTTTGACATGGGTAGTTTTGAGGACGCCATCTCTCCCCAGTTGGCTAACAAGATGAGCTGCACATTAGTACCACATATCATTTGGATGTGGACGGGTTCACACTTAGTCTCGACTCTCCACACCCACATATCTCAGAAGGCACAACAATTTGCATTTGAAGTTCAGAAGTCCTCATTCCAACGAGATTTCATTGTCTCGTCTCTTTTGGGGTGTGACATGATCTTAGGAATCCAGTGGTTTCGTCAATATGAGCCTATTTCCGATTGGGGGGCAGGACACTTTTACTATTTGTAAAGGTTTTCTTGAGCTCGTCATGAATCGTGGGGATAGAAGCATTCTTGGCAGCCCATTGATTTCGCACCTCCAGGCTCGACGAGCTATCCACAAGGGAGCGGAAGGGGCACTACTTTATGTTCGTGCTCAGACAACCTCTACCTAATCGGTAGCACCTATCTCATCTTCAGTCCCACAGTTAGCAGACCTTCTATCCAGACATCACGACATTATGCTTAGTGATGATCTTCCGCCCAGTCTTCCTCCATCACGTCCTGAGGACCATCATATCGATTTGGTCCCTGGATCAGAACCTCCTAGCAGGTTCCCCTCTGGTCTTTCCAAGACTTTAGAGGGCGAGCTAGAAAGATAGTTATGTGAGCTCCTTCGAGCCGGATTCGTTCGGCCTTCTTGCTCACCATTTGCTGCACCCATCCTATTTGTTCAGAAGGAGGACAAGTCTGCACGCCTTTGTGTAGACTACAGAGCATTGAATAAACTCACCATTAAGAATAAGTTTCCTATGCCAAGGATTGAGTACATTTTGGAGCGTTTAGACGGTGCAAATTTTTTCACTAAGATTGACCTCAAGAGTGGTTACCATCAGGTCCGCATTTTTGAAGCTGACATTCCAAAAACAACTTTCCGGACAGAGTGTGATCACTACGATTTTGTAGTCATGCCTTTTGGGCTTACAAATGTACTTGCAACCTTCAATAAAATGATGTCTAGGATGTTCGCAGTCCTTATTGGCAAGTGTATCTTCATCTTTCTTGATGACATACTTGTATTCTCAGCCACTGCGGAGCAGCATGAGAAAGATGTGGAGAAAGTCTTGCAACTTTTTTGAGATAATGGGCTCTACATAAATGCCAAAAAGTCCATCTTCGATGTGGGGCTATATCATCAGTTCCGATGGGATTTGATTGGACCCCTCAAAGGTTCAAGAGATCTTAGATTGGGACATCCCTTAGACCGCACAAGAGATCCGTTCTTTTGTAGGTCTTTGTCAAGCCTACAACACCCATGTTCACTGGTTTTTCAACTTGGCAGCACCTCTCACTGACTTGCTCAAGGGGGCGAGGACTCGAAAACAAAAAGTCTGAGTCACCCACAGGCAAGGCGCTTGATGCATTCCGTTCACTCTAGAAAGCTGCCTTAGAAGCGCCTGTTTTGAAGTTAGCATCTTGGGATGAACCTTTTGAGATCATTATTGATGCCAGCAATGTAGCCATAGGTGTAGTTCTCGAGCAAGACAATAGACCCGTGGCCTACTACAGTTGAAAGTTGGATGTCGCCGAAAAGAATTATTTGGTTTATGACAAAGAGCTTTTGGGTGTGATCACAGCGCTCAAACATTGGAAGCCTTTCCTTTATGGACAGGTCTTCACAGTCAAAACAGACCACCAAGCACTTAAGCGCCTTCAAACCATGCCAAGTGCTCATTGGAGTGATCGGCAAGCTAGATGGAGTTAGCTCTTCCAACAATTTGGAGTGATCGGCAAGCTAGATGGAGTTAGCTCTTCCAACAATTTGGAGGATTGATCGAGTACATCCCTGGTAAGTATAATCCAGTTGTTGCAGATGCTCTTAGTCAAAAGGCTAGCATCGAGGCAGTGCAGGAGTCTACCATTCTCGAAATCACGGAGAAGGACCTAGATAGCATGAAAGACTAGTATGTTGACTCCCTTGAGTTTGGTACTCAGTATAATTTGGCCCTCACTTCTGAGCCTGGCCATTATTTAGCGCAGAACGGTTGGTTGTTCTTCAAGAATCGTCTCTGTGTCATTCGGGAAAAGCGATCAGCTCTTCTCCATGATATCCATGACTAACTCTTTACTAACTCGCCCTCTCTTTGGACCAGGCAATCTACACGCACCCGTAATGAATTCAACGATTACTGTGTTCCAAAAGTCGCTCCTTCAAGGTGTTTGTGACAGCCCCCTAGTCATTCTTCACTGCTTCCAATAATGCCTTATGCTAGGCTAATGCCATTTTCACAAGAAAATCCAAGACTTATTGTGTCCATGATGCTGGCCATCCTGACATACGTCTGGCCTTGATGAACTTTTGGACATCTCTGAATTATTGGTACCTCATCGTTTTCTATGCAATAATCTCGCAACCAAAAAGCAGGAACAACTATCTAACTAGTCAAAGCACATATATCTACAGTGGTCTTCATTTGAGAGTAATTGTGCCGATAGTGACCAAACATTGCAAGAGTGAGGGTGGGGTCCACATATACATACTTGTCAAGATTGCTCATATACACTTGTAAAGTTTACTTACCATCGGAGAACATTTGGTTGTAATGTGTGTCATTTACCCAGTTTTCAATGTGTCGTAGCCTTAGAGAGAGCCCCATCGACATTGGGCCTTTGGCTCGCACATTATAACCAAATGTGCTCCAGCCTCCGATGGTGGCCAAACTTTGCAAGAGTGAGGGTGGGGTCCACATATACACACTTGCAAAGTTTGGTTACCATCGCATCACATTTGGCTGCAATGTTTGTGCCATTTGCTCGGTTTTCAATGTGTCATGGCCTTAGATTACACTCCTCCGTGAGCAAAGCTACCTTGTATATCCACCAAAAGTTAAGGAAAAACAGGAGGTGTTTTTAGAGGACATTATGGAAATCCTTCAGGAATAGAAAGTTTTGGCTTTTCTTTTTTCTTTCTATTCAGGAAGGGATTGCAGCTAACCAGTCGAGACATAATACATGCACCACTTTGCCATTCAGGGTATTGACTCAGTGACTCTTCTGCATGGCATTGGCTCTACAGATTGGACAACATCTGAATTATGGTGTTCTGCGGAAGAGTGAATTCAAGATTGTCTATGTAGCTCCTATGAAGGTATTTTTTAAATATATTTTGGCATTATCTTTTACTTATAAATAGGCATTTTTCCTTACATTGACTAAACTGTATGCAGGCCCTGGCAGGGGAGATGACTGCTGCATTTAGTCATCGGCTGGGTCCTCTGAACGTGGTTGTGCGGGAGCTAACAGGTGACATGCAGCTAACCAAGAGAGAACTTGAAGAGACACAGGTATGTGAATTTCAATGCAACTTCTTTTCTTATCAGATGAAAAAATGAAAAATATTTTCTTGCTTACACACTGATGTCATTATTTTCTGTCTTCTGTAGATGATCGTGACCACTCCGGAGAAATGGGACGTGATCACACGCAAGAGCAGTGACATGGCTTTGGCAGTACTAGTGAAGCTGTTGATCATCGATGAAGTGCATCTTCTGAATGATGACCGAGGTCCTGTGATTGAAGCCCTTGTAGCACGCACTCTACGACAGGTAATGCTAGTGATTGTGCTCGGTTTCGAAAAGACAGAAACACACCAGAAGCTTGCAGCATATTTCATTTTCTTTGGAGCAAAAAGAGCTTCTTGAAGTCAACTGACAAGCTTGCAAAAAGACAGGTAGAGTCCTCACAGAGTATGATACGCATTATCGGATTGTCAGCTACGCTGCCTAATTATACTGAGGTAAGCTTTTTTCTTCTGTTTTTTTCTTGGGGTGAAAAAGTGGGTTTGAATGGTCACTGTAGTGATGGTAGTGAAAGGCCCAAAATTTCCACATAAGGTCTTAGGACTCACTTGTTTTAATCATTCCATAGTGATCTTCAGGTAGACCTAGTCAGCCATCTTGAACTCCCGCTTGGGCCAGTGCTCAACTGACTCTTAACCTCTGCATAGCTTTCGGTAACCTGATCTGCAGCATCTCACACACGAATGTTATATTGCTCAGACATGCATGTCTTACTAGTAGCTCGCACATGCATGTTTTAGTGCTCACACATGCATGTTTAGTGCTTGTATACTCCTTACACGTGTGACTAGTGAGGTTCATTAAGAATAGCTTAATGGCTTGAAATTGTCTCAACTACTTTTTCTTGTGTGTTGATGGCCAGTTTCGGAGTTGCATTTTCTGATCCTAGATGTTGGGGGCTTTGGACAGGTTGCCCGCTTCTTGGGTGTGAACCCAGACACAGGGCTTTTCTTCTTTGATAGTAGTTATCGCCCGGTACCTCTCTCTCAACAGTACATTGGTGTCACTGAAACAAATTTTCTGGCTCGCAACAACCTAATGAATGAAATATGCTATAACAAGGTACACTCTTTCCTGGTTTTCAAGAAGGTTCAAGTAAACTGTAGAAGGTATATAGCTGATCTGCTACATGTAAATAGCGTCTCTGGGGGACTTTTCCAGATTTGCTCATGTCGGCATCAACTGTCCACATCTCAGTTCAGGAATATTTCCTTTTGATGAATGTACTGTTTTTCAATGTATTGGGCAGGTATTGGATGCTGTCAAGCGTGATAAGCAGGCAATGGTTTTTGTACATTCACGCAAAGATACAGGAAAAGTTGCACAGATTTTGGTAAACTTTTGAACTACTTCTCTTGCTCTGCTTTTGAACTAAGCTCATGAGAAGGGGTATTTATGTTTGGAGGCTGCACTACGATCAGCTGTATAAATTCTTCTCTTTTCTTCCTTTAGATGAATTCAGGAAGATGTGTACAACATGTTTTGAACAAGTGGGATTCACTCATCTAATTTTGTATAACATGGTGCACAATATGGTTTTTTTAGCTTGCACAAACCACACATACACAACGGATAGAGGGGTTTTTGTTGGAAATAAGTGCTCACTAGGAGTACTTTTAGTCTTGGTCATCTCAGTGTATGCCACATGGCACCTCTATAATTGTCCCATAAGTCACTCTACTCTATCTTGTACTTCTCACCTATACATTGTGGGTGTCACATCAATGAAAGTATCTATCTTGTGTCTTGTCTACACTCATCTCAAGGTATGTCTAAGCTTTGTGTTTCCTTTTTAGTCTTGCTCTCATTTCAGTTTCAGTTTTAGCTTTGTCTCTCCCCCATTTTTCTTACATGGTATCAGAGCAGGTTTATCCTGGCTCCCTTCAACCCACCATAGCCTCAGCTCACAGACTATCTACTCGCTGCTCTTGCTCTCCACAGTCCATGGCAGCTCAAGTTCTACCCATACTGACTCAGCCGTTGCCATTCCTAGTTCGCCCCTGTTTCTTGTAAGCGACAGCTGCAGTCGCTTGGTTCAGAACAGGCCGCCCCCCTCTGTTGTTGGGCGCCGCCTTTGCTGTTGGCCGCCGCTTAGCTGGCCCTGCTTTTGGTAGTCGACCTGCTGCTGTAGCAGCCCAACAACTAACTGCGCTTCTGTCATCTAGTATTGCACATGCAGCAGCTCAGCAATTTTTTTTTTTGGAGCCGCCTCAGCTTTGGACGTTTATCGTACTACCCTGATGCGTTCCTTTGGCTGCCTTCTTCATCGACTCAAGGGGCTGTCTCTGCCTGGGATTTATTGCGCTTGAAAAGTCTACAAGGTACTGTGCATTGTCTCCTTCAGTTTGCTGGTCAGTCCCTTTGTTATCCTCATATCTGCAAACTGCTAATTCCTCATGCTTCGATGGGCTATCACATGCTATGGCCTTGACAAGTGGTGAGAGAGCCGGCTTGTAAAAACAATTTGGATCTTTTCTTTCATTTATTTCTGCAATCTTGTAAGGGAATAGACACTGCCCTTGCATTTTAGCAAGAGGTAAGACCTTCCCACATGGCCTCTTCTACTCATTCTCTCATGTCTATTGACAAATTCAATGGGTCCAACTTTCATACTTGGCAAATCAAAATCAAGTGCCATCTTATGAAAGAAAGTCTTTGGGACGTTGTTCACCCTGCTGCTCCCGAAGATTCCGACATTGAGCAAGTTATCACTTATGCTCCCACTGCCAAGAATGACAAAGCCTATGCTATCATCTTGCTCGGTCTTGGAGATGATTACATTCATCACATCTCCGACATACAGTCTGCTTCTCAAGCATGGATTACTTTGGATACCCTTTTTGGACCCCGCTCTAAAAACTCTAAGATTGCACTTATGATCTCATTCTTTGATCTATATATGCAGGAGGGAGTTACTATAGCCTCTCATGTCAATTATTTTCACAGTTTTATGGTTCAGCTTGCATCAGTGAAGTCCCCCATCTCCGAAGATATTGCTATTGCTGTGCTTCTCAAAAGCTTACCTGACACCTATGCTACACTTGTCACTACCTTCAAGTATCACAATAATCCTACTCTTGAAGGTATCATCAATGCTCTCCAAGAAGAGGAAAGAACAAAACAACAAAAGGTAACTGACACTGCATTTCTAGCAAAGAAAGGAAGTTCTAAGGTAAGAAAGCCTTGCACCCATTGTGGAAAAACTAATCATATGGAGAAGGACTGCTTCAAGGCTCATCCATGCACCATTTGTGGCCGTGATAATCACCGGGAGAAGGACTGCTACTCTAAAACCTCTACATCAGCCCCCGCATCTACCTCAACCCATGTTGCTGCAGCATCTTCATCAGCAGATCTTGCTGTTCATTCCTCACATGATGAGGAGTGGGCTTTCTGATTACTTCACCTTTCTTTTCTACCACTTTGACCACCGATGATGTAGGTCAAGGGGTTCTAGTGTCTTACTCATTATGCTTTTTGACCTCTCTCGTCTCTACCCAAGAGGCAAAGATTGCCCTTGAGGAGGGGATGTCTTCAAGGTCCATCTTTCTGTCTACAGTCAGTCTTCTGTCTATCTAGTCTTGTCTGTCTGTCTATTTGTCTATCAATCTGACTGTGTCTTGTTTTAGATCCATCTTGTCCCTATCCTTGTGGACCCATATGAGGATATCACTTGAGGAGGGGTGTCTCAGGATCTTTTGTCTGTCATGTCTTGTCTCTCAGTCTATAGGTCTTTATGTCTATCTTCTAGTCTTGTCTTTCTGTCTTTCTCCTGGTGTCCACTTAAGGAGGGTGTTGGAAATAAGTGCTCACTAGGAGTACTTTTAGTCTTGGTCATCTCAGTGTATGCCACATGGCACCTCTATAATTGTCCCATAAGTCACTCTACTCTATCTTGTACTTCTCACCTATATATTGTGGGTGTCACATCAATGAAAGTATCTATCTTGCCTACACTCATCTCAAGGTATGTCTAAGCTTTGTGTTTCCTTTTTAGTCTTGCTCTCATTTTAGTTTCAGTTTTAGCTTTGTCTCTCCCCCATTTTTCTTACAGTTTTTACATGCAAAATCTCTTGCGTATTTATTTAGGGTTTCTGTATAATACAAGGTATATCATAGTTATGGGAAGCGAAATTAAAAACAGAAAATGGAACTTTTTGAGGGGGCTGGCTGAAAAGGGGAAACTCCACCACATCAGCAAGGGAGATGCAAGATAAGGCCAGAGAGGTGGAGAAGGAAAGACACATGGAGGTGTAAAAAAGCAGGAGAGTGTATTAAGGGAGCCAGGGAAAAGGAGATCGGTGAGAAAAAAGAACAAAAGAGAAGCTAGTATCGGCCCGAAATTTGGAGGGTTCACAGATGGTGCAGGGGAAATGGCCGAAACTGCGGCCGCGGGGGGGTGGGGGGGGTGTTCCAAAATGGACGAGATGGCATTTTAGGACGTTTGGACCCCCAGTAGCGGCTTTAAAAGTACATGTTTTTTCTGTTTTTGGTAACTATGAAGTAAAGGAATTCCAAACTTGTCGCATATACAAGGGTATTTCTCAAGAGGTCATGAGCGCATATGGTGGATGCACTAAATGAACTCCTTGGGGTTCTAAAGAGACGGTTCTATGACAATGGAAGCGCTGTTTCCAAAATGGGCGAGATGGCATTTGGGACGTTTGGACCCCCCATAGTGGCTTTAAAAGTACACGTTTTTTCTGTTTTTGGTAACTATGTAGTAAAGGAATTCCAAACTTGTCGCATATACAAGGGTATTTCTCAAGAGGTCATGAGCGCATATGGTGGATGTACTAAATGAACTCCTTGGGGTTCTAAAGAGACGGTTCTATGACAATGGCTATCAATCTGTTTGGCATCTGAGTTTTGCAGGTGGAAATGGCACAGAGGAATGGCGAAATTGGTCATTTTGCTGATGAAGATCATCCCCAGTTTGGGCTTTTCAAGGTGTTTCTAATACACATACTTGAAGCACTAGTTGCTATTTGAGATATATCTTAGTTTGGATGTTTTATATCTAGGTGTTGGGGTTCAAATTTACGCCCCCTTCAAGGTGGTGTGCTGCGATCACTTGAGCAAGGGGCCCACGGACCATGCTGTTTAATTTCTATTAATATTTTCAACTTGCAGAAAGAAGTTGCAAAATCCAGGAATCGTCAGTTGGGGGAGCTCTTCCAGTCGGGCTTCGGGATCCATCATGCTGGCATGCTGAGGTCTGATCGCAATCTTACGGAGCGATTATTTTCCATTGGCCTCATTAAGGTAACATATTATCGATATCAAGAGAGTACCACCCCCATCTTGCAAAACTATTGGCCCAACTAAGCATGACTTATCAACATGTTTGTAATCTTTGTAGGTTCTTGTATGCACTGCAACCTTGGCGTGGGGAGTAAATCTTCCAGCACACACTGTCGTCATTAAGGTATGCCTATTCAGAAGTTCACTGTCTGAACCACATCACCATAAAAACAAAGAGCACACCCTATAGGCATTCCCCATATAATGCGGTCGTGATTCCATGAGCTATGAAACTGAATCTTAATCTACACAAGCTCTCGCCAAAGGTGTGTAGCTTAGTGGTGAGAGCTTGCGACTTTGGAAGGTCCTGAGTTGGTATTATGGCCAGTTTGCGACCACAAGTTTTAACACCTTTGGGTGAGAAGATCAGGACGCCTTCGGGAGGGCACCAAAATTGCGACTTGAGAAGGATCTACTCATGGAAAAAATAAGTGATGGTTGCGATCCTTTTAATTTTGTATCAGTCCATGAGAGAGTAAAAATAAATAAATAAGTGTACACAGGCACACACTTACACACTTATGTACTTATGTATGTATGTTTGCATGTGCCTATATATGTATATATCTATACACACACACACACACACACGTGTGTATATATATGCACACACACATGAGAGAGAGAGAGTGAGAGAGTGTGTGTGTGTGTGTATAAGGAAGCCCCTCTCATGGTGGCGGAAGAATCTCGGGATGTTATGGAAGTGTAAAATGCCATTGAAACAAAGACTTTTTCTTTGGAGATGTATGACAGGCACATTGTCAGTGGGGGTCACACTTGCTAAACGTCGCATTGCACCATCCACATGTTTAAGATGTCAAGCTCCTTCAGAGACTGTTCTTCATTTGCTTTGGCACTGCCCGTGTTCTAGGATCCTCCTCAGGAGAATCTCAGATTATCTTCGGCTCCGTTTCCCGAGTCACAGATTTGGGAAACATTTCTGGCTCTTTGACAGATTTATGAGGTCTTTGTCTCAATACTCACTATTTCTCTCTTGGGTGAGATATTGGACTCTTTGGACGATCTGGAGTGAGCATAATTTGGCATACTTGGGTCGGCAGATTCACAAGTCATATGAATCTTTCCGAGCCTCATTGCGGCAATCCTTATATGATGCCTGCCATGAGGGTGATATGGATGCTTCTTGCATAGAGCTTTTCTTTTTATGTTTCTGATTTTTGGGATACTCTCCATTTCGGAGACCTCCCAGGAATGTAAATTTATGAGCATATAAATCTACTGCACTGGATATTACCAAAAAAAAGTGTGTATATATATATATATATATATATGTATGTATGTATGTATGTATGTGTGTGTGTGTGTGTGTCTATATATATGGTGTGTGTGTGTGTGTGTGTATATATAGCTCGCCTGCTCCCTCGATCTGCTCGCCTGCTCCCTAGACTATCTGCTCGCCTGCTCTGGGTGAGTACGTGTGGTGAGGCGCCTCTTCCTGGACTGTGTCGGGCTCCTTCCTGGTCTGTTTTGGCCCTGCAGCTCTCTTCGCTCCCTTCTCTTGTTCCCAGTTGCGCTGTCTTATCATCATCGATCTGCTCTTCTTCCTGTCTTCTGCGACCTGCGTACGTGTATAGGACTGCCTGTGTGTGTGCGTGTCTGTGTGTGTGTGTGCGCTCCTTCTGGTGGTGTGTGTGTGTGTGTGTGTAGAGAGTGTGTGTGTGTGTGGTGGAGACCTGCTCGCCTGCTACCTCGATCTGCTCGCCTGCTCCCTAGACTATCTGCTCACCTGCTCTGGGTGAGTACGTGTGGTGAGGCGCCTCTTCCTGGACTGTGTCGGGCTCCTTTCTGGTCTGTTTTGGCCCTGCAGCTCTCTTCGCTCCCTTCTCTTGTTCCCAGTTGCGCTGTCTTATCATCATCGATCTGCTCTTCTTCCTGTCTTCTGCGACCTGCGTACGTGTATAGGACTGCTTGTGTGTGTGCGTGTCTGTGTGCGTGTGTGTGCGCTCCTTCAACAGGTCACTGTTTTTTCCCTTCTGTGTAAGATAGTTTTCCATAGAGCTGTCCCCTTTTTCTGATCTGTGCCCTCTGCTGAATCGAATAGTCTCGATGGCAGAAACAAGCAAGTTTTATATCAAGAGAGCTCTTTCTCCTGAACCTAAAAGACAATTAAGGGAAACTCTACCCCCCACAGCTCCTTCATCTGAAGATGCTTCCTATGTTTTTGATATGTTGAATGAGGATTTTCAACAAAGTAGAAGAGAATGGATACTACCTGCTCCGGAACTCACCTACAAGATGAAGTTGCCTTCTCTTGTGCATCCTCTGAAGAAGCTCTCTCAAACTGCAGTCATCATCTTTTTTCCAGGTAAAATACCCTCCGCTAATGATGTGGGACAATGGGTGAATTCTCTCCTAGGTGGATGCTATGTAGAAGGAGTCTATTTTGCCTCCAGAGGACTTTATGAAGTTCATCTCTTGGATGCATTGACAAAACAAAAGATGCTGGAAATGTCCCCTTTATTTTTTGGCCGTCAAATGGTGCACATCATGCCCTGGTCTCCTAATAAGGATTATCAGAATCTCATCAAACATCAGTGCCCTGTATGGGTTGAAGTCGTTGATTTCCCAGATTACATGAGAACAGAGCTTCCAGGCTTAGCGATGACATTGGGACAAGTGATCTGTCCCCCTTGTCCCACAGGTAACAAAAATCGTTTTTGCATCTTATGGGATACTGATAGACCAACCCCCTCTTCTATTGCAGTTGAGATTGAGGGTGTTAATTTGGGAAAGAAATATTTCACTTTGAAATGGGGCATTTTTGCTAGAGCTTGTTTCTCTTGTCACAAGTTCGGGCATCTAGCTTCTGAGTGTCCCTCAATCCTTCATCCGCCTCCTCCAACTGCCATTCCTCCGCCATCTAATAAAGGAGGTCAAAAGACTTATGTGCAAAAGACTGAAGCTAAAGGAGCAAAGCCTTCAGTTCCTACAGGGAACCAAGCCAATTTAGCCCAAAACAAGGATAAAGGAAAAAGCAAGCTACTGGAAAATAATTCATCTTCTCATGAGGGTTGGCAGAATGCAAAGAAGACGGTGCCTCTCAAACAAAGACCTCTCCAATCTCGCAATTGGGATGCTTCTGCTCCATCTCCTGGTCAAACTTCTACCTCTTCGGACAGCCCCATCTCAAAGGCATGGGTCAATGCAGTTAAGAAGGGTATTCCACTTTGTGAAGAAGATGATTTAGTCAGGGAATTGGATTTTGAGGGTCAGCAAGACCCTGTGGCAATGGTAGAGGCTTGATGCCTCCCTTTCTCTTTCAGGACTGTTCATCTCTTATACATATTTTCATGCGTACTTCTCTCAAATGTTTTTCTTATAATATACAGGGCCTCTGCAATCAGCATAAATGGAGGCTCCTATGGCATTATATAAACAATACTCATCCTGATGTTGTGTGTCTGCAAGAGCATAATCAGCATTCTTTTGCTGGCCAGCATGGGTTCTTTTCAGGCTATGATATATTTTATGCAGGATCTGGACAATTCTCTGGGCTGTGCATTTTAGCCAGGCATGATCTGCAGCCCTGTGTAGCATATAATGATCCTTGTGGCCGATGGATGATTATCCAATGCATGATCAATGGAGAGATTTTTGAAATAGGCTCCTTGTATGCCTCTCAAATTTCAGCTTCCAGAGCTCAAATGTGGGACTCCATTAACCAATATCCTTGGTCTTCAAATGCTCTACTTTGTGGTGATTTTAATAATTCCCCTCACTGGAAGGACAATACCACACATAAATCCCATATGATTCCCTCTGAAATCCAGCGATGGGAACATATGACTTCTTCTCTTCATACTGCAGATTTATGGACAGCAACTCACCCTTCGGTTTTGGGATTCACATATCATCATAATGCTTTTACAGATTATTGGGCCAGGCTTGATAGATGGTATCTTATTCATGCCCAGCAATATGATGATTATACATGTCAAATGTGGACTGATTATTCTCAACAACTATCTGATCATACTCCACTTTGGCTCAACCTTTCTTTTGGTATGCCTCTGAATGACATTCAGCTCTCTTTAGTCAGACATTTGCAGGTTAATAAATTATATCTTTCTCATGAAAAATTCCAGCAAATGATTAGATTGGCTTGTAAGCCATTGTTATCTCATGCTCAGGAGGATCTGGATTTTGCTTGGAACTCTTTTGTACATCGTATTCAAAATGTCATTAAGGAATATGGAAGATGGTACATGGCAGAAACCAGACAGCATATCCAGTGGGCAAAATCATACAAGCAGTCCTTGGTACAGATTAGTCATCAAAGGTCTCTTTCTGCTTCTGAACAGAATTCATTGTCTTGTGCTTCTTCCATAATTGATGCTAATGATAAACGCAAGCTTTCCAAATGGCAGACAAGGGCTAGAGTTAAACCTATGCTAGATAAGGGCTGCTCCTCGAAATCTTTCTTTCGAAACTTACACACGTACAGACAAAGTCAATCTATCATGAGAGTCAGGAAATCGGATGGTCTTTGGACCCAGACTTTATCTCAGCTAGAAAAACAATGTCTGGATCATTTTCGGCTTCTTTTTTCTCTACCATCTTCTTCTACATCTCAGGCTGCATTGGCTCGGAGCAGATTTATTGAGCTTGTTTCTCCTATTGTTTCTGTGCAAAAAGCTTCAATGCTGGAAATGTCCTTTTCGGATACAGAATTGGATGAAGCCCTCAAGCATTTGGGTAAACATAAATCCCCAGGTTGGGATGGTTTGACGGTTGAATTTTTTGTAGCCTTCTGGGCTGAATTGAAGGGTCCAATCTTGAAGCTCGTTAATGTAGTGTGGCAGCAGCAACATCTTCCCTCAGCGTGGAAGCATGGTCTGGTTAAGCTTCTTCCCAAAAAACCCCTGTGTGAGACAATGGATGATTGGAGGCCTATCACTTTGATGCCTGTTATATATAAACTTATTGCTAAAATGTTGGTACACCGGATAAAGGATATCCTTCATGATGGACTTCATCCCAGGCAATATGGTTTTGTTCCAAGAAGGCATATACATGATAATATCTCCAATACTCTCATTGCAATGGAATATGCAAAATACTCTGCTCAAGATGTCTTGGTCATGCAGGTGGATGTGGCAAAGGCATTTGATACGGTGCAGTGGGATTATGTTTCTCAAATCATGTCTAAACTTGGTTTTGGGCCAAAGCTAGTTAATGTCATATATTGGCTTTACTCAGATTCCACTGCTCAATGCTTTATAGGGAAACATTTGTCTGAGTCTTGGACTCTAGAACGATCAGTTCGATAGGGATGCCCTCTCAGTGCTCTGTTCTATGCTATTGCTTCGCATCCTTTGCTTCTTTACATGGATCATCTGGTTGATACTAGACAGTTAGAGGGGCTTCAGATTTCTGGTTCACGGCCTTTCATTGCACAGGCTTATGTAGATGATTCATTCTTCATGCCAAAGAACAATCCTTTGGAGCTTCGTCTATTGATGGATACTCTTTCAGATTTTGGGTTGGCAGCTGGTTTAAAAATTAATTTTCAGAAATCAAAACTCTTACCTCTCAAGCATTGTGACTGGCATGCTATCCTGTGGCCCGGCCAGATTATTTATCCGGAAAGCATAGTAAGACACTTGGGCTATCCCATTGGCTGGAAAATCAGAAATAAGCAACAAATATCTTGGGTGCTAAACAAAATTGAGGACAAATTAGAATATTGGAAGATCTCCACTTGGCCATTACATGTACGGCTTCGAATTTTTCAGTCCATTGTTCTGGCTTATGTCCAATTCTACCTTCCTCTCTTACATTGGTCATCTCGAGATCTTTCTTCTTTTATGTCTCAAGCCATGGAGATTTTTTGGAAAACTAAGCTTCATAAAAAAGCTTTAAGGTTGCTCAAAATGGACCTGCTTTGCTTGCCAAAAATGCATGGTGGTTTGAATATTATAAACATCAAATTTCATGTGCTGGCAAGAAAGATCACTATGCTCAAAACCTTTTTTCAACAAGAGCAGCCTTGGTCTATCATGTTGGCAATTCTCTGTGGTCGGATGCGCACAAATGCTTATGGTCGTTGGTTGGTTGATCCATCGGAAGTAGTGCTTGGCAAATTTCAAGGTAAAATCCCTGGTTTTCCATTTTCTACTTCCTTGATTCAGGATTGGAAGAAAGTGCTCTCTCGCATCAAATGGTCTCCCTATCCTGCTTCTATAGCTTCCTCGCTTCAAATGGAAAGCATACATTGGAGTGCTGTTTTTTACTCTCCCCTTGCTGTACAACAACCAATCAGAGCTTACAATCTTATGAAATTGGGCATCCCGTTCATTGACGATGTAGTGGATTCTACAGGGCAAATTCTTTCTTTTCCGGCAGCATGCCAACAATACAATCTTGGGATGCATCATAGATCCATATGGAAAGCTATTGCAGATCTCTTACACCCTTTCATTCCGATTCCAACATTGGATGTAAGAGACAGGCTTCAAGATTGGCATCTTTAGTCTTCAAGTTCAAGATTATCCTCTCAATCTTTGCATCTATTGACTTCTATACAGGCTTATCGATTGATATTACCTCCTCCATGGATTGCTCAGCATGCTAATTCTCTTTGGCATTTGGATAAGTCTTTAGCTTGGTGGAAAGCAAAACTAACATTGATATGGAAGTTGAAAATGCCATTGAAACAGAGACTCTTTCTCTGGAGATGCATTGTCGGTATTTTTCCAGTGGGAGTGAAATTGGCTCAAAGAAGGATTGCCTCTCCTATTTGTCCAAGATGTCATCATACTACTGAGAGTGCTCCGCATTTATTGTGGTCTTGTTCATATTCCAAAAACCTTCTAGACAAGATCTCCTATTTTTTATCTCTCAGATTTCCTGCACACAGGTTCTACAAGTTTTTCTGGATGTTTGGCACCTTATCAGCTTCATTGTCACAGTATTCTCTTTTCTTCCATTGGATCAGATACTGGGCCTTATGGACCCTCTGGCTACAGCGAAATCATACATATCTGAATTCACCCCTTCAGCACCCTTATGAGTTCTTCCGAGCCTCGTTGCGGCAGTCCTTATATGATGCCGTGCATGAGGGAGATTTGGATGTTTCTTGTATTCAGCTTTTCTTTTACTGTTTCTGATGGATAGGGCATAGGCTCTTTTCTTAAGCACTGCCTTGATCTTGCATAGAACTTTTTTACTGCTGAGTTCTAGGGTTTAGACATCCTCTTGTACATTTATGATATAATGCAATTTCAACTGGTTTTACAAAAAAAAAAGTGTGTGTGTCTATATACACACTTTTTTTTTGTAAAGCTTCATGTCATTAATTACAGGTGGGAAACCTCAAAACGAGGAAAACCCACCAAAAAGACCACACTTTTTATTTACAAGTGGGAAACCTCTAAGCGAGGAAAACCCAGAAAAAGAAGAGTAACTATAGGCTTCACTACCTAGAAGCAATCAAAGTAAATCCTATAAGCATCAAGAGTGATGTCCCCAGTATCATAAGCAAAATGAAGCGCGTGACCAAGCGAGAACTTGAAGTAATGGAAGGGAACAATGTCATTGGCTTGGAACATGAGGTTGTTCCGAACATGCCATATGGTCCAAAAGACCCAGAATCGGACCCAGCTGAAAAATACAGCAAACTGAGACTGTGATGCTTGTAACACCCCAAAAAGCCAAAACCATCTGTGAAAAATGCCCGAAGGGAAACGAAGGCGAAGAGCAGTCGAGACCCGGCGAATGAACGATCTGGAGCATACGCAACCCCATAGTAAATGTGGGACAGTCTCCTCAGTAGCTTTACATCGGACACAACGTGAAGGCGCAATATGACGTGCATGTAACAAGCTACCAACAGGAAGAGCACCAACCAAACAGCGCCACAAGAACAGGCGTTCTTTGAGAGGCAGATGACTTTTCCAAATGCGAAACAATGTACGTTTCCACCACATTGAAGATTTGGAGAGAGACCATAGCTGATTACCATGTCTGACTATCCATGCATCCGATTGCAAGAGGGCATAAACTGTCCTAGCTGAAATACATTTCATAGCAGTGGTTCCAAGATTCCAATCAGATAGACGGGAATCCACATTCAAGCGAGGTAAAGGAGAAATATCAGCAATCATCCGCTGAATTTCTGTCCAAAGATGAGAATAATGGGATCCCAATTGAAAACGATCCGCCGCAACAGAGAAGGAAAGAACCTGACCAGTGTCATCCACCACCTGATGTATCTGACATATTCCTTTTTGAGATAGAAAATATGCCTGACGAGGTGAACGGTCAACCAAAGTGGAAGAAAATACACGACTCCAATGCAAACTCTCTAGCCGCAGGGAATTGCCCATCAAAGATCGGGAACCATGCCATATCATATGTGAAGTAACTTCCTTCCAATCAATAATGAGAGAAGAAGTGAAAGGACATCCCGGAATGTGTCCTTTAAGTTTTCCACATATAAGATCCCAGTATGTGGGTTGCCAATGACCATAGAATGGCGTGACAATATGCCGACACAAATGGGACACCATGAGAGTCCAGGGTTGCTGCTGGTCCAACAAAACCGGCAAAAGCATAGCTTTCCTAGCCAAAACATGACGTCTCAAATCCAAAATATTCAGGCCTCCAAGGCGCTTAGGAGAGCATAACTTGTCCATGGATAACAATCTGAGGCCCTTTCCACGAGATGAAGTGCGCCAGAAATGCGCCAATATACTTGACATAAGGGACTTCAAGCGGGATTGAGACCAATATAGCAAAGGTAGATAAAACTGCACATAAGCTACAAGAATGCATTGCACAATTCTAAGACGCACATGAAGCGGCCAAGTGGACAACTTCCAATAATGTAACTTGGAGTGCAAGCGCTCGGCTACCCAATCCAATTTCCGTGTAGCCGATACAGTCCAACCCATCGGATAACCCAAATGACGAACTATAATGTTCGGAGGAACAAGTTCGCCTGGCCAAAGCAGCTTATGCCAATCATACTTAGTTAGAGCCAATAGTTTGGATTTACGAAAATTCACTTTGAGGCCTGCTGCCAATCCAAACAAATGAAGAGTGTGCATAATTTGTTCCACATCATCTTGGTGATTGCGAGGCATAAAGAGAGAATCATCTGCATAAGCTTGCGCAATAAAATGTTTCCCAGAGGGTAATTTCAAGCCCTGCAATCTTCCAGACGAAGTCAAAGACTCCAAATACATAAGCAGGGGATGAGTAGCAATCGCATAAAGCAAAGCACTGAGAGGACAACCTTGCCTTACTGAACGTCCCAAATGCCAAGGATCTGTGAGAAAACCATCCAACAAACCGGCAGAGGTACTGTCAGCATACAAGAAATAAACCACAGAGGATAGCTTAGGCCCAAATCCCAGCCGAAGCATGGTATCTGCAATGTAATCCCAAAGAACAGTGTCAAATGCCTTTTCAATGTCAACCTGCATGACCAATACATCTTGTCGAGTGTATTTCGCATACTCCATGCCAATGATGACATTTGCTAGATTATCAGTAATTTGCCTTCGTGGAATGAAGCCATACTGAGATGGATGCAAACCATCATGCAAAAACCCTTTAAGTCTATTGACAAGCATTTTAGCCAGCAATTTATAAACCACAGGCATGAGCGTAATCAGCCTCCATTGCGAGAACTCTTCACAAAGTGCTTGCTTTGGAATCAACTTGAGCAAGCCTTCTTTCCAAGATGAAGGCAAAACCTGTTGCTCCCATGCCCTGTTTATCATTAACAATAGTGGCTGGTCCAGGTAGTGCCAAAACGACAAGAAAAATTCTACAGTAAGGCCATCCCAACCGGGAGATTTCCAACGGCCCTAATCACACAAACTGGCATACAATTCTGTCTCCGTGAAGGCGGCTTCCAAAAGCTGAGCCTGGTGCGCCGATAAAATCAGTGCAACTTGAGATAAAAACAAGCGACGAGCCTCTCGACCTTCCTGCGTGAGAGAAGAGGCCTCAAAAATCTTGCCATAATGAGATTCCATGGCCCGTGCAAGCCCCACACGAGAGGTAGTCCAATCACCAGTCGGGAGTTTAATCCTCTTAATAGTTTGAGACTGCCTAGAAAGATGTAGATGACGAAAGAATTGTTTAGAAGTGCATCCTTTATCCGCTATAGCCTTTTGGCGAGCTCTAGTCTGCCACTTTGCCAATTTTCTCTCATCATTACGATGCAACAAAGCACGAGCAGAAAGCAACTCTGTCATCTGGATTTCAGTAAGAGATGAAGCGTTAGCCAGATGCATCAAACTTTGACAAGTGCCTTTGGCCTGTTGAACTTGCTCTCTGAAATGCGATAAATAGTGTCTGCCATAATCCTGGATCACATATTGAACCCGCATAACAAAACGAAACCATGCTGCGTCCATATCAACATGCATTTGAGAGATCAATGGCGAAATAATATCCACAATCAGATTGCGAAAAACCTCATGCTTAAGATAAGCATTATTGACATGCAGAAGTCTCTTTCTAGTTAATGAATCATTGGCAGAACATGAACCGAATTGTATTTTCAAGCATATCGGAGCATGATCCGAGAGACACAAGGAGTAATCAATCCACATATCACATACAAAATCATCATACTGCTGCATCTGAAAGAGATACCATCGGTCCAGACGAGCACGATACATTGATCGAGCGTTATGCTGAAATGTGAATCCTGGATCATTGGCTTGCAATAGAGGCCACAAATCCAAGGCATTACATGTGTGCTGAAAGAGATCCCAAGCTTGTCGTTCCACATGAAGCATGTGAGAATGTCCAGTAGTATTATCCACATGATTTGGAGCATTATTAAAATCGCCACAAAGAAATGCATTAGAACGCCAACAATAAGAGGAGATGGCATGCCACAAACGAGCCCTGTCAGTAGAGGCTGTGTATGCATACACACCACCAAACTCAAAAACTTCCCCATTGATAATACATTGAATGACCATCCATCTGCCAGCTGGATCATTGAATACCAACATGGGAAATAATTCATGGCGAACAAGCATCAGCACTCCAGAGTATCCAGCGGATCCTGCATAAGCTATCCAATATCCCGCAAAATAGGAAGTTTGTCCGGCAAAATTATGTTGATTATGCTCTTGAAGAACAACAATATCTGCTTTGCAAGTATGTACATAGTGCCAGGTTAGCCTCCATTTGTCCTGATTGCATAATCCGCGCACATTATATGAAATGCAATGTATAGAACTATGCATCTTAAATGGTATATACAGTGGGCGAGAAAACCAACAGAAAGCTTAAGAACTCGTGCCCATGGGCACATCCGCATCTGTCGCGGAAACATCAGCTGCCAAATCAAAACTCGAATGTGGAGGAAACAAGTGATGGCCATCCGACGTTGAAGCGGTGCCCCCTGTAACTACTTCCTTATAAGATCGAACAACTTTATCCCAGGCCTGAGCCAAGGAAGAGTTATCATTACAAGGCAGTTTTTGCTGAGCAACATTCTTCAAGGGGTGCACATAATTGCGAGAAGATGGTAGAGTACGTGCTTTGACAGTTTTCTTGGGTACTATCCACGCCTGAGTAGCAGGAAGCTTCTCTTTGCCCTTGTCTTTGATGTTCGGGGAAGCAGGAACACTTGGCATTTGAGACTGCTTCCCTTTACCTTTATTTAGTCCAGTTGTTGATGTGGATGCGGAAGCACCTTTAGATTGTGCCTCAGGGGAAGATTTCGCTGGAGGAGGAGTCTGAGGGGTAGGGACAGCCGAAGGAGGGGGTTGTAGATTTGGTTCAGAACATTCAGATTGCATATGACCAAATTTGCCCAGCGAAAACAGGAATTGGCAAATTTCCCCCATTTAAGCTTGAATGGTTGCTTTCCGACCACTGCGTCCCCAGAATCAACGGTAATGCCCGTAGGAGCAGGAAGATCAGTGTCCCATAGAATACAAAAACGATTTGTATTGGCATCCAACTTCGGGGGGCAAATCACTTTGCCCAATTGAGCAGCCAACAAAGGAAGAAAATGACGCCAAGTACGAGGAAAATCCACCACCTCAATCCAAACCGGGCACTTATGTCGAATAAGGCTCTGATAATCTTTAGTAAGAGCCCAGGGAAGAACATGAGTCATTTGCGTATTGAAGAAGAGGGGAGACATTTCCAACAAAGCATCTTGAGCTTCCATGTCTGCTAACAAGACCTCATAGAATCCTCTTGCTCCAAAATAAACACCCCGGACTGCTTGACGCTTAAGCAAGAAATCAACCCATTGTCCCACATCCTGTGCACTAGGCATCTTGCCTGGGAAAAAGAGAATCACTGCATTCAATGCATACTGCGCAACCGGATCCATGAGCTCCTGCACCGGAATACGCACTTCTGTGACTGGAGCAGGTTCTTCCCAAGCACATCTTGCTTCTTCGAAATCCTCATGGAGGCATTCCTTAATCAAAGACATGGCATCCAAATTCGAGGTGTTCATTGCTTTCCGACGCTTATAAATGGCCAGCTCAGGTGATTCCATCATGCACACCTTAAATTTTCTATAATCCCCAGAACTGCTGTAAGCCCTACTGCTGCTGCAGACAAGAATTTGCTGCGGTACCACTGGCCGAATCTGCTGCAAGCCCCAAATGAAGTAGAAACCCTAATGCTGCTGCAGACGAGGAAGTACTGCTGCTGTAGAACAGGAGTCGGGCTGGCTGACACACACACACACACACAAAAACACGCACACACACACAGTACGCACGCACGCACGCGCGCACAGACACAAACAGAGATGTACAACGCAGCACACACAGGGGCGAGTGAACACACTCAGCGGCACAGAGAAGACTCACGCTGTCGCTGGACAGATTCTTTCATGTGGTCGCCGGCTTTATTAGACAGGTAAGTGGCGAGCAGAGTCGAGCAGAGACGCAGGCGAGGACAGTCGCAGGTTCGCAGGCGAACAGAGTCGCAGGCTCACAAGCGAGTAGAGTCGCAGGCGAACAGGGTCGCAGGGTCGCAGGCGAGCAGTCGAACAGGGTCGCAGGCAAGCGCACCACACACACAATCTATATACACACACACACATATACATGTCTGTGTGTATATATATATATGTGTGTGTGTGTGTGTGTGTGTGTAGGTGTGTGTGTGTGCATTGTGGGCTGCGCATATGCTACAAGAATAGTGTAAGATTGGAAGACCGCATTGAAAGACCTCAAATAGGTGGGACGTGATTCTGCAATTGGTAACTCTATGCGACAAGAAAGTCTGCGTTGGTCCTCTTTGTTTGCAGAACCACTAGCTATGCAAGAGCCACATAAAGCATGCTTTTTGGCATCCTTGGGTATACGTACGCTACAAGATGTTGTGGATGATGGAGGGAATGTACTATCCTTTTCACAGGCGTGTGGTAAGCATAACTTGGGTTTGCATCATAGACCAATTTGGAGGAAGATTAAAAGGTTATTGCAGCCATATGAACCATTGCCTTCAGTGGTTGAAAACGATAGGCTACATGACTGGCAAGTGAAACGGCAAACCGACAATGCTTGGGGATAACATTTGGACAAGATACCTGCAACTAGTATGTTTAACCATTTGCTTCCACCACCTTGGATCCACGCACATGGCAACACTCTATGGGGTACGCAAAAGAGTGAAAGATGGTGGAAAAAACACCTCCGGGTATATGGAGAAGTAAGCTACCTTTAAAGCAAAGATTGTTTCTTTGGTGCTGTGTATATAGTGTTGTGTGGTGTAGCTTTGTTGGCTTGAGATAGGGATTTGCATTTGTTATATATTGCTGCATATCATTGTACAAATATAGCATAATTGCCAGTATGCTAGTCATGCTTTGAATCTATTGATGTGAGCTCGGGGAATGATAACACAAGGTTTATCTCTCTTCTCTTGCTTAGCTTTGGCTATTTGGAAGCAACAACAGTCAGAATTAAAGAGGAACAACCCAACAAGGATGCAATATGAAAGTGGCAGTTGATGCACTTGTTGTTAGTGGGCACTCATGTTGGAGATCATAACATCTTGAGGGTGTGTTGTGGAAGCTCTCAGACTGGGCAAGTATTTGATGTATATATTGCTTTCGGTGCACAGAAACCACGCCAACATAGAGGCATGTGAACCCCCTGGAGACAAACATAGGAAGACAATGGCATATAAAATGGCTCTTTGTCCAATGTATTTAAGAAGTGGTTAGTGTGGGCAAAGCTCTTATGCATGAACATACTTCGCTACTTTAAAAAAGTGTTGGCTTATCTTGCTAAGCCTATGGCGTAGGAACATACTGCAGTCACATACTTTTATGTGGTGGCTTTTGGCCAAACCCCAAGCCTGGAAACAAGAGCTAGATTATTTAAAAATCTCACAATGTAAACATTAGATCTTAAGGTTGGGCAGTCCATGTTGACGGGTTGGTGTGGTAGCACTGACAGCATGGATAGTACATGCCTGGAAATCATACTTGGGGTCAGATGACGATGGTGATGACGAGGCCCATGAGCGTAAGCTTGAATCATGAGTTCACGAGGGAGCTGTTGGCATGGCCCTCATGCAACACGTGGCAACTATGAACGACCTCAGCTAAAGATAGAGGGAGAAATCACTCGAGCTCGCAAGAAGCTGGCTATTGCTAGAACAACCAGGAAGAAGAGCCA
This sequence comes from Cibotium barometz, assembly GCF_041138505.1. Lineage (NCBI taxonomy): Eukaryota > Viridiplantae > Streptophyta > Polypodiopsida > Cyatheales > Cibotiaceae > Cibotium > Cibotium barometz. The sequence continues at coordinate 36,921,106 of NC_141093.1, read as the reverse complement.
TCAAGAGTAAGGTCGAAGAAGCCGGAATTGAGTTGTGTAGAAGGCTAGCCGAGAAGTCTATAAAAGCACGAGAAGCCATCGAGCAAAAGGCAATGAGACTCGAGAGGGCGAGAGCAGAAAGAAAGAAGAAATTTCTGGCTCTTGGCCACCTGTGCATCTACAAGCAGAGGGAGAGAGTGAGAGGCTCTGAGAAGTAAGCCGTCGTAAAGCTGTCTTGCACGTAAGCTCCAGTGTTGTGAAGGCGACTGTTAGCATACTAGCTCCGCTCTTGCAAGGCGACGAAGACACTGGAGAAAGTAGAATGAAGCTGAATAAGGCAAGCCATAACACTGAAGTGCCGCTGTTGCTTTGATTGGAAGATTCTTGTTTGTCTCAATCTGTTGAGATTGTATTGAGAGGAGCTTATGAAGGATATTGGGTATGCAGCCTTGAGCATCTTCTTGTAGTAAGGGAACTGAAGTTCGTCCAAGCGCTTAACTGTTCATACTTGTGGACCGTGGTAGCTTCTGACTTCGATGGAGTTAGGAAGATTTTAAGAGTTTCCATTGGATATTCTAACCTAGTACTGCAATACTTCTACCCCATAGTGAAACAACACTAATAGAGCTATGTGCATGCTCTTTCACAAGCTTGTCATGTTAAGGGTGCATTTGCATATCTTGCCTTTTACTGCATGAGTGACGTGTTCTTCTCAGCTTGGAAACCAATCCATCACTCCATAGAACTCACCATAGTCTAGAAGGAAAGTTATGTGCTAATTTTGTGAGAATAGGTGAAGCCAACAAGTTTGATACCAAGCCTTATGTCAGTTTTTCCTTGTGTTGTGTATGTTTTGTGTTATTGTCTTATTATCATGAGTATTTGTTGAGAAAGCTTGTGAGGAGTAGAATCCATATATTACAATCATTGTATAACCTTTGAATGCTCTGTAAAATCTTTATACCCTTGTGAGTGAGTGGGTCAAGGGGAGTGAGTTGATTGTCTTGGAAGCAAGCATGCGTTGCCCCCAAGCTGGAGTGATTTCAAAGAAGCTTCACTTTGATTGTATGATTTGGGCTCATCAGAAGACATCACAAACACCACATACTTTATCTTGGTCTTGGTGCTAGAGATCAAGACTGCAATCATGATTCTGTCTTTGATTCTTGAACCACATGTCAAAAATATTATTTGTATTGGGTTCACTGTGGAGGTGCTTGGCTCTTTGAGAATGGAATATAAATCGTTTTAACTTTTTCCTACTGAGGCTTCCTGAATGGATGGGAAAGCTCCATCTACCCCCACATCTTCCAGAGGAAATCCTGCATGCTGAAGTTTGTGAAAAAGAAGATCTCAACTGATCCAAGTTGTAAATTATAAGTGTGGTTTGTCAGTTAGTGTTACTATGAATAATGTCAACTTCTGCTTAGCTAGTTTGCTTTCAATGTTGAACTCAATGTAAATGAAAGCTTTCTTATTATTTTTCATCATCTCATGGTTTCACTTGTAAATTTATCACTGAATGTCAAAAGAAATATTTTTAGATTGAGGAGTGAGAACTTATACTTGTGTGTTGATGGTTGTTTAGTGTGATTTCACTTGAGATTTACAGTGCAACTTGGCCAAGTCTCACATGTTTTAAAGCTTTGATTAGCAGGTTGGGAACCACTGCAGGTCAACTCAAGACCTATGGTTGGCTTAGGATATGAGTTGTTCAAAGGAGAGAAAGGGGAGAATGCGGAAAGATTTTTGAGAAGGATAGAGTTGGCAGCTCTTAGCAACAACAGGGATGATGATGCCTACAAGTTAAGAATGGTAGGGTTACTCTTGGAAGGAGCAGCTAGGGAGTGGTATGAGGATGTGTTAACAGAAGAAGACAAGGGTGATTGGGAGCGATTCAGAAATGCTTTGAGAAGGAAAAATATTAAGGTTGATAATCGAGAAGACTCTTGGAGAGAGCTTAGTAGGTTGTATCAAGGGGAAGAGGAAGAGATTATAGCCTTTGTAAGTAGATTTGAAGGGGTCTGGAGAAGAATTTTAAGGGTTTTGGAAGAAAATCAAGTACTACAAGACTTCTTGGAAAAGACAAATTTATGGAAGTGTTACATGGTGTTATTAAGGAAAAGGCAGAGCTTAAGGATCTTGATACTTATGCAGAAGCAGTCAGGTTGACCACAGAGCAGTGGAAGAAGGTGAGAAAACAAGAGCTACCTCGAAAGGAAAGAGAAATATGCATGTAGGCTAAATATGAGCATGGAACATGTGGGTACCTGGTGGAACCTTTGCTTGTGGACATGCGTGTAGAAAGGGAGCTTTGTGTGAAGGCTCCAAAGATTGTAGAGCCAGAGATAGGACAAGATGGTCTACATCAAGAGATTCAAAGATTAAGTGAGCAAGTTGGAAATCTTAATCTTGCTATGCAAGTTATTCGAATCCAAGTGAGGAGACGACAAGGAGAGTTGCCACAGAGGAATCGAATGGAGCACTTCCAATGTTACAATTGTGGAGAGAGGGGCCATATAGCTCCTCAATGTCCTCAACCAAGGGGAGAGCCAGGAGGTGTATATCCTATCATTCAAAGGCCAGAAGGTAATAGAGGTGTTGGCAATAGAGATGTAGGTAATGGGAACCAGATACCAATGAGGGACAAGCACAAGCTCAAGGTCCTTTGGATAATGTGCATGTACTTGAAATTATTGAAGAAGAAGAAGGTGAGGCTGATGTGTTAGCCTATAAGAGAGCAAGAATGCAGAGGTCCGAATCTGAAGATGCAGGTAAAGAAGCAAGAAGCCAAAAAAAAAGAGAGAAGGAAAAGGCAACCATGGAGCAGCCAGAATCTAGCAAGCAGGGAAAGGCTAGAGCTAGAAGAAGAAAAATTGGCATGGATGATTTTCAATTGGGCGAGGGAGAATCCCCTTATCATCTATGGTCAGCTTTTACGGATGAACTCCAGTATGAGAGGACAATGGCACAAACTTGCAAGTGTTAGACAAGTGAAGTTTAAAATGCTAGAGGCTAATGTGGTTTAGTTGAGTAGAGTTTTTGACATTTTGCTTATTGTTGACGATTGGATTCATGGCAGGAAAGTGAGTATAGTTTACATAGATGGTGGAGCTCAGGTTTGTGTTATGACTTAAGAAGCTGTACATGATCTTGGATTAGAAGTGATAGGTAGGTCTATCTTCAGTGTAAAGATGGCCAATAGTTCAAAGGTGAAATGTCTTGGTGTGATTGAGGACATGGGAGTTAAATGTTCTTGGACAAAAAGTGGTCATTGATATGTATGTCATGCTAGCAGGGGTTGGGGCATACCCCATCATTTTGGGAAGGCCCTAGCTGATTACTATGAAGTCTAAATAGGATTGGTACAGGCATAGTTGTCACGGTACGAAAATATGATACCGTAGGAGAATTTTTGGTACGATATGAAATTTTCGGATACCGTACGATAAAATACGTTTTTTTTAAAAACACTTACAAACTATGAAGCTTCAAGCTTGAATGTGAGGGAAGCTTAGGGGAGACACTACAACATGGAGATGTGTCTCTCCAAGTTGGATCTCCCAATTGTCTCCAAAAAAGAGCCTGCATGAGTAATGCGATACCAAAGGTGTCCCAATGTAGTGTTTTCGACTAAGGGACCGTACTTGCACAAATACATGCAATCTAGGGTGATAGGTTTAGAGACTCCTCTGTAAATCAAAATGGCCCTGTCCAAATCTGCTCCCTCATACATAACTTGAGGATTTGACTATCTAGCCTGCCTATACCAGTAGGGATCTCCAAGTGATGTAGCAAGATTCTCTCCTCATCCTACCAATCAAGTGTACACTACCAGTCTACCTTGCTAGATTCTTTAGGTCTCTCAGCAACTCCATATGGAATACTAAGTGGACACAAAAGTTGCGACGTATTGCGGACATTTGGGATCTTCGTTGAGTAGGATTTCTATTTTTTTTTTGAGCATTTGGAATTTTTTTCGCCGGGGGGGGGGGGGACCTCTACGATATCGTACGAATAGGTTCGTACCGGTACGAGAAACAACCATGGGTACATGGTTGCATTGATTTGTTTGTTGACCGGCTTAAAGAGAAGAGGATAAGATATGATTTGAAAACTAGCAAGATTCTTGAAATTGAAGAAAAGCTGGAGTCTAAAATGGTAGCTGTTTCAACCTCTTTTGATAGTTATGATGCTTATTCTACGGGATCCTCATATGAAACTGATGATGATTCAGGATTGGATCAAAGTCTTTTGGTGCTTGAAGCGGACATATGTGGAATGCAAATAGCTAATCATACAACTGAACAAGCTTGTCCCCAAGGAGAGAAACCCAACATTCCAAAGACTGAACTAGTGGAAATGCTTGCTAGTGATCTAACTAGTAAGGAAAGAGAGCAGTATGGATTATTGCTTGACAGGTACCCAAAGTTTTTTGCCAAAGACTACACCCAGATGAGAGGTACTTTCAATATGGTTCATGAGATTAAGTTGAAAGAGGGAGCAAAGCCATTAGCTCAGAAGTTGAGAAGATTGGAAACTATTCAAAAACAGGTTTTAGAGCTAGAAGTCACTAAGTTGTTGCAGGCTGGTTTCACATACCCTGTTAATGATGCAGAGTGGATTTCCCCTGTGGTCATTGTGCCTAAGAAGGGTAACAAGTGGAGAGTTTGTGTGGATTACAAACCCCTCAATGCAGCCACAAAGAGGCATCATTATCCCCGTCCTTTTCAGGATGAGATATTGGATCAGGTGGTAGGGCATGAGAGATACTCGGTCTGTGATGGGTTTAGTGGCTATTTTCGCATTAAAATAGTCCCATAAAGATCAAAAGAAGATCAGTTTTATCACTCCATAGGGAGTATTTTATTATAGAGTTACACCTTTTGGGCTTCTCAATGATATTTCAATTTTCAAAGCTAGGTAGACAAGATCCTTGCTCCTTTGCTTGGATCTTTTGTTAGAATTTTTATGGATGACTTCTATGTTTAGAGTGACAAGTGGACACATGTGGAAAGGCTTGACTCAGTGTTTAAACGCCTTGATGAAGATGGAGACCGATGGAGATCAGCTCAAACCAGGTAAATGTAAGATAGCAAGAGCTCAAGTAGTACTTCCGGGTCATGAAGTGAGTGAAAATGGCATAGCCCCAGATCTTGCAAAGGTGGACAGCTTATTACAAATGGAGAGCCCAAGATCAACTAAGGAGCTTATGAGTTTTGTTCAGAAACTCAGGTATTTGTCTAGATCTTTCTGTATGCTTGTAGAACGTGTTTATCCTTTACAGAAGGCCAGTCAATGAGATCCATTTATGTGGAGTCAAGTGGAAGAGAATGCCTTTGAGAATCTCAAAGATATGTTTTCTACTCTTCCAATTGTGATGCCCCCAGATTGGAGCCAACCATTCTATTTGAGCCTTAGTGTTGGAAAGCATGCAGTAGGAGCAGTGCTTATGCAGAAAGGTACAAAGTAATCATACATGACGCCTGTCTTTTATATTAGCAAGACAATGGGTGAGATGGAGAAGTCATGGCATGAGGTTGAGTTAATAGTATGAACACTTGTGTATGCCACTAAGAGATTAAAATCTTATTTGATTTATAGATCTTTTGTGGTACTTACCTCTTGTAATTTGCCACCTCATGTAATGAGATATCCAGGTGATAACCCAAGGGTGCATAAGTGGATTATGACTTTGCAAGAATTTGACATGAGTTTCATTAAAGAGGATAGTGTGAGAGCTCACATGGCAGATATGCTCATCTATAAGGAGGTCTAGGTTAAATCGAAACTCATTAAAGACATTGAAAAGCAAATTATCCCTAATCCTAGCTTGCATGAGGAGTTGCGAGATCTAGATGGAACTTTATTTTTTGATGGAGCTTTTAAGAGAAATGTTGGCAAAGAAGTGCTGGGTTTGTTTTTGTTAACAGACAGGGGCACAAGTTGTGGTTTGGCAGTCAAGAAATACAGATGAAAAGCAACAATGATTTTAGCCTCTGTTTGGGTCTTGAAGAGTGCAAAAAAAGAAAGGTCAAGAGGCTGATTATAAAAGGTGATATCATAAGACAGGTACAGAGCACTTGTACGGTTTGGTTCCATTTTGATTTGGTTTGGTTCAAGAGAGAGGAGAGATAAAAATATCACATTATTTTTGAGTTTAAAACTCATTCAAGCATGTGAAATATGCACCTCCTTTAAAGAACTCCCCTTCCTTACATATGTGTCAAAATGGAATCATTATACCCAAAATATCTCATAAGGGCTCATGAATTGGTAGAGCAAGTTTTTACCAAAGATGTGTACACCATGGTAATCCAGAAGCCTTTGTATCAAGGTAGAGAGTCTCTTTATAAGGAAGAGCATGTTCTTCTTATACAGGTTTTGCAAGGAAAGGTTTGGATTCTTCAAAGAGGAAGGCAGTTGTCAAGAGGGCCATGAGATATGTGTTAATTGGTGATCACCTTTATCACAAAGGAACTAATGGTGTTCTACAGAAATTATTGTTCAAGTTAGTGGAAGACCACCCAAATGATTGGGACTTATATTTGGATAGAGCTTTGTGGGTATACAGTGTGTCAGAGAAGAATGCCATAGGATTCACTGGTGAGAAGAGTGTGTATTTGCTAGTAAACATTATGCTTCCTTCACTTTATTTTCTTTTTCAGCACAATATGACACGGGAAGAACAAGAAAAAAGGAGATGGTCCGGTCTACACTCTCTTCTTTTGGATCGAGAAGAAGCCATCAAATGGTATGAGGAGGCTAGTCCGAAGAGAATTAAAGCATTCAATGACAAGCTGGTTAATAAAGACTTAAACAAGCGTATGCTTGTGTTAAGATACAACAATGCTCTTGACACCACATTCCAGACTAAGTTTAGGATGAGGTGGGAAGGCCCTTTCATTGTGCATGAAACCTTTTCTAATGGGACTACTCAGTTGAAGAATCTTGAAGGTCAATGGCTTAAGATTAAAACCATACCACATTAGGTTTATGTAGAGCAGACAACACAAGGGCTTGAAAGTGTTTCACAATGGAGTTGGGGCAATATGTGACATTTTTTTTTTTGTGTGCTCCATACAAATGATCTCTCTACGACTCCAGAAAGATAGGAATGCATGTGGGACAGTTTAGAGGTGATCTAATGTAGTTTGAGTTGTGCTTGCATATTGTGTTGTGTGGTGTAGCTTTGTTGGCTTGAGATAGGAATTTGCATTTGTTATATATTGCTACATATCACTGTACAAATATAGCATAATTGCCAGTACTCTAGTCATGGTTTGAATCTGTTGATGTGAGCTCGGGGAACGATGACACAAGGTTTATCTCTTTTCTCTTGCTGAGCTTTGGCTATTTGGAAGCAACAACAGTCAGAATTAAAGAGGAACAACAGTCAGAATGAAAGAGGAACAACCCAACTAGGATGCAATATGAAAGTGGTAGTTGATGCACTTGCTGTCAGTGGGCGCTCGTGTTGGAGATCATAACATCTTGAGGGTGTGTCGTGGAAGCTCTCAGAATGGGCAAGTATTCGATGTATATATTGCTTTCGGTGTACAGAAACCAGGCCAACACAAAGGCATGTGAAGACAATGGCCACTTTAAGAAAGTGTTGGCTTACCTTGCTAAGCCTATGACATAGGAACATACTCTAGTCACATACTTTTATGTGGTGAACCCCAAGCATGTAAACAAGACCTAGATTATTTAAAAATCTCATAATGTAAACATTAAACCTTAAGGTTGGGCAGTACACGTTGGCCCGATCGTGTTCATGAGGAAAAAAGATGGTTCTTTTCGATTGTGTCAATTATTGTACACTCAATAAGCTGACTATCAAGAGCAAGTTCTTGATGCCTCGAATAGATTACATTCTCGAGAGGCCAAATGGGCCAAGGTGTTCTCGAAATTGGATTTGAAGAGTGGGTACTACCAGGTTAGGCTTGTTGAGGAGGTATCCCCAAGACAACCTTCCATACGGAACGGGCCCACTATGAATTTGTGATCATGCCTTTTGGCGTGACGAAGGTCCCAGCCACATTCAATTCAACCGCATGATCATGCGGTTGACGAAGGTCCCAGCCACATTCAATTCAATTCAACCGCATGATGATGCGGATATTGAGGGACTTGATAGGAAAGTGTGTGTTTCTATTTTTGGACTACATATTGGTATTTTCAGCTATGGTTGGACAGCATGACATTGATTTAGAAAAAGTTTTGAAGTTGCTGGAAAAGAACGAGCTCTATGTCACTACCTTGGATACATAATCAGTGCTGAGGGCATCACCGACTTGATCCGGCCAAGGTGGTTGAGATAGTCAATTGGGAGATACCATAGATAGCTTACGATATCCGATCCTTTGTGGGCATATGCCAAGCATATTCCACCCATATCGATAGATTCTTTGACCTCTCAGTGGATCTTATCGATCTGCTTAAGGATGTCAAGAGAGTTGTCTCAAGGACTCCAGGGCAAGCCTAGGGTACCTATGGGGGTCCATGTGACTGATGCGATGGAGGTATGTGACTATTTGGAAGTGTGCATCCACTACCATTGGGGTTGCAGCAAACTTTGCGTGGATAATCTGGTGTGGGACTGACCTAGGGCCTGTCAACTCGCTGCCAATCCTCATTGGATAAATCTGCCCCAGAAGGTTGCTCCATACATCAAGGATGGTGTGACGAGGGTGTCAAAAAGCCAACCCTTCGTCTTGGGCTCTTGGAAATGTGCCTGGAAGCACTGGCACTCAAGTAAGCTCAAGGCTACATATCCCAATGCCACTCTGGCATGTGCTGCAGGAAGCATGGGGAAGCGTGGGCCACTTAAAGTGACACCAAGGGAAACAAGGATGAGACATTCTCCACAGGGTCCCCTATATATGTGAAGGGGCGAGAAGTATTGAAGACCATTACCTTGGATTTACCAAGGTTAACAGAGATGTCCCGGTGAGTGCAAAAGTCCTGTAAGGAATCTAACTGTCTCTGAAGCCCTTTGGTTGAATTTGAGACCTAAAGTATTATGGGAATCAATATGCCTGCCTGTGGGACCAGTGCCGCCTAATCCGTCAATGAAGCTCGAGATCTCATCAATGTAGAGGTCAAAAAGAGTGGGTGATAGAGGGCAGCCCTGTTTCACCCCAATAGTGCTAGAAATCTCTTGTGATGTATCTCGTGGGGCTCTCGCTCGGACTCATAGTGGGCGATGATGCTCCAAACCATGTCAGATGAAACTCCTATCTCTTGTAGACGGTATAGGAGGCGGGCTTAGGGTACAACATCAAAAGCTTTGCGGAAATCCACAAAGTAGCAGTAGATCCTCTGATCTTGTGCTCTACCCTCCTCGATGATGGCACGGAGGGTGAAGATGTGGTCAAGGGTAGAGTAGCTCCTCCGAAAGCCTGCCTGTTGTCCTGAGGCTTTGCATCCCTGGCTCTTTGCAAATGAATTGAGATCCGCCTCTAGCACGGATCCATAGAGTTTCGCCAATGTGTGGTCAATCATGATATCTGGCTTTGAGGATGGAGGTGATGGTGTTGGTGGACCAAGAAGGTGGAAAACGTAGGCTAGTAGGGGCACCAGGGTATCATCGGCATGCGAGATGTACTCGGCAATGAGTCCCTTGTGATCCTCGGCTTGCCCATTACGTAGTCTATGAATGGTCTTGAGGACCATGCCCTTGAGGACCATGCCCTTGAGGTGGTGGGGCGGGGATCTAGTAGTGGGGGTAGGGGTGGCTGATGGGGGATATGATAGAGGGATTGTGCATAGGAGTGCCATGTGTTCAGCAGGTGATAGGTGTGGGGGGGCGATGTTCTCAGAGTTTCCTCTAGGCCTCTTTGCAGTTCGGCGCTAAGAAAAGACAGTATAACTCATCCTCTTTCCGAGCGTAGAACTCCCGTTTCTTGTGTTGGGTGAGCCATTGAGAAATCTGTTGTGCTTAGCGCTTCGTGATTTGCCCAAGCCATACCTCATGCTTAAGACGAGAGCGTGTGGCTCGGCATTCGTCATCATACCAACCGTTATGGGGATTGGAACCGCAAAGTGGCTTAGCGGTAGACCGCCGCGTGCAGATGAAAGAAGTGGTGGCGGATGTGTGGGAGTATGGTGGTGAGTTGTGATGTGAGGGTGGATAGGGGGACAATAGGTTCCACATCCTGGAGTTGGCGGTAGATGTGGTTGGAGTAAACAGGTTCAAGCTCGTTATTAAAAAGGACCTAGGTGGTGAGATGGGGGGGTGGTGGCAGAGGGATAGGTGGTGTGTAGGTAAGAGTGAAAGAGAGGTAGGCATGGTCAGCTTCAAAGGGGGATGGCGGGATGGAGAAGTCAGGGAGAAGGTGTGCCAAAGCCGGAGATCCCATAAGGTAGTCCACGGTGCTAGTACCTCTTGAGTGAGGGAAGGAGGTGAAGGCGTCGGAGGAGGGCCATCGGGACATCCTGTTATAGATAACGAGACCATGTGCAGCTCCCAGCTCTAAGAAGTATCTCCCATATACCGTGACCTCCTCACAGTCCTGTGATGATCTCTACAGCCTTGTGTTAGTGATGTCCAGCTCCTATATCATCCAGATCGAGTAGTGGGACCTGTTGACTTCCCGTCTTGGCGTTGAAGTCCCCAAGTAGGACATTCCCTAGCTATGAGAACTCCATAATATGCCCATATAATGGTAAGTACAGTGACTGGCCATGCTGTGCGGCGTAAGGTGAGTGGCGTGGTGCAAAATAACACACAGCAATGTGCATGACTCTGTCATTGCTAAGTAAGATACCGTGCATCCTCGTCCTTCCAGATGATGCTGATAATCTGTCGAAGATGGGTTCTAAAAAGGACAGCTACGCCTCCAGAGTTGCGTACTCCTCCTGATGTGCGAATCTTGCCTCGGAAAGCTGACTCCCACTCATACCCGGCTATGTATGGTAAGCCCCTCTTAGGGCTCTGATAAGTCTCTGTATAGAAAATGACATCCTTGCTTGTGAGAATCTCGCTCAAACCTCTTGGATTCGACCACAGCATGCCATTGCAGTTCCATAATGCTAACCTTAGGTGTTTGGTCTCGTAGACGCTGCGTCCCTATTTGGGACGACGCTCAGTGATAATGACCCTACCATCTTTGTAGATAGCCCACTTGCCTGCTCTATGGGCCTCATGAACTGTCACCATTGCCTCACGCCGGTGTGCTAGGGTGAGATCATCTCCCATGTACACCTGTGTGCCCTTGAGGGCAGCCCGCCTATCTAAGAAGGCGTGTCTGCTGGTGGCATCAGGGAATCTAATGATGAGGGGCCGCTCTCGAGTCATATCCTTGCCTGCCCTCCATGTATCTGCAAGGGGGGGGGGATCCCGTCCAGTCCTAGCATCTGGCAAAGCATCAAGGCATCTTCCTTGGGGGAAGCCCCCGCACTCGCACATGAAGGGCCCTATCCTTCCTGCGTTTCTCCTCCTCGAGAGTCTCATGTATGATGCTTTATGGGGGATTTGTGCTTCCTCACCACCTCCACCCAATCTTTCTTAGTGGTTTGCAGTTCTTCCCACATCTTATCACACGCAGCTTTCAACTTCTCCAAGTCCATCCTTAGACCCTCCTGAATATTCAGTTCCTCTTCCTCCACTGTATGGTCCTTGACCATAGCCTTTAGGGCTTCCATTTCTGCCCGGAGTTCTAGAGGAAATAGTCACAATGAATCTACACGAGCTGGAGGCATACATCAAGACAGTGGAGGACAACACCAAGAAGGCGTTGGGCGAACAATAGAAGGTGCTGGACACCGTCCTGAACCAACATGAAAAACAGTTGGAAGGCCTCTGCAAGGAGATACAGGGCAAGAATAACAAGATTGAAGAATTACCAGCACAGATGAACCATCAAGAGGAAGTGATTCAGATGTTGAAAGAGACCTAGATGCAACAACAGGAAATGCCAGAGGCTGCCCCAGTGATAGGAGTTGCTGCCTTGGGGGCCTGAGCAAGGGCCAGTGGGAACAATGAGGCAGAGGGGCACAGTGAGCAGGGCAGCAGCGCAGCACAGAACAGGGAGGCGTTACACAAATATACATAGGGAGGTGGAGGGGGGGCAGCGGGCAGCCCAGCACAGTGAGTGGAGTAGCAGCGCAGCACAGAACAGGGAGGCGGCACAGAAATATACATGTACATGTACATATGTATAGGTATGTATGTATGTATATATTTATACACACACACTTTTTTTTATTATAGTGGAATCATAAGTATATTAGATTTACAAGATGACTATCCAAAGTAGATAGTCCCAAAGTACATCAACTGAAGATGTCAATATAAGACATATATACATCATGATCTATTTGGTTAACCTGCATGCAATCGAAGAAAGATTGATGCAGGGAGTACCGAAAAAAAGAAAAAGCAGAAAAAACCGCATCACCGAAAACTGCATGGTTGCGAACTTTCCATAGTGTCCATAAAGCCCAGTAGCGCACCCATGAGAAGAAAAGAGAGAACTCTGGTCTGGGCAAATGAAGACCAAATAGCCAGAAAAACTTTCCAAATATCATATTTGGAAATCCCGCAGAAGCTGGATGAGAGGAAGAAAAAACTGACGAGAAGAAGGACAGCTCCAAAAAATATGAATGACTGTCTCCTTGGAAGCAGAGCATCTATGGCAAGTGGATGAGGATATATGTCTGCGTGCCAGAAACTGTCTTGAGGGAATAACAGCCAAAAGAACGCGCCATAAAAAGAGCTGTTGTCGAAGAGGAAGCTTCGACTGCCAAAGAGATCGCAATCGTCTTTTCCACCACCAAGATGACCGATGCATATGCCAAAAGAGATTTGCCCGTTCAGAAACCCAAGGCAATGGCAACAAATATTTATACAGACCAGCAACTGTAATATCAGATAGCCTCAAGGGATGGCATGAAGAATCAAAAGAGGAGATAGTCCAATCCTGCAGCAGGCAATCTCGAATTTCCAACAGTGGAATCGGCAAAAAAGGCTGAAGCATCTGAATTATATCACGCCAAAGACGACGATAATGAGGTCCCAAGCCATAATGTGCAGCAGCCTGTGGAAAAGAAAGAGGGGAGCCATCAGGATGGATGACATCTCCCACAGAGGTAACACCCTTTGAGTGGAGAAAATATGAACGCCGGGGTTCTTGCACCACCAGGGGAACTGAAAATGCTTTGGACCAGTGGATGCTCTCAGCGCGGAGAGAGTTGCCTTGTAAGGAGCCACGACCATTCCATTTTAAATTTAAAAGGACAAGCTTCCAATCAGCAAGTAAGCCAGAAATGAGAGGACAGCCCTTAATTTTGCCAGTAATGTAACCAAGAATAAAATCCCAATGAGTAGGTTGCCAATGGCCAAAAGCCGAAGTCGTCAGATGAAGTAACAAATGACGGATCATCGCTGTCCAAGGCTGAGTGCCTTCCAGAAATTGAAGCATCAGTTTACCTCTGTGGGCAAGAATATGCACCTGTAAATTAAGGATATTTAAGCCTCCATGCATTTTAGGGGTGCACAAACGATTTGCCGAAAGCAAACGTACACTCTTTTTCCCCTGCTTCGACCTCCAGAATATCTCAAAGATGGACATAAATAATTTCAGCTCCCCCTTAGAAAACCTGATGAGAGGAAGGTAGAACTGAATATAGGCAACCAAGATGGATTGGAGAATCCGTAAACGAACATGTAATGGCCATGTTGCAAGTTTCCAGTATTCCAACTTTTTCTTGAGCTTAACCAAGACCCAATCTGTTTGTTGACGGCGAGTGACTGACCATCCCAAAGGATATCCCAAATGCCGAATCAAATGAGTGGAGTGAACTATTTCTCCTGGCCATAGCAAATTATGCCACTGTTTTGAATGCAGAGGCAACAATTTAGATTTCTGAAAATTGATTTCTAGGCCAGCCGCAAGGGCAAACAAAGAAAGAGCCTGCATCAAAGTAGAGAGATCCTGATGTGTGTTGCGAGGAAGAAAAAAAGAATCGTCAGCATATGCCTGAGCAACCAACTGACGTCTATTCTGAATGTCCAATCCATGAAGACTGCCAGTATCAACCAAATGATCTATATAAAGAAGCATGGGATGCGTCGCTATAGCATACAAAAGAGCACTTAAAGGGCATCCCTGCCTAACTGAACGATGCAAAGTCCATGATTCTGAGAGATCTCCTGACAATATACAAGCCGTCTGGCTATCAGCATAAAGCTAGTAAATGATATTCTGCATTTTTTCTCCAAATCCCAGAGCACGCATGGTTTCTTGAATGAAACCCCATTTAATAGTATCAAAAGCCTTAGCAATATCCACTTGCAATAATAAGACATCCTGCTGCGTGTATTTGGCATATTCAATGCCAATATAAGCATTTGCAATGTTATCTGTAATGTGCCTGCGAGGAATAAATCCATACTGTGCAGAATGGAGTCCATCATTCAAGCAACCCTTAATGCGATTGACAACCATTTTACTAATAATCTTGTATATCATCGGCATAAGGGTAATTGGTCTCCAATCTGCCAAAGACTGACATAAGTGTTTTTTAGGCAACAGCTTCACTAATCCTTTTTTCCAGGAAGCTGGCATTTTGCCTTGTCTCCCAGGCAATGTTTACCATACGCAGCAAAGGTAATTTGAGGGTGTCCCAATATGCAAGAAAAAATTCAACTGTAAGGCCATCCCATCCTGGAGCTTTCCATCGGCCACAAGACCTGATTGCATCAGACAGTTCTTGTTTAGAGAATTTTGTTTCTAATTGTTGCGCCTGAGTAGCAGGAAGGATGGGGGATACATGCTGTAATAACCGATGATGTGCATCACACACTTCCATGGCGTGAGAATCGTCTTCACCAAATTGAGAGGAGAAATGGGTAACACAAGTCGCAACCAATTGTGCTCGGGTGGAGGTCCACGTGTCATCTGAAATTAAAGTGCGACATATAGATGCAGCTTGTTTTCTGGAATGTAAACTCTTGGAATTTTTTTTGGAAGAGCAGCCTTTGTCCAAAAGCGCCTGTTGTCGTGCCCTTATCTCCCATTTGACAAGCTTTCGGTGATCATTTACCTGAATACAGTGACGAGCTTGACATAAAGAAGTGGCTTCAGCCAAAGTTAGAGAGCGAAGATGACTAAGCTCGATTAACGATTGGCATGTTTGCTTAGCATAAGCAACAGTCTGTCTCCAACCTTCCAGATACTGTTTACCATAATCACGGATGACTGATTGCATGCGAGCAATAAAAGCTGTCCATGCATAATCCAAGTCAATGAAAGATTGAGGAAAGAGTGGCTGACAGGCCTCAAGTATCAGTGCTTTGAATGCATCATGCTCCAAGTAACTATTATTGATGATAAGCAACCTTCGAAGTGGCAATCTGTTCATCAGGCATGTCGTGCAGATGAACTCTGAGCCATAAGGGTACATGATCTGAATATGTAAATGTATAATCCACCCACAATTTGGTCGTGAGAGTATCATAATGAAACGGATCCAGCTGATACCATCGATCCAAGCGAGCTTTGTAAGTGGATTGTGCATTATGTTGGGAGGTATATCCAGGCATCAAGGGCTGAGATTCTTTCCAAAGATCAATCAGATTAAGCGTTGCTACAAAATCTGCCCACGAAGACGTCTCAGTAGCAAGCATATGTGTACGACCGGATGTATTATCACCAGGTTGAGGGGCATTATTGAAATCTCCACATATGAATGCTTTCTGTCTCCAAGGGTACAATTTCATTTGTTGCCATATCTGTCCTCTAGCCTGAGAGGATTGAGGTGCATATATTGATGCAAATTCAAAGATTTCACCCTGAATAAAGCACTGCATAACCATCCATCTGCCTTGGAGGTCATTAAATGCCATGACTGGCTGTAAATGATGTTTCACAAGAAAAAGTACACCCGAAAAGGCATGGTGGCCTGCATAAAAAATATCATAACCAGCATAATGGCCTTGCTGTCCAGCGTAGTGATGTTGATTGTGTTCCTGAAGAGCAACGATATTTGGTTGCATACGCTTCAAATATGCCCAAACCATCTTCCACTTTTTAGGGTCACACAAACCCTGTACATTGAGAGTCAAAACTGTGATATATGACATCATATTTATAGTGTATGTACAGTATGAACAAAAAAGTAGCTCAAGCTTGCATTTCCTCCACAGGGTCTACACCCCGATCAGGAGGAGGAATATCTATGAGACGGGTGGCTAGCAAGCTAGCAGCCTCTTCTTCGGGAAACAGAGTACGACCTGCAGTTACAGTAGCCCAGGTGATGCCAATTCCAGAATTTTCTTCTGGGGTATGTCCACTAGAGGAGGCTCCATTCCAAGTTCTAGAAGGCAAAGGACGCCTGGGGATAATTGTCCTGCGCGGTGGCTGAGATGTTTCTTGAAGTGTCTTTTCTTTTCCTTTTGGTGAAGAAGTAGAGGGATTAGCCACAGCTACATTCATATTAGAAGAGACTGGCATTTTGCCTTTTTCTTGAGGCATAACAGGAGTCTTTAGACTTTTGTTTTTAACCCCTGAAGGACCAAGAGTGTCCTTATTCTGCATTGGGATGGGCAAGGCATCAGGCGGCATTTTATGGAGGACCAGAGGACATTGAGATGCCATATGTCCAAACTTTTTGCACTCAAAGCATGCGCCTGCAAAAAGACCCCATTTGAGTCTGAAAAAAGCACTCCCCATGGAAACGTTATTTATGGTAATAGCATAAGATTCCGAAGTGGGCTGATCCGTGTCCCATAAAATATAGAATCGATTTGAGTTGCCATTTGGTCTAGGAGGGCATACAACCTTTCCTAGAGATGCTGCAATTTTAGGTAACAAGGAGGCCAAACATTGGGGGAAGTCCACCACTTCTACCCAAACAGGACAGCGATGCTTAATCAAGGCCTCATAGTCTCTGGTGGGGGACCATGGCAATACATGAACCATCTGTTGTCCATAGAAGAGAGGGGAATGCTCTAAAAGCGTTTGCTTATGGTGCTCATCCACCATAATGACCTCAAAGAAACCTCTTGCCACATAGTGGACTTTGCGAACAAAACAACCACCCAATGTCTGTGTCAACCAATTCCCGACATCAGCAGCAACAGGCATCTTGCCTGGAAAAAAAATAATCACAGCATGCTTCGCATATTCTCGAATGGGATCTATGATTTCATCTACATCCACTGCAAGTCCCACCATAGGAACAAGATCTTTCCAATTCTTGCGTGTATCCTGAAATCCTTCATGCATTACCTCATAGATCAGCCCAGCCTCGGGCGTTCCATGCACAGGGTCATCCTGACCTACAGCCTGCTTTTGTTTTTTATGAGCATAATATTTTGTAGGAGAAGCCATGATGAGATAATAGGCACTAGGTAAAGTCGGTGCAGAAAGGCGATATCAGGACAGCTGGACAGAGAATCGAGGGCGCTGCAGAGGCACCAGCGAACAGTCGCAGTGGACCCACGAGCAGGGACGGGCACTCCAGAAGCAGAATCCGGCGACCAAAATGCAGAACTGGGCGATTGGGATAATGGCGAGGTAGTCTGCTGAGCAATTTCGGCGACGAATTGAAGCTGCGAGATAACCAGGTGCTCACGGGAGCAGCAAACAATGGAGTCGAGTCGAGTCGAGTCTAATGGACCACGCAGGGTCTCTCTCTCACAGTATACACACACCCACGCGCGCGCACGCACACACACACACACACACGCACACACACACACACGAGCGCACAAAGGAGAAAGGCACATACGTACCTATACACACACACACACTATTTATTTATTTATACACACTTTTTTTTTTTGTAAAGCTTCATGTCATTAATTACAGGTGGGAAACCTCAAAACGAGGAAAACCCACCAAAAAGACCATATACAAGGAAGACCAGTAGAGTGTTCACTATGTTCAGTGTGAACATAGTTAAACATCTAAAAACAATCTGTAAAAAGAGCATACAAAGATGAGTCAATCTCATGAAGAGAGAGACAGTCATATAAAGATTGCTGAAGAGAGGAACGGAAGAATGAGTAAGCATCCAAATGAGGCCCAGCAAAAACTATCCTGTTGGGAGACTGCCAGGTAGTCCATAAAGCCCAGTAGCGAACCCAATCAAAGAAGACTTTATAGGATCTAAGGGGTGAAGGGAGAAGACCGAAGATCCAAAAGTATTTCCCAAAGGGTGCCTGTCCGAAGCGGGCTCTCAAACATGCAGCAATCCGATCCAATAAAGTCTTGGTGAGAGGACAACTCCACAAAAGATGAAAGACTGTCTCTTGAGAAGCACCACAACTATGACAAGTTGAAGGTGCCAAATGTCGCCTAGCCAAGAAAAGGCCGACTGGCAAGACTCCAATCAAGCATCTCCATAAAAAAAGTCTACTTTTCAAAGGAAGACTGCATTTCCAAAGAGAATGAAGCCGCTGTTTCCATCAAGCCTGACTTTTATGAAGATGCCAAATCTGATTCGCATGTTCTTGAACCCAAGAGGCAGGTAATAAGAGATGATATATCGAATGAACCGAAAGTTTAGCCATTGATAAAGGGCCTCGTGCAGGTTGTTCTCTTCTAAGGCTCCAATCAACCAAACGATCAGAAGGATCCAAATCTGCAATTGGTTCAAAAGGAGCAAGAAGCTCTTGAATAAGCTGCCAGATTGATCTATAATGCATCCCTAAACCAAATTTTCTGGCGGCAACCACAAAAGAAAGCACATGGCCACCAGCATCCAAAACATCATCAATAAGATAAACCCCTTTCTTTGAAAGGAAATATGCCTTCCTAGGCTCACGTAGAGCCAAGGGTACATCAAAAGCCTTTGACCAATGAATACTCTCAAGGCGAAGCGAAGAAGATTGCGCATTAAGCCTGGGATTCCAAAAAAGTTATTGCGTAACTTGTTTCCAGGCAAAAATTAACTTAGATGAAAGAGGGCAGCCGACAATTTTTCCATCGAAATGGCTGAAAATTGCATCCCAACAGTCCACTTTCCAAAAGCAGGTGAAGACATAGACATACACATATGACCCAACATAATAGCCCATGGCTGGCGCTGTTGTACAAATTCCAACAGCAAAGTGGATTTACGAGCAAGCACATGAAAATGAATATTCAATATGTTCAAGCCACCATGTATCTTTGGAGAACACATCTTTGGCATTGACAAAAGACGAAGACCCTTTTTACGATAGTTTTCCACAGAATTGCCATTGCCAGAGACATAAACCGATCTATATCAGCTTTCCTCCACATAATCAATGGAAGAAAGAACTGTATGTAAGCCATTACAATAGCCTGCACTATCCTGAGACGTACATGAAGAGGCCAAGTGGAAAGCTGCCAATAATCAATTTTGCGATTCAATTTTAGCATAACCCATTGAATCATTTGTGAAGATGACAGCTGCCAACCCAAAGGGTAACCCAAATGACGAACGATATGTCCACTAGGAGGTATTCCACCGGGCCACAATACATGATGCCATTGCTGTACATTAAGCGCAAGCAAGGTAGACTTACGGAAATTCACTTTCAAACCAGCAGCCAGACCAAAAAGTTCCAAAGCCTCCATTAATCTCTGAAGATCTTGTTGCGTATTCTTGGGCATAAAAAAAGAATCATCAGCATAAGCATGAGCCAGGAAAGTATGCCCAGCAGGAAGCTGCAAGCCATGAAATTCATCAGTAGCTTGCAGAAAGTCCAAGTAGCAAAGAAAAGGATGTGTGGCAATAGCAAACAACAAGGAACTAAGCGGACAACCCTAGCGAACTGAACGTCCCAATTTCCAAGAATCCGATAGAGAAGAGCTCAAAATCAAAGAAGCATCACTGTCATTATAGAGCCAATACACAATATTTTGCCACTTTGCACCGAAACCAAGATAACTCATAGTCATAGCTATATAGTCCCAATGCACAGAATCAAAAGCTTTCTCGATATCAACCTGCAAAATGAGTACATCATGCTTAGTGTATTTGGCATATTCAATGGCAATATAAACATTAGCCAAATTATCATTGATTTGCCTTTGAGGCACAAAACCATATTGCGCAGGATGCAAACCATCATGTAAAAATCCTTTAATACGATTTGCCAACATCTTAGTCAGAAGCTTATAGATGACAGGCATAAGAGTAATGGGCCTCCAATCAGAAAAAGCTTCACAAAGATCCCGTTTAGGGAAAAGCTTAACCAATCCTTCTTTCCAAATTTATACACACACACACACACACACACACACACACATTTTTATGTGTGTGTGTGTGTATATACGTGCACACACTCACACACGTATATATATGGGGGTTTGGAAAAAAGGAGAGTATTTCTTTGTGGTTTGTTTGAAAGTTGCACCGTTCCTATGGGTCTGTTTGACTGAGCTTGTTTATTTTCTGATCGTGGCATTGGAAAAAAGGGAACACAGCTTTACGACCCAAAAGCTGGAGGTTGGCGCGAATTGGGAATGCTTGATGTTATGCAGGTGAATCAGAATGAAATATGAATGCTCTGCTCACTGTGTTGTAGCTTTTTCTTCTGGCTTATCTTTTGATTGTGTTGCAGATTTTTGGTCGTGCAGGCCGCCCACAATTTGACAAAAGTGGAGAAGGCATTATCATCACAACTCATGACAAGCTGGCCTATTATTTGAGGCTTCTAACACATCAGCTGCCCATTGAGAGTCAGGTGAAGTCTACTCAAATGTATGTGTTTGATTTCATAGTTCTGTATTCGGGGATTCTCACTTTACCAAAACCTCCTTTTTCTGCAGTTTGTCAGCTCCTTGAAAGACAATCTAAATGCAGAGGTTGTATTGGGCACGGTTACGAATTTAAAGGAAGCTTCGGCATGGCTTGGATACACTTATCTGTTCGTGCGGATGTCTTCGAATCCTCTTGCATATGGAATGCTTTGGGAGGAGGTAGGCAAGATGCATGCTTGGTGATCTGGTTCTTATTCTGCACTTGTGGGACTTGTCTCTGTCTTGGGTAGTATGTGTGCTCTTTCAACACCTAATCTTATATGTATGGGAAGTACTGTTTCTGAGTATTTCCATTGTGCTTTGCACCCACTTTGTTCCTAACTGTCAGGTTATCAAGGATCCTAGCCTGACAGCCAAAAGGAAGTCTCTCATTACTGATGCTGCGCGTTCTCTGGACAAAGCCAAGATGATGCGTTTTGATGAGAAAAGTGGGAACCTTTATGTGACTGATCTCGGGCGGGTTGCTAGCCACTACTACATTCAGTACACAAGTGTGGAGACATACAATAACATGCTGAAGCGTCACATGAACGAGAGTGAGGTGAGATTCATGTTGCTTATATTAACAACACTGTAAACGGATAGTGCGTAATCTGACAACGAGTGCTCATATTGCATCGTGTGTGAAAAGCAGCTTATTGATCTTGTTGCACACTCCTCTGAGTTTGAGAATATAATGGTGCGAGAAGAGGAGCAGCAGGAGTTGGAAAAGCTTCGACATGTTGCCTGTCCTTTGGAGGTTCGTGGTGGATCGGAGGACAAAATTGGAAAGATCAACATTCTTATTCAGGTCAGATGTTCTTTATCACCATTGAGGTCAATTTAAGTTTCCTAAGATAGATAGGGCCCCTACATAGTCACAGGGAATGGGCACTTTTAGACTCGGGAATGTTGGGGATGGCAGCATCTTCCCGTTCCCATTCCCATTCCATGTCACTCTATAGTCACATGGAATGGCCATTCTCAATCTTTTCCGTCCCGGTTCCCCGTCCCCATTTCGTGTCCCATGTGACTATGGGCCCCTAACATACCACAAAATGTTTAAGATTCGTGCCTTTGCGAAAACAGTTTTTCATGCAGAGAAGCCCCTTGATAGAAGATGGATAAATAAGTTGTAGTTGTCCAGCTGTCCCTAATTTCTTTTGGGAGACGAGGACACCCCCAGTAGAAAACATGGAAATTGGCTATTGATTACAATTTAAGTGTAAATTTTTTTGTTTATACTTGGTGTGTGGTTTTGCGTAAGGCACACTTGCCCCTACTATTCTTTCAACCCCATTGTTCTAAATAAAGGAGCTGGTGAGCACCTGGAAATGCCAGCTTGTATACAAGGATTAATGTATGTTATGCATATAAGTTTCAAAACTTGAAGCATGCTGTCAACATCTGCCTCGTGAATGACCGGTAGAATGGTCTTCCACCTTTCGGGGGGCTTGCAGGAATATAGAGAGGAAGGGGTGTGTGTATGTGGCGTGCATGTTTTCTCTTTTTCTCTAAGGGGGCGGGAGGTGTCCCTTTAGTGGGAGGCTACGTTAGGTAGTATGGGAAACACCCTATAGTGCCAGAGGACTCTGTAGCCTCTATGAAAGAACAGGAGTGCATTGATGATACTGACAAATCAAGCTCTGTTTAATGTTGGACACCCAAGCATGGGGATTTTTTTGTATGTAGTATGGTCTATCTGGGCAGTGCGGTAGGGGTTTGACTGTATGTGTGTCATTGCTGTTGCTATGCTATCTGGTGCTAGGCCATGCTAGATCCTTCATTTATGCTTGAAGTAGAGCGTGAGAAAGCACACATGACCTGAGTATTTGATGCTAGGGTAGAAAAATTTGACTGTAGATTCAAGCTTTTTGCTAATGCACAGGTTTCAGTTAATCAACCACTGAAATTACCCCCAACGGCAGTTCCATCTTAGCTCAAGTGCTGTTCATACAGTAAGTATGTCATGTCAATGGATGTACAGCAGGCACTGAACCTCCCTGTACTGGTTTGAGGTTAAGCTTAGGGCAAGAAGCAGCAGCGTTTCTTGCATACGTGGTCTGTACATCACACATTAAGTGTCATCATTGAATTTAGCCTTTGCTTTGCATATGCACGGCTCTTCCCTTCTTATGCATAAATAGAAGAAGCCGCAAAAACATATGTTTTTTCTTATTTGTTGCCTACACAAAAGCATAATCTATTTTTATGAGTTTTAATTATTGTAAGCCCTATATTCTACAACTTAAGGCTTACTTTTGCATTTAAATAAAATTGAAATATCCTTGCTTTGCAAAGTAATAAACAAAAAACGTTTTGTAGCAATAAACAGAGCACACGATATCAATTTTGTAAGGAGACGACCAGCTCTTGCAGGCCCAAAACGATGATTATGCACTAAAGCACAGTTACTGCTGCAAGTATTAATGCTTTAATTGAATGCTGGGAACTATCAGGTCTACATCTCACGGGCAAGCCTGGATGGATTCTCTTTGGTAGCAGACAGTGCATATATCAGTGCCAGCTTGGGGCGGATTATGCGTGCCCTCTTTGAAATTTGCTTGCGTAGAGGATGGTGTTCAATGACAGCACTGCTTCTCGAATATTGTAAAGCAGTGGATCATCAGATTTGGCCACATCAGCATCCTCTAAGGCAATTTGAAAGAGAACTGTCTCCAGAGGTCCAATTATCTTCAGATTTTTTGTGTGATTATGTCAGTAAAACATATTTTCAAAATCAGTCAGTGTTGAATGGGATTAAGTATTTTCCAACAGCTATTACGGAAGCTTGAAGATAGGGGAGGTGATCTGGACAGGCTGTATGACATGGATGAGAAGGAGATCGGTTTACTTTTACGGTATCCCCATGGAGGCAAGGTAGTCAGTGATGGCCATGATTAACATACATAACAGTTCTCTTTTTTTTTTCCTTTTTTTTTTTTGGTTTCCTGCTAGGCTTAGGCCCAAGATTCTCCCGTAGTTACCATTTTTCACCACCTGTAGGCACCTGCCTGTAGGCACATTTTTTCTGCCCGTAGGCGATACCGCCGAGGGAGCACTGGGCTATCACATCACTGGCCTACATAACAGTTTTTTTGGATGTTCTTACCTGCTAATCACGCCTTAAACCATTGTTTATACAGTTGGTTGTACAGTGCTTGGCAAGCTTCCCACGACTTCATCTGTCAGTTAATATCAGCCCTATTACAAGAAGTGTGCTTCAGGTAGGATCTTTTACTCTTATCGCTGTGTAAGTTGTGCTAGATTGGGCTCACAAATGAGTGGTGGTTTAGTTGTTGCTGTGATTGGGTTAAAACCATAGGTTTGTCTATGATTCCTTCCAGTATGGCTCTCATTCTGTGATGCTGAAGTTCGGGCTTCTTCTGCAGGTAGTATTGACATTGACTCCAGATTTTGTCTGGAAAGAACGGTGGCATGGTACAAGTGAGAGATGGTGGATATGGGTGGAGGTAAGCCTTTTTGAATGGAACATGGTAGAATTATTCAAGTTATCCAAGTCAAGGTATTGCATGTGTTTCAGTAAAGCTGCTCTGATATGGTATCAGTGTGGGCTTGGTGCATAGCATGCTGATATAGCTGTAAAGAAATACATCTCCTACCTACACTTTATTGTTTTTTCTAGACTTGACTGTTCGGTTCGCCCCACACTCTGTGGAGCTTTTACACAGTGATACAATGCGTTTATACTAACTGAAATGCCCTCGTGTAGAGAATTGGACCAACCTGCATCCAGAGCACCAGACACACACATGCATAGAGAACACATGTGCGCTTCTATATGACTTGCATTGCTTTCGTTTTCAGGATTCAGAAAATGAGCACGTCTATCATTCGGAACAGTTCACTATGACCAAGAAGTCAGTAAGTGAAGGAAGTCAGACAGTAACATTCACAATACCTATTTTTGAGCCCCTTCCACCACAGTATTATATCCGTGTTGTGTCAGATAGATGGTTGCAAGCGGAAGCATTTCATACTGTATCATTCCAACACCTCATCCTGCCCGAGGTAAAATGTGATTACGTGAATGTGGCTCCTGTGTTTTGTCTAAAAAGTGGCCATTGTTAGCTTCATGGAATTTTATTATTAGGGCATTCTTTTCTTTTGCAGGTGCATCCACCCCACACAGAGTTGCTGGACTTACGACCTCTGCCAATCACTGCTCTTGGAAATAAAAATTATGAGGGCATGTACAATTTCTCTCATTTTAATCCCATACAAACTCAGGCAAGCTAAATATGTCTTTACACCTCCTAAAAATGACTGATTCTGCATAGAATCAAGTGAATTCTAGTGGCTCAAGCCTAACACATTTGTGGAAACGTGTAATACCTATTCTGAAAACATCTGCATTTATATGCCACTAGGTTTGCCATCCAAAGATCTATCCAGATCCGGAGGAGACTAGCAATCTGCAACAAACATTAGGCTATTTCTTGGGTTTAATGCTTGGAAGCATGGTTCTAGGAATGATGATTGAAAGAGAAATGCAAAAGTTGACAAAGGGGGTTTTAGGGGTTCCCTGTGTGCGTGCCTGAAAGGCAAAATTCAGAATACAATGACATCATATTATAACATGATGCATAATTTGGGAAAGATATATTTCATAGGAAACTTGAAAATTCTAAACAGAGCATTTGAAAGTCAAAGTCCATGTGATATAGTATGTGCCTTACAAGCAGTGAATATGAATCTGCTCAATACAAAAGAAGACAGTTTCAAGAGTCAAGGGGAGCAAGAGAGGCCTTGGGAAAAGAGGACTCCTCGTCATTCCTAAGTTGGAATGAAAGTATTTTTTGCATGAAAATATTATAATAAAAACTCTGTAAGATGGAAGATTTTTATGAAAACAGTTTTCCGTTGTGTGGGATTGAACATGGTATGACATGTTTTTGAGCACGCATTTATTTTCCTGAAGACGTGAGTGGCTAATGGAATTTTAGTAACAGTGCATCGATAAAGAGCTTATGTGTTTCACAAGTGGTGAATATGTACCTTTACCTACCTTCTATTTTTTATGTGTTTTTAACCTTAGTTATGCTGATTACCTCATTGACAAAAGCTAAGGACTGTAAAGAAGAAGGGTGCTATTGATCAAGCAAGTTTTGAACATGCTTGAATGCAAGTGTTGATCTATCGGAGTTAGCTCTGACTTATCTTCTCCCAAAAGTGCTCTAAGGGAAGGATGATGAAGGTCAAGTGGTGTTGAAAGAACCTCAGCTCTTGGAGGGAAGATTGGGAAGTTGAGCCACCAGCACCTGTGGTTAAAGCCACATGTCATGTTCGGAGCATGAGAAGGGAGGAATATTTAGCTTTTTCAAGGCACAACCTAGCAGGATTGGAGATTCATAATTCTAATTCATGGCTCGAAATTGTTATGTCAGAGAAAACCTGCGATTCTTCTCCTATTCACAATGAACCTTGCAAAGAGGACAAAGGGAAAGGAGGGCAAACATAGGAAGAAGTGAAAAGAGAGAATGGACATAAGTTCTGAAAAATGTATGGAAAGATGGATGTCAGTAGAGCACTAGCTTTTATCAGCCAATTTGAGATAGCATTCTGCAATGAGGACTTCGTGGAGAACTCAAAGAGACGTGTGGATGGCCAGTGGATGGCTGAGTAGAGAGCTAGGGGCAGTAGCACCTACTTGGGAAGAGTTCAAGAAGATTGTTATGTACTTGATGCTAACTGTAGGGTTAGTTGGCCTAATATGGGGGTTAAGGGACCTAAGGATTAGGAAAAGTAGGCTGATTATCAAGGCTTCAAAAGTAATAACTCCATAAGTGACTATAGAAGTGGGATGAGCCTATAGAGTGCATTATGGTATTGTGTTGTACTACCATGATGGTCAGTACCTTGCAATGAGTGATAACCCACTGTTGCTATTCCATAGTTGGATGCAATTAGTCTACCAATAGCCCAGTAGGTTAGATCTTGGTTGTATGTGACACCAAGGCTGACTGGCGTAAGTCTGTATGAACAAGGGGTCTATGCTTTGGGGTGGTCTGATGCAGTGGATCTACAGTCATGTGGTGACCTTGAGCCCGCGGAACCTAATTTGGATTAATGATGTTTATGTCTGATGTTGGATTAATGATGTTTATGTCTGATGTTTAGGGAATATGGGAGAGGGAGAGGTCCCGACAACCTCTTGACAAAGATGTTCTACCAACATCATTTAAAAGTGAATTCTAGAAAGGGTGTGAAGAAAAAGTAAGATTTGCTTGCACAGGTTGAAAGGAGAGTCAGTGGATTCCTATGTTGCCAAGTTTTGGAAGACATTTCTCAAAGTTTTTTTTTTCCGAGAAAAGATCCTTTCATTAGTTATATAAAAACGCCCGTAGGGCTACAAAAGATCTCTCCTGCTCCTAAGAGAGATAGAGCAGCGAATACATCATGGCAGCCCGGGAGACTCTCCCTAGGTGCTGCAAAATACAAGCATCAGTACAAAGAACTGAGCGGCTAAATCATACAATAGGGGGGGGGGGAAGCCAAACAGGTGGCCTGTAGTGCCAGCGGGGGGATCCCGTGTGTAAGGTGTAGAAAGGGCCACAGTGCCAAGTGGTGTGAAAGGCCTGGCGCCGTAAGATCGCCTCATCCGAGTCTCCCCGGATGCGGTCGTACTGTCCTCGCAGGGTGTGGATCAACTCCTGCCAAATCCCCCGTACAGTCTCTGCTGGTGGCTCCAATCTCCCCTCAAAGGCCGTAAAGCACCGGGCCCTCCAGGTGAACCAGATGGTGAGGCTGCTGAGGATCTCCCATCGTAAATCCCTCTCCTGTGTCCAGCTGGCGGACGAGAAATCCGGTGCCGGAACCAGGCGAGGCTGGCCCCTAATAAATCTGATGGCTTGACTGCCCTGCTCCATCTCATAGCCCATAGCAGGCCCTGACGAAGTCGACCAAGCAGCGGCACCCCACGTAAACATACCCTCTGGAGAGAGGGGGGCCAGAATACGCAGCATCCGCAGCCAAATCTGCTGTGCCTGAGGGCAGTCCCAAAGGCAATGTCTCTGTGTCTCCATAGGGTGGCCGCATCGGACGCAGGCCGCCGGAAGACCGCTGTAAACAAGCCAAGTGCCAACTGCTGAGCCCCTGTGGTGGGCGACCAGCCACTGAAAAGCCGAGATCCTGCGGGCCTGCCGACTAGCCCAGAGCCGAGCCCAGAAATCCTCCAGGAACTCCTGTGAGAGTCCCTGTAGTCGCCAATGCCCCGCTGCCGCTGGAGAAACCGTCCTCCTCGCCGTCAAAATATGCCGCCCCAGCCGAACAGTATACTGGAAAAAGGTGATCTCTGTGGCCTCAAGGGATGCATAAGGATCATGCCACTCGTACTCCCCGGGGTCCCACTGTAGCCGGGCCAAGGGGCGCGCTGCATATGCCCATATGCGCCAATCCGGGAGCACATCAGCAGGGTCGGGGTCAATATGCCACTTCCGAGAAGCGGCGGCCACTACCCGAATCCTCTGAAAGGTGCACTCTGCAACCAGAGGCGACTCCACCTCCACTCTCTGGAGTCTGCCCTCATCCTGAATCTCATAGTAGAGGCATCTGCCATCCTCAGTGCTAGCTCTGACAGCAATCAGGATCTCCAACTGTGTAAAGGCTCCAATCCACCGTGGGGCCACTGGCTCGAGAGGCGTGAACCACTCCTCTGTGAGTGCCTCCTGTATATCATCCCTCATAATCAACCCCCCTCTGAAGTGACTCAGCCTCTCCACCTGGATCTCCTCTGGTAGACTGCAAAAAGCTTGCCAGTCTCCAAAACTACGAGCTGGGTCTGCCGCTAAAGGTCCCCAGGCTAGACGAGGCCGAGAACCCAGAATATGACCCTGCTCCGTGCGAACCGCTGGGCTTCAGATGAGCGGCTGTCTGGCCCGCTCCTCAACACAAGAAGGAGGCCGCTGAGAGAGCCCCGGTCTCAGCAGCTCCCAAGCTCTCAGGATGCTCAAAGCAAATCTGTCCTCCCATCCTCTACTGAGGCCTGTCCTCCTCATCTCTATGAAGATCCAGCGAATCTCTGGTGCCCAAGTACCCCCTGTTGGGGGCGCCCGAGCCTGTAGTCGCTACAAGAGGAGCTCTTTCCAAGGCTCAGCGCCTGGAAGCAACCCCCGAACAATAAGCTTCCCCAATAAGGCTCTACTCTGGTCCTCCTCATCTCTATGAAGATCCAGCGAATCTCTGGTGCCCAAGTACCCCCTGCTGGGGGCGCCCGAGCCTGTAGTCGCTGCAAGAGGAGCTCTTTCCAAGGCTCAGCGCCTGGAAGCAACCCCCGAACAATAAGCTTCCCCAATAAGGCTCTACTCTGATCGACTGGATCTATAATGCCCAAACCGCCCTGAGCCAGCGGAAGTGTAATAACTGCAAATGCAACCTTTGCCCGAGCTGGCTGACCGTCCCTCCCGGACCACAGAAAGTTCCTGATCAGCCTCTGTACCTGGTTGATGCAAGAACTCGAGAAAATCCAGCAAGACGTAATGTACCACATGGTTGCTAATAGCACCTGATTTGCCACCACCACCCTTCCAGCCAAGGATAGTCGAGCTGTACTCCAATACAATAGCTTCTTCCGAATGCTCAGAAGAAGCGGGGCAATCTGCTGCTCAGGTGACAAATCTAGGCCAATCTGGCATCCCAAATACCGCACTGCTGTGCCTGGAGGAATCCATCTAAAACCGGAGTCCGGGCTCCATGCCGGAGTGGGAGCACTACTGATCCAAAAGGCCACTGTCTTGCGCCAATTGATCAGTGCTCCCGAAGCTACACTAAAAACCTGGAGCGACTGCTCAGCCCGAATAAGATTGGCCTCATGGCCATGCAAAAATAAGCCCGTGTCGTCTGCAAACTCAGCATCAAGCAGGTCCTCCCCCCGGACTGGGAGCTGCAGTCTTCTCAAACCAACCTCTTCTGCCGTCAAATACATACTCATAGCCTCCGCAAAGAAGAGAGAAAGGAAAGGGGCGAGAGGACACCCCTGACGGACTGATCTGGTCAGCTCAAAACTCGGCCCCCGTCCTCCTGCAATCAGCACCTGGCTGCGAGCTGTGGAATACAGAGCTGCCACCCCTCTGATCCATCCTGGCTCAAAGCCCAGGCGAAGCATAGTGCCCTCTAAGAAACCCCAATCAACTCTATCGTATGCCTTCTCAAAATCGAGAAGCATCACGACCAAGTCCTCGCCAAGAAATCTAGCTCGGGCCGTCGCCTCCCAGAAAGTAAAGATGTTGTCAAGGATACTGCGCTCCTTGACAAATCCTGTCTGAGTAGCATGAAGCAACTCCCCTAGGAAGGGCTGGATCCTCAAACTCAAGGCCTTTGCCAAGACCTTGTAGACAGTATTGAGGATCGTAATAGGCCTCCAATGCCGCGGTCTACCAAGCTGGCGGACTCCTGCTCGCGCATGACGGGGTCCAGTGATCTCAAAAAACTCTCCAGTCACTCTATCACCAAGCTGCGTCCACTGAGAGGCCTGACGACGATAGTAAAACTCATGTCTCTGCTCCTCTACCTCTCTAACCTCCTGGCGTGCCTGGCTTAGCTGGGACGCCACCCACTCACATGCAGGCTGTTGCTCCTGATGGCGCTGTAGCGAAGCAAGGCTGCGTCTCAGCCGTTGCTCCCGCTCGCGAATCTCTCCCAGTCGTGTCAAAGCTGCAGCGTGTAGAAAAGAGCTAAGATCAATGAGTCCCTGGGCACACTGGCCCGCTGCATCCTGGTTAGAGCACTGACTATCATGCCAGATCCTCTCAATGTCCTCAGCGAGATTGGGATCTGTAAGTACCCTCTCTGGGATCCTCAACTGCAAGCTGGGCTCTCGGGTCCCCTCCTCCAATGTCAATATAACTGGCGCATGATCTGAAAATGAGGTGCCAGCGAGAATGCCGACGGAGCCCCCTCGCTCCCCTAACCAGTCGCCACATAAAAGCGATCAATCCGTGATAGATTAGTCCCTCCCTGCCGGCGATCCGACCGAGAGAAACTAAGACTGTCCTGAGACCGGGAGAAAGCCCCATGCTGCCATGCATCAGTGATCCTTAGTGACATGCAAAACCGGTCCCAAGCCGCAAGCTCCGTGCCGTGCACTGTAACATGACTGCCTCCCACCCTATCTGCCGGGTCCTCAAGCATGTTGAAGTCTCCCCCAACACACCAATGTGCGGCCTCTGGCAATGCATCTGTAACCTGAGTCCAGAACTCTGCTCTGGCACTAGCATGATTGGGCGCAAAGATGTTGAGCACACCCAATAGCTCATCATGCATCCTCAGAATGACATACTGTGCTCTACCAGGCACAATGATCCCTCGATCCACAATGGCCTGCCGCCATACATCTGCAATAACCATGCATACTCCTCCCTGTCCACCCAAAGGACCAAACCCTGCAGACCAAAAAGTGTCCCATCTACCAGGCATCACCGAACCATATCTCCGGATCCTGCTCTCACCCAAGTGGTGCTCCTGCATCATCAAAATGTCAATGCTGCCACCAACCAGGCATCTCTGAAGCTCCTGCCTCAAGCAGCCTCGATAGCGTATGAAGTGTGCTCCGCCAAGGCCCTGTACATTCCATGAGATGATCGTCATGGATGCCCTGCTGAGGTGGATGCTGTCTCAGCCGTACGGCGGGCCTTCGCAAGCGGCTTGGATGGAGAGTAGTCCCCATCCGAACGGCTGCGAATCTGCCCACCCGGTGTACTGCAAGAAACCCGGATCAGGCGCCAGTGGCTGTGGCCCATGGCGACTGCCTCCTGCTCTGACAGAGCAACCTCGTGTATACTCACATATCCAGGGTCGCGTGCCAAGTCTGCCACTATGCGCACGACCAAATGCCGAATCCCTGAGGTATCCACACTCCCGGGATCCAAGAAAAAATGAGCCAACTCCCAAAGTCGGCCTATCACATCTGTCACCTCCAGATTGCTCATGTGATGCGAAAACTCAACTGCCTGAGTCTTCAAAGTGCTGAGAGCGAGCTCTAGAGTCCACTCCCGGTCACAAGGTCCACAAAGAGGGAACGAGAAGGCCACCGCTGAGTCTAGTGCCTCC
The DNA here is from genome assembly GCF_041138505.1 of Cibotium barometz. Classification (NCBI taxonomy): domain Eukaryota; kingdom Viridiplantae; phylum Streptophyta; class Polypodiopsida; order Cyatheales; family Cibotiaceae; genus Cibotium; species Cibotium barometz. The sequence goes on along the minus strand of NC_141093.1, from coordinate 36,889,337 downwards.
TCCCCGCGGGCCGGAGGTATCACTACATGAACTCGAATGGGTGCTGGCTCATGGGGGCCCTCTGCTCCAAAAAGCCGTGTGAAGGTATAATCAAAAGCCTCCGAGCGCTGTCTAATGCCAAGGCGACTCAGCCGACTGCGGATAGATGAAATCCGTGAGGCCCTAATCGGCATAGGTCTCCTCTGTGATGCTCGAGCGAGGTCAGTGCTCAGTGCTCTCCGGACTGCAGGTGAGCTCCAGGGAACTGCGAGGGCCTCCCGGGAAGGTGAGGCGGGCGGAGGGGGAGGAGGGGGAGGCGAGGGAGGTGGAGAGGGAGCCGCTGCCGAAGCCGGAGCGGGGGCGGGAGGAGGCGATGGTGGAAGCGAGGCGGAGGGAGGGGACGGGGGTGGGGGGGGAGAAGGAGGGGGAGCTGGCATCTCCTGGTCCTCAGTCGCTGCAGGGGTCTCCTCCTATAGGGGAGCAAAGCTGTTCCTCACGGGAACCCAGTGAGGTTGAGACTGTGGCTGCTGCTGCTGCAGCGGTCTCTGGGCGTGCTACTGTGGCTGTCTCCCTCGGCGGCGCCCCTGTCCAGGCTGCCATTCTGAGGTCTCTGTGGCCTGAGCAGGTGTCCCGGAGGTAGCCTACCGAGCCGAATCTGTGGGCGGGCCATCAGTAGCTTGCTGCTGTGGTGAGGGTCGAGGTCTCCTGCGAGGGCAGGCCTTGGCCAGATGACCGACCTGCCTGCAAATGAAGCACTGGTTCGGGAGCCCCGATAACTCCACTCTCTGATCTATCCACCCCCCCCTATCCTAGGTAGCTGAATGACCTTAGGAAGGGAGGAGATGTCAGACACCAACACTCTGACCGAAGGTAGCCCCGCTGCTCTGGCCACCACTGAAGCTGCTGAGGAGCCCGTCTCTAGTACCGAGCCCACCAATGCTCCGAGCCTGGAGAGGAGCGGGAGATACTCCCGGCGGAGACCAGGGAAACAAACTGTAACATGGAAGAGGCGCTCTCCCTGCTTCGCCGCTGCTGGGTCAAATCCATGCTGCCAAGGTCTGAAGAAAGCCCGAGCACCCCTGATGTCAAGGGGACTCATGGCAAGGACCTTGGCAACGCTCTGGGCGGCCTCGAACTCGATCTGATAATGTCCCCGGCCCAGAAGCTGTACATCCAGGATCTTGCCCACATCTGCAAGAAGGCGGGCCTGAAGAAGATCCCTGATCTCCCCTCTGCTGGGCGAGTGCCGACTATACGGCAGATGGTGGAATGAGCCTGGAGGCGTTCCACCTCTGCGGTGAGGCTCGCTTCCTCTTCCGGCGAAAGAGAAAGCCTGATGGGGGTGACCTCGGGGGCGGGCGAGGGGGCTGCGGATGAGTCCCTCTGAGGCGGGGCGGGAGGAGCCTCCATCAGAGTCTGAAGCTGCGGCGGCGAAGGCGGGAACCTGCTGGAACCGAACTGCACACAGAGAGGCGGGATACGGAGCGAAAAAGAAAAACAAAACCCCAAGGGGGGGCGGAAGCTAGAAGGAGAAGGCGAATGAGAAAAAAGAAAAAAAAAACCCCCAAAAAAGGGGGAAGGCGGGGGCTGCGCGCAAGAGGGAAGGGGAGGAAGCGAGCAGGCGGCAGGGGGAGGATGAGGCGCAGCAGAGTGGAGGGGGGGCGCGAAGACAAGGGGGAGGCGCGAGGAGAGGAAGCGAGGCGGAACAGAAAAAAAAGGGGGGGGGGGGGCGCAACAGCGGAAGCAGGCGGGGGGGGGGCTAAAAAACCCCGGCGGCGGGCAATGAAGGCGGAGGGGGGGAAGGAGCGATGGACAGGCGGGAGGGCGAGCAGGTAGGGGGGGGCGACAGGCGCGATGCAGAACAACGAGCAGGGGAGGCGGGAGCTTCAGCGAGCGCAATCGTGACATTTCTCAAAGTTACTCCTTTCATTAACTACATATCACCATCCAAAAAGATCTGGAAGTCTATTGCAGTTAGACTTTGCATCAATTGATGAATTCTGTGACAATCACACCTGCATATGAAGTCTGCCTCGTCCAAAGAAGCCCTGAATGTTTGGAAGTGGCAGGTAAGGCTGGTGTAGAAAAGAAAAAGTCCGGACTGCCTATTGAAAAGGATGCTTAGGATGCCAAATCTTTGCAGGACCTCACCTAGTGGTGTTTTCACAATCGTTCTGCAAAAGCAGTTCTAGGTGAGCACCTACCAGTGTGCCTTGAGGATTATCGGATAGATATGATTCCTGAGAATAGAGGGACACATCCACAACACAACTACCTAAACTGTGGTATATTTATGTTCAAGAAATTGAGATACAACAATATTTTGCAAGTACTAAATGATATTTAAAATGTAGATCGTGGATCTCAGCCCCACCTCTGCTGTAGATGACCCTCAGATCAACTGCACATGAGCCCCGTATAGAGAAACACTCGAGAGGGTTGCAATCGCTTAGTAGAGGTGAGATGGAGAACTGATTATCCCACGTATGCTCCACGACCATCATAAACAGGTGTTCACACCCGGTAGATTATAACCTAGCCTGCTCGGCTATCAGGTGGCATCTGCTGCCCTATTTGTTGCTGCCTGCCTCTATGTTGCTGCCTGGTGCCTGTCGGTTGCTTGCCTCTTATCTGGAGGTGTGTCACATCTCCCCCCACCCCCCCTTTTGCATCGCAACTGTCCTCTACTGCATGGCCTCTTGGTAAGCTGTCAACAGTGGGCAAGACACATTTGTGAAATGATTCTCATGAAACAAGACTACCTCTTGGATCAAATAGCCCTTAAACTTGAGGAGATACTGAAGCTTTTGACAAGATCCCCACGCTTGTACTGGTGCAACACAACCTTTTCATGCACCTAGATTGTTATGTACTTGGTTACTAATCTTCAGATTAGTGGGCCTAATCTAGTAGAGTTAAGGGGGCCTTGGGATTAGGAGATTGCAGCAGGAAGATGTTGGGGGTTAAGGCTCAGATCTAATAATACTTGGCTACAAGCTATTTATGGCAGTTGGCTATTTATAGCATCAGTGACCACTATATAAGTGAGGCCTTTGGTTATTATTGAGTAGTCAGTTGTGCGGAGCACTCTGGCAGGTCTGTGCCTGGACCAGAGTTTCTATTGCTGCCTCAGAGATGGCACAGCACAAATAGTCTTGCTGAGGGCCCCTATGGGCAGGAAGTGGTTGTATGAGACACCAGGGCTGACTGGCATGTATATAGAGACACCAGGGCTGACTGGCATGTATATATGAAGTGGTTGTATGAGACACCAGGGCTGACTGGCATGTATATATGGAGTGGAGCCTTAGGTCCAGGCCATAGTTGTTGGCGTACGGTCATACAATATGGTATGGTACGATACCATAATTTACCGTACCATATGAAATTTTGGAATACGATACGGTAAAGTACAGTTTTTTTTTTAAACACTTGTAAATTTATAGATTATCAATTTGAAAGGATAGAGAGCTTAGAGGTTGTTACAAGCCCAAATTCTATTAAAAACAAGTTACAAACAAAAGTACAAAGCATAGTGCTAAGGGCGGCTAGACCGTCAACCCCTTCAATACCTCTCAAATCCTCAAACTTGGTGGCAAAGAGTCCAGGAAAGCATTCCAATACACTTGCATACTCCTCCTTTTCTTGATGAGAGAGATCCTTGGAAAGCATCTAAGCATACATCTTCTTCCTTTCTTCAATAGTAGTCTTGACCTCTTCTCGGTGAAATACAAAGAAATTCCATAAATCCCCATAGAACTACTATCAAAGTCAGATTCATACTCAGAAGAATCCTCATCAGTCTACGAAGAATCTCCACCACCACTTGAAGAAGAAGTGACATCATGACGATGTAGAGGATTAATTGTATTTGATCCTTTTGTCACCAATAAGGAAATCCCTTCGTCCCCATCTCCGTTTAACATTCGACTCGATTAACCAAGGCCTTCCAAGCATAAGGGGGTAAGGTTTAACCTGCCGGGACTTGAGAGCAATGACATGAAAAGGTAGGTTAGAAGTAACACCTCCTATTTCAATTTCCACAGATTTAATACCCCCAAGAGTCTGAATCCTCTCGGTGTCTAATAATTAATTGTCTAATTTGTTGCACCTGTTTCACATCGCACTCCAACCCTACATTCTCCATAGTCTCCGTAGTCATGACATTAATCTCAGCACCGCCATCAATTAGCACTCTTGTCACCCATACGCCATTTACATGCACATCAGCATTTGGTACCACTTCAGTTTGCCCTGGCTTACCCCTTCTACCTTCCTTCCTTTTTCCTAAACCCTTTGACCTCCATTCCTCTAACCTTTTCCTTCCTTTTTCTAATGCTCGACAATTTAGACATCTCCCTCCCAAGAGAAGAACTGAAACCCAAAAGTTTTGGTAATTTGATGTTAGAGGCTCCATCAAGGCAACTCCAGAAGGACCAACTTGATCCGGATTTGGTTGAATAGGTGGATGAGGAGCTGCTTGTAGCCTCCTTAAGATACTAGGAGAACTATTAGGAGGTTGGAAATTTTGCAAACGATCCTCACCTCTGTAAATAGGACGTGATGGCTTCTTTCAACACTTATGTTGCATATGCCCCATTCGATGACAAAAATAATACTCAGCAGCAAGTCTCCTCTCCAAGGGAGGATGATAAACTGGACGAGGTTCGAATCTTACCTGACCTTGAAGCTGCACCAAGTGCAATTTGAGATCAGTGAACTCCTTGGTGAGTCTATCAAGAGCGGCTTCAATTGGAGAGACTTCATGAGATTGTACGAGAACTGCTTCAGGTTGAATAGTAGAGGGTTGTGGCCTACTCACCTGTGGCAAGGACTTTAAAGCAAAACCCATTGAAACCTCTAGCAAAATCTTCTTCTCTTTGGTTTCAGCCAGAGCCACAACAGCCTCATAAGATACTGGATCCTTTGATTTCACTTTGACCTGGAGATTAGGGTCCAAAGAATCCAAAAACCTTGCCAATTTCAAATGCTTGAGAGCCTCCATGGGAGTTTGAGCTCCAGCTACACCTTCTGGAGTTCTCAATGAGGCCTTAACGTAATTAGCCCAAACCACATCAAACTTAGTACCGAAAGCTATCACTATCTCCTTTGGATCTTCTCTGCAAGCTTCCACCCTCTAGAGCCAAACCCTTACTGATTCTCATATTTATCCAAGAGTGCCCTCTTAAGTAGAGCCCAATCTTCCCACGCCTCCTAGAATAAAATCTAAAACTAAGCTATTGCAGGACCATCAAGATAGAGGGACAAAATTTCAACCTCCTCTTTCCTATCTCGAGCAAAAGCCCTCTCAAACTGCTTTATGCATTCTCTGCCCCTGGGAACACCGGACAAGCTATTGTATTAGACAACGCTTGGAGCAATCGAAAGGTTAATGTATGCCCCGCATCTCCACCAGAAATGGATGTGGTGTAAATTGTATAGCATGTGAAAGACATCACAACCATTTGTTCAAGGAGCATAGAACCTTCCAAATTGTCTTATCTAAGCTTTGAATTGTAAGAGATCTTGAATACCAAAAAGTAAAATCCTCTACAAGGTACACCCCACCAAGTGTAATCACATAAGACCTTGATTTATTGATTCCTAGCATCATACAACCTTGAGGTTCTCAATGGTAGGGATGTAAATACACAAGATTCCTTTGTGGAGGTTGAAGTTGAAGCTGCTTCACCATTTACTTTCCCGGGTTTTGAGTAAGTTTTAGATTCATTTAGGGATCTATAGAAGACCATCTTGGCATTATAGGTGTGAACCTGCTTTACAGCAGTGACCACCCTCATCTTCGGCTTCTTTGAAGGCAACCATGGCACATGCTCGTACATAATTTCTTTCGATTGTCAAAGAAATAATAGATGTGCAGGAAGCCGTTGAACTAGAAAGCCTATTTACGTCTATGGAGATACACAATTTAGTCAAGACATTAGGCAATGGAATCTCCTGGATGGGATGGTTGATTGTGGAATTCTTTTTGCAATTTTGGGACCTGCTTGAGGATCCATTAATACTTATGATCAATCAATCATGGTGGCAGCAAGGTGTTAAACCTAGCATCTTGGAAAGGACTAATTAGATTAGTGCCGAAGAAGCAGCTCTATTAGAATCTTTTGGACTGGTGTCCGATTATTCTTATGCTTGTTATTTATAAGTTCATCACTAAGATGATAACTTGGAGAGTAAAAAAGATAATGCACAGAGGATTACATCAAGCCCAATATGGTTTTGTACCTAGAAGACAAATCACAAATAGCATTTGGAATACTTATGTGGGCATTGAGTATGCCAAATACTCACAATAGGATGTACCATTGCCAAAGATAGATGTTGCAAATGATTTTGATATAGTTCAACGGGATTTCATAGCTACAGTGGTGACAAAACTTGGTTTTGGTTTGAAAATGCAACGAGTCATTTACTGGCTTTTTCAAGACATTACAACGCATTGTATATCATGCAAAGGATTGTCCTTTCCTTGGATATTAGGTAAATCAGTCAGGCAAGGTTTCCCTTTGAGTGCATTACTATATGCAATTGCCACTCACTGTAGCAGGGTTCATTGCCCGGCACATTAAGTGGTGGCTCTTCTCTAAACAAAATGTCCAGTGTCCTCAATGCTCATAGCGCAGCACATAGGTATGTAAGTATATAGATCTAACTATATACTTTTTCTTTTTCTTATATGTAAGTATATAGATCTAACTATGTATCTACATATATGTAAATGTACGTATACATATATTCATGTAGATAGGTATGTATGTATGTATGTACACGCGCACACAGACACACCCACATAGTATTAGCTTTTTTTTGGATTAATATAGGCAACACAATTATCAAACGCATGCCTATTGTGAATCTTTCACTTGTTTGACTGAAGTTCACTTACTCTCTGCTTCTCACTTGCACCCTGTAGGCTTTTCATACTTTGTACCATACAGACAACAATGTTCTTCTGGGAGCCCCTACTGGAAGTGGGAAAACAATTTCTTCAGAACTTGCAATGCTTCATCTTTTCAATACTCAACCAGAAATGAAGGTATACTAGACAGGATATGCTCATCGCCTCTTGTTTGCTGGATTAAGGGTGCATTCTGATAGAATCAGCATGAGATATAGCATGGGCTTAGTTCTTATAAGCACACTTTCTTCCAGGTGATATACATTGCTCCCTTGAAGGCTCTGGTGAAGGAGAGGATTGAGGACTGGAGAAAGGGCCTAGTAAAAGTACTGGGCAAAAAGATGGTATTGATAGCTAAGCTTTGAATTGTCTATGGTGTGATTAGCATGTATTCTGATGGGGATTGATGGTGCCCTCTCAGGTTGAGCTTACTGGAGACTTTACACCTGACTTGAAGGCCCTACTTTCAGCAGACATAATTATTTCAACCCCGGAGAAATGGGATGGCATCAGCAGAAACTGGCACAATCGTAGCTACGTGACGAAGGTTCTCATTCTGGCGATGTCTGTATAGTGCAAAGTAGGTTTTTAGAGTTTCTCTTCGCTGCCGCCAATTCCCCCTCATGAAGCACTCCCATAACCACTTAAACAATTGTATGGAACAGGTTGGCTTGATGATAATAGATGAAATCCATCTTCTTGGAGGAGATCGTGGACCTATTCTTGAGGCAAGAGAGGATGTGTTGTACTGTGGTCTGTTGGTTGCATAATTTACGTCTTTTTCTCCCTGAAAGTTTATTATTGAAACTATTTTCTGTGTAGGTAATTGTCTCCCGAATGAGGTACATTTCTTCACAGACAGAGCAGCCTATACGTTTTATTGGGTTGTCAACTGCACTTGCAAATGCTCGGTAAAGTCAGTCTATACTTTCTTGTTGTAGACCTTCTGACACACTTTAGCAGGTCTTTGGTTTCTTCGATCTACCGATGCTCAATTTATGCATGGAATTGGGGGGTTGTGAGTGCAGGGACCTAGCAAACTGGCTTGGAATCAATGATTTAGGACTGTTTAATTTCAAGCCCAGTGTTCGGCCCGTTCCACTAGAAGTTCATATTCAAGTAAGGCCTTACCTGTTTGTCTGCAATGCACAGAAAATATACTCAAACTGCCTGTTTTATGCCCACAGTCATGATCAGAAGTGTTATGTTAAGAGATGCCTAGAGGGCGTAGTTGAAACATAAACGGAAATGGCTGATGTCTATGCAGTGGAAACAACATAAAATTAGGAAATGAAACGGTTTGGAAACCACAAGTTTTTAACTTTATGTCGTAAACAAAAAATTAAAACTCAGAAGAAAAATGTAGGAGAAACTTTGAGAGGAGATTGGGAAAAGGGAAACTGAAACGGTGATGCAAAAGAAAGGGTGTTTCCTTTTTGTGGCTAGTTAACAGCCATTTTGTCTTACTATGCTAGAGGGTTTTCTTAAGGGTGCATGCACATGCACGCACGCATAGGTCTGTGTGTGCGCGCTTGTGAGAGAGAGAGAGAGAATCAAAAAATGTGGAAATGCTGTTTCCCTCAAGTCACTGTTTCCAGTTCCATTTCCATTACGCATTTCCTAGATCCCTTTCTAGATTTCTTCTGCATATTCTCCCTTCCAAGCCATGATTTCCCCCCCCCCCCCCCCCCCCCCCTCCCCCCCACTGGCCTTAGGCCCAAGATCCTCCCGTAGTTACTGATTTTCCACCGCCCGTAGGCACCTGCCCATAGGTGCTTAATTACCCGCCCATAGGCAATGCCGCCGAGGAAGCACCAAGGGGGGTTATGAACCCAGGACCTCTTGGTCCTAGGCAAACACCTTCACCACTCAAGCTATCACCTCACTAGCTTGTAAGCCATTATTTTTCCCACATTTCCTCAAAATTATGATCCATCCGATGTTTCTCCTCTATTTCTCTCAACTTTTTCCTTCATTTTACAAGTATACTTAATGTATACTACATAATTTCTGTTTACTAGGTGTTTGGATTTCCTGTTTCCGTTTCCGTTTCCGTTTCTGTTTCCGTTTTAAGCATGGGCATGGACATGTGCACGCGCCCATGCAGAGAGTTGTGTGTGTGGGTGCACTTTGCTTATCACTAAATTTGCACTCTTGATATCAAAGCAAATCACTTGCATAGGCATCGCTCTCAAAGTGTTTAGATGGTGAATTTCATGAACTCTCCTTTGAACAATAGCTATGCTTCATACATCCTCTGGGATAGCTTTGGAGTAGGGGCCTAGTTTGGGCTTTCTGTAGCATCCCTTGAGCCTATGCTAGTTGCCTCTTTATCCCCGAAAGAGTTCCTGATACAGCATAAAAAAATTGCCAGGTCTTTGACTCAAGGGACTATGCTAGTTTCCTCTTTATCTGCAAAGGAGTTCCTGATACAGCATCAAAAACTTTGCTGCAAGGCCTTCGACTGTTCCCATAAATCACTAAGGGTGCATCTCGTCTGGTGTTTATTCAGGGATATCCAGGAAAGTTTTACTGCCCACGGATGAACAGTATGAATAAGCCCACGTATGCTGCCATTACAACTCATTCTCCTTTGAAACCTGTACTGATTTTCGTCTCATCCAGACGTCAAACAAGGCTGACAGCTCTGGATCTGATCCAGGTAATGCACAAACGTTTGCATTTCTTTATGCATGCCCTTATTTTCATACAAACCAGAGCACCGGAGCACAACGTTATGTATTCTGGGGTTTGGTTGCAGTTTGCTATTGCAGATGAAAGGCCAAGACAGTTTTTGCACATGTCTGAAGAGGAGATTGAAATGCTTGTTTTACAAGTCCTGGACTCCAATCTAAAGCATACACTCCAGTTTGGAGTAGGTCTGCATCATGCAGGCCTCAAGGACAGTGATCGAACTTTGGTGGAAGAATTATTTATTAACAACAAGATTCAGGTAAATTGAGAATTATCTGTACAGTTGAGCTAAATCTAATACTTTCGCTATATTGTAGAAAACACAATGTAACTGAAACTGTTTATGCTTGGCAGGTGCTTGTTAGCACGAGCACTCTAGCATGGGGTGTGAACTTACCAGCTCATTTGGTCATAATAAAGGTAGCCTCTTTCATGCTTCTATTTGAATCAAGAGAAATATGTGCCTCATGTGTGCGTGCGCGTTTGTGTGTCTTCGTGCACTCTTACTTATGATCAGTTGCCTCATTTTTGATCTGCCTCTGTAAAGGGCAGGTCTAAAAAATCTCTAGCCAAACATGAGGCAGAATTTCACCAATTTTTCCTGAGTGTGCATAGCTCCGATGCTTGGCCTCTTTGAAGAAAAGAATCTACCCACACCCATCACCCATCCGCTAAAGTGGGAAGCGTATGCCCGCTATCTCTGTGATGTGCTGAATCAGCCCATACCAGAGACACACCCCACGCCCCAATGCAGCCCATTTTTTTAACACTACTAATGTCTCTAGGAATGTATTGAGGCTGCATAATGGCTGCACTAAGGATTACAAGGAGCTTTGGGCAGAACACTTCACACATCGGCACAAAATCCTAGCCCCTTTTCTTGCAAAACACTTCAATGGGGCTGTATGTGATGCCTTTTTCCCTTCTTGGACCACCCATACCATCGTCTCCATCCATAAAGCAAGAGACCCCACCAATCTCGACAACTACAGGACCAATTTGTGGGCCATACGATGGCCAAGATCTATGGGGCAGTTTTTGCAGGCTGAGAACAGTTTTGTGGCAGAGAGACAGGGACAAGGAGCCATTGGCAAGAAAGGCTCTAGGAGAAACTACTCTACTTTGGATAACATCTTTACTCTCCGAGCCACCATTGAGAAGGCGAGGGCACAGAAGCAACATGTATATCGCTATTTTGTAGGCCTTTGACTTGGTCCCTAGATCCTGATTTTTGGACTGCCTCAATGAGCTTTCAGTTTCCATCGGATGTAGTGGGAAGTGATGAATTTATATGAGACTGTGATTGGCAGAAGTCGGGCACCAGGAGGGAGAAATCCACGCTGTACTATTGGCGTCAAGCACGGCTGACCACTATCTCCTGCAGTGTTTGGGCTGATATAGATGAGAAAGGACTAGTCAGATTAGTACCGAAGAAGCAACCCCATGAAGCACGGCTGACTGCTATCTCCTACAGTGTTTGGGCTGAATATAGATGAGAAAGGAGGACTAGTCACGTAAGTACTGAAGAAACAGCTCTATGAAATCTTTTGAACTAGCGTCCAATTACTCTTATGCCTCTTATTTATAAGATCATCACTAAGATGATAACTTGGAGAGTGAAAAAGATACTGCATAGAGGATTACATCAAGCCCAATATGGTTTTGTACCTAGAAGACAAATCACAGATAACATCTGTAATGCTTATGTGGACATTGAGTATGCCAAATACTTGCAACAGGATGTACTATTTCTGCAGATAGATGTTGCAAAGCATTTTGATACAATTCACTGGGATATTATAGCTACAGTGATGACAAAACTTGCCCCTGGGCCTAAAATGCAACATGGCTTTATCAAGACAGTACAACGTGTTGTATACTAGGTAAAGGATTGTCGTATCCTTGGATATTGGGTAAATCAGTTAGGTAGGGTTGCCCTTTGAGTACATTATTACATGCAATTGCTACTCAAGGAAATCCTGTTTTTTTTCCACTAAAAATATACATCTAATCCAGGATTGTAGACTACTTACATTCTCGTAGGCTTGGAGGATATGGAATTTGGGCATGCATGAACTGATTCCACCTGTCATTCAAGAGAGTAGATTGTTAGATTGGATGTTGCAGAGAGATGAGCTTGGTTTCCCAAAGTACCTATGTCACCGCTCAATGCTTTCTGGATATAGAGATTGATAATTCTTGAGCTGTGGATTGTTGCTTATTCGAACAAGCTTTGGAATATGGATAAGACAACCAAATGGTAAAACAAAATCTCCAAAAGTTTTCGACCACTAAATTGCCATAAAAGGAAAGAGTTTTCCTTTGGTGATACTTGGTTGGAGTGCTACCTGTTGGTGAAACTCTAGCCAAAAGAAGGATAGCTTCTGCCTCTTGTTTTAGATGCTCAAATCACAATGAGACTATTTCTCATTTACTATGGCTTTTTTGGATACCAGAGATTTCTTGCTCAGATTATCTGTTTCTTTGGCTGCCAGATTTTCAAAATGATGTTTCTCCAAGGATTTTTTGGAAGATATCACCAAAGACTGGCTGACTATGCAAGTTTCCTTGCTTGGAGACGCTTTTGGGCACTTTGGACACTCTAGATTAGCTGCAATTATCTGCTTTTTCACTCTACATAGGTTGACAAGTACGCCAGATTACGGTATTCTGATTGGCTTGGGATGTAATGTCTATGCCCAGAATGACCACCTGCTACAAGCTAAATGAAAGGGAGATTGACCAATACATTCTTATTCATGGCATACTTGGATGCCTGGAGTTGTTTTCATGTGAAATGTTTTATTGCCTGCAAGATCTATGGGACGCCCTCTCGTGAACCGTGCACGTGAATCTGTATTCTGACCTCTCTTGTGGGTTGTAGGTAGGTGGTAGGTGTGACCCTAAACTCTCTGTTTAAGCTTATTTGTATTTTAGCTCATTGTGCTGCTTTGCAGGTCCCTTCTTCATTAAAGTATCGCTGGACAACTTATAAGTGAGTTTGGGCATTTACACTTCATTAAAGACTAGGCGGACAGGTTATAAGGGAGTTTGGGCACTTATTGGATGGCGGCTGGCCAAACTCTCATAAATTAAACACTCTTTTGAGTAAAAGAGTGTGGACAGCCTATTGGGCATGCTCTCCACTAGTGCACACCTAGATGCACACATGGCATGAGAACATTTGTATACATGTGGCATATAGTTGCTACATGGCCATTTTGCCCGCCACAATAGGCGACTTGAGTGCACAGGCTCCACCCATTGGAGTGGTGCCGCTTGTTTCCACCGCGGGCATGTCAGCAACCGGCCGATGCCACTGTTGTGTGGCCGTTTGTGGGGGGCAAAGCCACCAGTCACTGCTCCGTTTTGAATTGCCTCTGCACCTGCTTGTCCATTACAGCCACTTGCGCATGCTTGTCCATCACATCCTCATGCACACCTTGCAGCAATCCAGTGGCTTCATTGTGTCCGCCTCTTCAGCATGGTGGTCCTTTTCTTGACCGCCTACACAGCCACAAAGTGTTTGTTGTCGAGAACCTCCAATATTTTGTGATTTTTTTGAGGAGCATAAAGAAGTGAGAAGGGCTGAGGTTTTTTTGACTTGCATACATCGTTTTTTGCAAAATCAAAGTCTTGCATGCTGTTTATCTGCAGATTCTTGTTCATAAGGGGAAAGTTAGTAAAGTGGGAGTATCATAGGCATCCCTGAACATCTCTTGTTTACTTCCCAGAGTTTAGCTCATTCAAATATGCATCTTGTTCTTGGTGTATTGTGGCAGTTGCATCTAACTTGGGAGATTATTGCCAGTATTACAGCATGGCAAATCTGGAGAGCTAGATGCACGGAGGCTATTGAGGGTGTCCAGATTTTTGGGTCTCAGTGCATTAGTACTATATGGGGTGATATCATCCACACTCTTATGGCTACTTGGGCTTGCATTCAGGGGCCCTCTCGTTCTGCGCAGGCGAAGCGTGTGATATTTATGCGGGAATGGGACCATGGCATCTTCTTTTCCTCTAGTACCAGAGGTCTTACATGGCATCATGATGCTCCTCAGTGGTTGAAATCACCTTACATATTGGGGTGATTCTATTCTATTTTTCCGGCTTATAGCTGTGATTTTTGTATGTTTTTCTCATACTTAATAGAAGTCTCTTTCTGAAAAAAAAAAAATCCCGGTGTTCTTTAGACATTCTCATTAATCCCGTATTCTCTTATCATCATTTGGGGGTACTTAAGAGTTCTCTTGTCAAGGGGGAAGCTCTCTAGTTTGTTTTTGCGGAAGGTGCAAGAGATCGTGTTGTGTGGGGATTATGGCGCAAAGGGGTCAAGAAGTGTTGGGTGTTCTTTCCAAAGAAGATAGGTTGGATGGGTCAAACTATTCTTTGTGGAGCTTTATGATTAAAAGCATTTTGGTAGCCAAGGGGTTATGGGAAATCGTCTCTGGTGATGAACCTCGTCCTTCTTCGGCAAAACTACCCGCAACTCCAAGGACTGTTGCTCAAGCGGTTGCAACAGTTGGTCCACAAGCACCTACTCCATATCAAAGGTGGCATTCTCATGATGCCCAAGCCACGTTAGTAATTGCCCTTTCAGTAAAGAGATCTATCATACCCCACATCCGGTCATGCGGGACATCCAAAGCCGCATGGGAGGTTCTTGAAACCGGTAATGAAGCCACATTACTTTTCTTGAAGCACGAATGAGTGAGATTCAATGACAAATCACCTAACGAAGGTAAAGGATCTCAAAGAACAGCTCCTCAACATTGATGAAATCATAGAGGATAAGTAGCTTGTAACTACTAACCTCAACTCCTTGCCAGACTCCTATCTTAGTTTTCACACATCCATCAACATGTCTACGAGGGGTGGCGCAAACCCTTTACCTTTTGATGAGTTGGTCATTGGATTACTCCTTCAAGAGGAGAAGACAAGGAAAAACAAGCTTGAAAGAGAGAAGAACATGCTTTCCTCTCTAAAGGCAAGGTGGATTGTAGGGTGATACATCCAAGAAGAAGAAAGGGAAATGTCACTACTACCACGACATCAATGAGTGTCAGAAGCGGCTTGACAACAAGAAGAAATAAATCTCAGAAGAGCACAAGAAAGATGAAGCCCACCTTGTTGACATTGTAACTTGGTTGAATACAATGCTAATCAATACACTTAAATACACTAAGATTTGAAGGACACTTGCTCAAATACAAGAAGTAAATTGCTGAATTGACAAGAGGCATACAATGAGCCGGAATGGCCGACCCCTCCCTTGAGTAAATTGTATTACTATTGGAGAAATTCAATACATAGTTTCACAGGCATCCATTGCCAAATCCTCCATGCCAACGCATATGAAATTCAGCATTTAGAAAACAATGGTATGTCGATGTAGATCACCAAGGAGCTGCCTTGATGCCCGGCCCGACTTCAGTGCCCATATTCTCTACCATTGGCTCTATGTTCTACCAAGCAAGGTAGCAACATCTTCAAGAGCACATAGGACAAGAGAAATACTACACAGGGCGGCTAAACAAGGAGTCCTGCCCTTCTACTGAGTAAGTAATGACAATACATTGTCCAATTACCTTACCAGTCTTCATAGAAGTTGCAAGCGGAAGCCTTCGCGTTGGAAGCTTTAGAAGTGTTGATATCTTCGAATTTGCTGCAATCCTTCGCGACAAAAGTCTTCAAGAGGATGAAGGGAACCTTGGGAAAGCTTCCCCTATGATTCAACTTGAGAAAGGAAGGCTGAAATTAGGGTTTTCAGCAAAAAGACCAGAAATTACAGCAAAATGAGAGCTGTTTTGCTGAATTTCAGTCATTGGGAGTGAGTAGGAGAGTGATTAGCACTTGGAAACACTCTTGGAAGCTTGGAAAACACCCTAGCAAGTTGGGTATGGCTATGGAGAGCTTGGAAATGGAGAGAGATGGTGGAAAAAAACAGAGTTTTCAGTCTCTAAAAATCCTCATGAAGAGAAAACACGAATTTCTCTTAATAAGTTAGTGAATTGGGGTCCAATCAGGTGAAGGGACATGGGGAGATGCCCATTTATGAGTAAAAAGGGAGGATCAGGTCCTAGACATTGAGTCTTGTCCGTCTCGGGACTTCAGTGAGTGTGAACTTGGAAGCGGTCATAATTTATAAGTGACTTTTGGGCGCCCAAACTTTAATGAAGTGGGAACGCACTCACTTATAAATATTAGCTAAGTCCTAAGGGCTATTTGAGCCTAGATTAGGTAATACTTACCACCTGTTCACATGCCACACAACCATGTCAGCAGACAGTTTCACACGCACGGTTCACGGGCGGGCGTCCCCTTACCCGGAACTACACATTGGTCAAGCAAGCATGAAAACAGCACGCAATTTCAATTGCAAGCAAGCACATAAAGATGCTATGCAATGCAGCATTGGCATGAGCAATTTCCGTTCATGAAACCATATAAGATCAGGCGTTTCCAGGCAAGTATACGCAATACCAGACCTAGTGGAAAGCCAATCCTCCAGGCGTTTCCGGGCATGTACACAAAGGCACAAGTCCCAGCGGAAAGCCAAGTCCTCCAGGCGTTTCCGGGCATGTACACAAAGGCACAAGTCCCAGCGGAAAGCCAAGTCCTCCAGATATTCCGGGCATGAAAAGCATTGTGTATGTGCCAATGACTAGGTAATGCCAATTTGAAAGCCATTTCATTGATCTTCTCGATGACTCGAAAAGGTCCATAGTACCTGGTTGCAAGCTTAGGATATGCACCCTCTTTGCCAGGCCTCTTTGTAAGTCTTGCTTTCTCAAATTTCAGCAATACCCAATCATTCTCTTTAACATCCAATTGCCTTCTATGCTTGTCGGCAGCCTTTTTATGCTTGTCTTGTGACCTTGCAATGGCTGTCCAAGCAATATCCAAGTCTCTTACATACTCATCAGCTGCAAATATCTCATCCTTTGTGCGAAGGATGGGTGGCAAAACCACCTTACCATAAACAATCTCAAACGGGGCCTTTCCCGTAGATGCATGCACCGTGTTGCTGTATGCAAATTCCACAAGCGGTAAGTACTTCTCCCAAGAAGACTTCTGATCCGACACATAACATTTCAAGAGATCCAACACGGCTGAATTTGCAGCCTCACTTTGCCCATCCGTTTGAGGGTGATAAGCTGATGAGAAATCTAATTTGGTGCCCATATTATCAAATAAGGCCCGCCAAAAGAGACTTGTAGTCCTGGGATCTCTATCCCCCACAATGGACTTTGGCATTCCATGATGTTTGAACACTTGTGCAAGATATATTTTAACCATATGCTCAGCTTTGATGGTCTTTTTGACCGGCAAGAAATGAGCTTGCTTGCTAAACCTGTCCACAATTGTCCAAATTGCATCATTACCCTGTTGGGTACGTGGCAAGTCCATAATGAAATCCATTGTTGTAATACTTTCCCATGGGTGCGTGGGAATAGGCAATGGCTGAAGCAAACCTGGTGCCTTTTGCCTATCAAATTTGACCTTTTGACAGGTGATACATGCACGTACATGTGCGTCTATGTCCTTCCGCATACCTGGCCAAAAGAAATACCGCTCAATCATGTGCGTAGTATGCATTATGCCTCTATGACCAGCATATGGAGGAGCATGGCACTCATCCAAAACCTTTTGCCTCATGTCAGACACCACACATAGGCAATTATCTTTCATGAGATAACCCTCTTTGATCACATATGAGGTATGTGCATGACCAGCCATCAAATCAGCCCAAATAGTGGCAAAATCAGCATCCGTATGATACAAATCACGCATGGTAGACAAGTCCCCATGAGAGGCAACCGAGATAGCTGCTACATACGGCTTTCGTGATAATGCATTGGCCACTGCGTTCTTCTTTCCCGGGGTGTGGAAGATCTGAAAATGAAACATAGAGAGGAAATTGGCCATCCTCATATGCTTCTCTGACAATTTAGTTTGAGTAAGAAAATACCTCAAACTCTGGTGATTTGTCTTTACAGTGAAATCAGCCCCAAGAAGGTAATGTTTCCATATAGTAAGTGCATGAATTACAGCCAAGAGCTCTTTCTCATAAATGCCAAGAGATAGCTCTGCATCATGCAATCTACGACTCTCATAAGCCACGGCATGTCCCTCTTGATTAAGGACAGCCCCTATGCAATTTCCAGATGCATCACATTCCACACAAAAAGGCTTTTGCAAATCTGGAACGATCAACACTGGACCATGAGTAGTTGCATCTTTCAATTTGAGGAATGCATCTCTCTCTACATTAGTCCATTTGAACACGGCCTTCTTCTTTGTGAAATCATGCAAAGGAGAAGCAATCCATGCAAAGTGCCGAATGAACCTGCGGTAGTAAGAGCATAATCCAAGAAAACTACGGATCTCATGCACTGAACTCAATTCGGGCCAATTCCGAATTGCATCAATCTTTGCAGGATCCATCCGCACTCCATCTTTGGACACAATATGCCCAAGATAATGTATCTCTGACAAGAAGAACTCACTCTTCTTTGCATTTATGAAGAGTTTATGCTTACGGAGCTCTTCAAAAACAATAGCCAAATGAGCTTTATGCTCTTCTTCGGTCTTCGAGAAGACTAGTATGTCATCAAAGAAGACACCTGTAAATTTCCTATACCCAGGGAATATGCGATCCATCATTCTATTGAATGTAGCCGGGCATTTGTAAGACCAAAAGGCATAACAAGATACTCATAAAGCCCAAATGCTGTCCTGAAAGCAGTTTTGTGTACATCCTCAGGTACTAGACGCACTTGATGATATCCACTCTTGAGATCAATTCGGCTAAAGCATGCCGATCCATCCAACTTGTCAAGGATGTCGTCTATGCGTGGAATCGGAAACCTATTCTTGATGGTAAGCTTATTCAAAGCTCTATAATCCACACACATACGAAAGGATCCATCCTTCTTTTGAACTAAGAGGACGGGTGAACAATATGGGGAAGAGCTTGGCTGAACCAAACCCTTCTCAAGAAGCTCATTTACTTGCTTCATGATCTCCTCTTTTTGGGATGCACTTACACGATAGGCTGGCCTATTAGGCGGTGAGCTACCCGGCACAAGATCAATGCGATGATCTTCCGGTCGTACAGGTGGTAACTCATCAGCAAAACAATCATTGTGCTCTTACAAAAATTTCAGCCTATCATTACTAAGAGTGTTTATATGTACATTATTTTTCTCAACATGATCTCGTACAAAAATCAAGTACGCAAAAACACTCTTTTTCATTACTTTCTTAATTTGTACATGAGATACAAGGGGAATGGTATTACCCTCTTCACCAGCATCAATTACATGTTCTCGGCCTTTATGCATGAAGGTGATCCTGTTAGTCTTGTAAGCCTTGCATGGATCAATACGTGTATGCCAAGGCTTTCCAAGCAATACATCACAGCCATTCAAAGGCGCCACAAGAAAATCCTCATGATCCACATAGCCTTGAATGTGTATGCGCAACTTGCCAAAAATAGGCACGACCTGCACTTCTCTACCAACAAAGGCAGCCCTTGCTTCAATTTGAGGACCCATGTCCTCCACTTCAATACCCAAAGCAGCTGCCATCTGAGTGGATATGAAATTCTCCGATGCACAATCATCAAACATGAACAAAGCGGGTTGATCTTTGAGCTGTCCCCAAGCTTTACATACAACCCTATATTTGCTATCATGTGAAGTGTTGCGCTGTACATCCGGAACCATATGCACATTAGGCTTCGGTACATTAGCATTTTCAGCTTTGTTCTTCTTATTTGGGCATACTCTTGCCATGTGCTCAGTGCTGCCACAAGTAAAGCATTTGCCTTCACGCATATATTGCTCCTCCTTCTCAGTACTAAGACCAAAGTTTGCCGGCTTATAAGGGCGCTTGTTAGCAAACTTATTTTCAGCTTTTGGACCTGATTTGGCTTGGTTTTGGTCCCTTTTAGGTGGCTGTCCATCGTTTTGCAGGTTTTGGACAGCCCTCTCTTTGCCTTGAAATGAGGGTTTAGCCTTATTGGATCGACTCAATTTGAGTTCCAATTGCTCGGTGGCGGTGGCGGCTGCGATTAATTTGTGTAAGGTATGACCAGGATACATTTGTAATCCCGCTTTGTACACGGGTTGCAATCCCGATTGAAACCTTCTCTTCCTTTCCGCCTCGGTGACATGCATAAATGGAGACACCTCCAAGAGCACTTTCCAAAACTTTTGTACATATGCATTTACCGATTCCCCCTCATTTTGCTTTATCCAATCCCACTTCGTTGTTATCTCATTCAATGCATTGGGAGGCAAGAATTGAGCATAGAACCTCTCCTTGAACTCTTTCCATGATCTAACAGGATTCGGTGAGAGCTTCTCCATGAGCCACCAATGGGCAGCAGTGCCTTTCATGAACATGCTTACATGCCGGATCATGCATTTCTATGTGAAATCCTCATCACTGAAAGCAATATCAAACTGGGCAATAAAAGCAAGTGCCTTTGATGCATCATATTCTCCATGATATGTGTCAAACTTCACAGATTTGTCTCCGGCTTTGAAGTCACGAGACTTTGATGCATTTGTGTGCATCTCAACATGTTTTCCCCCATGTTTGTCCATTGGGACAGCTCCTGTGACTGGCATCATTTTTGGACCAAAAGGTGATGCATAAGGCCTATATAGATACATGTGCCCTGTAAGCATGAGGCATGGCTGGCCCCTCAACATGCATTGATACATTTTCAGCCATAACTTCTCCCTCACGAGCACACTCGAAGGCATGAGTGGCATGAGAGATACGCGGAATACCTGCACCAACAGAAAATTGCAGCCCATGTTGCATGTGTTGTGCATGTACATTTTCAGCCGGCAATGGCATTTGACATACATTTTGACCACTGCCATAAACATTGTATCCTTCACGGGCTACATGAGATATTCCTGCATGGCGTGAAGTCACTGATTGTTCCTCTCCCATCGCATGGAGGTTCATCCTCTTAGACATAAGTTCTTGTTCGGGTACTTGTGGGGATTCCAAGACATGTGGGATGGTTGCCTTTTCTACATAGGCATCCTCGGTACGAGCCAAGTATGCACGTGCTGCATCCCTCGGTTGCATGTGCAACTCTTGAGCAATCATTGCCATTGCATGATCCATATAAGATTCAGCTTTCTTGGCCTTTAAACGATCATGTACCAATGGATCCTCGCGGCGATAGAGATTCAATTCTTCTTGTTGTGCTTGGAGAAGAGCCTGCATACGAGTAAGTTCAGCCTTCAAGACTATCGACTCTTCTTCTTGCATCTTCTCTTTGCCACGGGACGGCTGTCCCACATATTCATGTTCCCTATTGTGCACCACATGAGTTTGCTCATCTTGTAAAGCATTGGAGGCATGCATTTCATTGTCCCTGCCTCTTGTATTAGCATCTCCAACATTCATTGTATGGCTGTCCATAATGTTGTAAGTGTAGAGATAGCTAGTGTTCACGGTGATCGTCTCTCACAATAGAAGTGAAAGAGAACCGTATGCTCTGATACCAATGTAACTTGGTTGAACACAATGCTAATCAATACACTTAAATACACTAAGATTTGAAGGACACTTGCTCAAATACAAGAAGTAAATTGCTGAATTGACAAGAGGCATACAATGAGCCAGAACGGCCGACCCCTCCCTTGAGTAAATTGTATTACTATTGGAGAAATTCAATACATAGTTTCAGGGGCATCCATTGCTAAATCTTCCATGCCAATGCATATGAAATTCAGCATTTAGAAAACAATGGTATGTCGATGTAGATCACCAAGGAGCTGCCTTGATGCCCGGCCCGACTTCAGTGCCCATATTCTCTACCATTGGCTCTATGTTCTACCAAGCAAGGTAGCAACATCTTCAAGAGCACATAGGACAAGAGAAATACTACACAGGGCGGCTAAACAAGGAGTCTTGCCCTTCTACTGAGTAAGTAATGACAATACATTGTCCAATTACCTTACCAGTCTTCATAGAAGTTGCAAGCGGAAGCCTTCGCGTTGGAAGCTTTAGAAGTGTTGATATCTTCGAATTTTCCGCAATCCTTCGCGACAAAAGTCTTCAAGAGGATGAAGGGAACCTTGGGAAAGCTTCCCCTATGGTTCAACTTGAGAAAGGAAGGCTGAAATTAGGGTTTTCAGCAAAAAGACCAGAAATTACAGCAAAATGAGAGCTGTTTTGCTGAATTTCAGTCATTGGGAGTGAGTAGGAGAGTGATTAGCACTTGGAAACACTCTTGGAAGCTTGGAAAACACCCTAGCAAGTTGGGTATGGCTATGGAGAGCCTGGAAATGGAGAGAGATGGTGGAAAAAAACAGAGTTTTCAGTCTCCAAAAATCCTCATGAAGAGAAAACACGAATTTCTCTTAATAAGTAAGTGAATTGGGGTCCAATCAGGTGAAGGGACATGGGGAGATGCCCATTTATGAGTAAAAAGGGAGGATCAGGTCCTGGACATTGAGTCTTGTCCGTCTCGGGACTTCAGTGAGTGTGAACTTGGAAGCGGTCATAATTTATAAGTGACTTTTGGGCGCCCAAACTTTAATGAAGTGGGAACGCACTCACTTATAAATATTGGCTAAGTCCTAAGGGCTATTTGAGCCTAGATTGGGTAATACTTACCACCTGTTCACATGCCACACAACCATGTCAGCAGACAGTTTCACACGCACGGTTCATGGGCGGGCGTCCCCTTACCCGGAACTACACATTGGTCAAGCAAGCACGAAAATAGCACGCAATTTCAATTGCAAGCAAGCACATAAAGATGCTATGCAATGCAGCATTGGCATGAGCAATTTCCGTTCATGAAACCATATAAGACCAGGCGTTTCCAGGCAAGTATACGCAATACCAGACCCAATGGAAAGCCAATCCTCCAGGCGTTTCCGGGCATGTACACAAAGGCACAAGTCCCAGCGGAAAGCCAAGTCCTCCAGGCGTTTCCGGGCATGTACACAAAGGCACAAGTCCCAGCGGAAAGCCAAGTCCTCCAGATATTCCGGGCATGATAACATCAAGTCCCAGCGGAATATCATATCCAACTATACAGCATGACACGTGTCAATCACCTGCATAGGCATATTCCATAAGCCATGGACACTAATCCAATATGTACATAGTGTGAAAGCAAGAGTGAACCATTCGGGTGGCCAAATGGTGACAGACATGGGCTGGGTTTTCTAGACATGTGCACATAACCACTAAGGGGGAAATGTTAGGAAAAATGTAGTAGTGTAATGTGCACATAATATCACATAAAATATTGTTTGGGATAGTGCACACATGCACATAAATTAGTGCTAGGGGGGACATTAGATGTTAGTATTGAATAAATGGTTGTAAACCGTAGTGTAGCACATTCTACGTTTATTATTATTGGTACACACACCTAGATACACAGATGGCATGAGAGCATTTAGTTTCTATATCTTTTTTATACTTGTGGCATATAGTTGCTGTATGGACCCCTAAGGCCGGAACTTGTGGCATATAGTTGCTGTATGGACCCCTAAGGCCGGAACTTGTAATAAAAGGAGGCATAAATATTAACAAAAATCATGCTTTCTACAAATCTTCACGACTTCTGTGTAACTCTCCTAATCCCCTTGTACTCCTGGTGATTATCTCTTGGCTGATCTCTCTTGTAATCATTGTACAGGACCAACAATTTCATTCTCTCTTTTAACATGGATTCAGCCCCTTCTCACAGGTTATGCATTATGAGGACTAGAGATGCCGAGGTTTGTACCTACAGGAGCTTCGCCGCCAGTGGGAGACCATGCTCAGATGGCATCTGCAGCATCAGAGCTAGCGAAATACCTTTTAAACATCTATAAATAGAAGTCCTCTATCACCTGTGCAAATCTCAATAGATTCCCTTCCTCTCCTGCGAGGTAGGCAGCTGTATCATCCACAAACTGTGAGTCTAGGAGCTCCTTCTGCGATCTGATGGAGAGATGATGACCCTGTAGACCTGTCTCCTGGGTGGACAGAAAATTGTTCATTGCCTTTGCAGCAAAGAAGAAGAGGAAGGGGGCAAGATGACACCCCTGACGAATTAATCTGGTGATTGGGAATCTATCTCCTGTGGCCCCCTGCATAGCTACCTGGCTGTGGGCGGCGGAATAAAGTGCTAACTCCTAGATCCATCTTGTCAGGAATCCCATCTGAAGCATGGTGCCCTTAAAGAAAGCCCAATCCACTCTATTGTAGGCTTTCTCAAAATCCAGGAGAAGCACTGCCATATTCTCCTCTCGCAGGTGGGTTGTGGGAGTCCCCCCTCAACAAGTGAAGATGTTGTCCAGGATGCTCCTATCCTGGATGAAATCCGTTTGTGTACCATGGAGCAGATCTGGGAGGTGAGACTGAAGGCGACAACTAATGGCTTTGGCGAGGATTTTGTAAGCACTGCCAAGGAGGATGATAGGGCCGCCACTAATGAACCTCGAAACAGTTATGTCTCTCCTTGGGAACCAAGTGAATGAGTCCCTACGAGAGCATTTCCAGCATGTGACCAGTGATTATGATCGCATTGAAGGCAGCTCCAAAGCCATCCACCATGAGATCAGGCAGATGAAGGAAGACCATCCGCTCCGGGGCACTTTCCCGAGGCAAGGCATGCAGGGCATCACTTAGCTTGTTGCTCGAGAGAGGGGAGCGGGGTAAGGGGGGTGGCAAGAGGATCCATCCATAGAAATCTATGGCAACCACCTGTAGCTGCAGGGAAACTGTTTCAATGGTACCGTTTGGACTCTTCAACCTGCAGACCCCATCTCGGTGGTTGGGAGGACCTTTAAAATCCCTTGTGACCTTGGTTTAATTTATACATGTGCCTCTTATAATATAAAAGTAGTTTCAAACTTCTATGATGTACCTTGCTAGAAAAAGAGGGATGTTTACAACCACTTTCGCTCCTACACAAGAAGAACATTGTTTGAGGCATTACGAGGGAGCCATGGACTCATGTGTTATGCGTTACCTGCCACCAGTGAGTGAGCACACTATTAGTAGTGGAGGATTGGAGCTTCGAGGTGTGAGCCATAAATTTTTGTCATGTTTCTTGGAGCTACTTTGCTATCCACGGGGTATTGTCTTGGAGTTGGGGTGTGGCACGACGCCCGCTCCTGAAGGCATGCCTCCATTCAGGGAGACATAAATGATGCCATCATCTCAGGCTATGTAGATCTGTACTTGCACAGCTACACGAGTGCAAGATCTTCTATGAGGATGACAGTGGATGAGAACTTGGAGGATGAGGTTGATCCTCATGTGCGGGTGAACCCCTATGATGACTGTGGTGCTAGCACAGTGGATTATGTTATGGCTATGCCCAGCTTTGTTTCATGCATTGAGGACTTCACAGTTGGATCTCGGCCCATTGGGGTAGTAGTGGATCATGCATTGTTGACATTGACTATCTCTTTTCACTTTACCACAGCTCAGAGGACACGAGGGGCAAATCACACTCGATATACTTTTACCTCAGAGACTGATGCTGTCTACACAGATGGGATTTATAGACGTCTGTACACAGAGGAGCCAGGGAGACCTTTGGAGGAGTTGACCCATATACTGACAGAGACTTTACATGATGCAGCGAGAGAGGCATATCCACATACTCAGCCTGGACAGAGACAGCGTTCTAGATGTATGCCCCAGAACAGCTGGTATGATGAGGAGTGCAGAGAGACCAGAGCTCGACTGCAGCGGGAGGTTGCTTTGGGAGTCACTACTCACCGACAGTCACGTATTGCCTTTCGACGCCTTGTGCGAAGGAAGAAGCGGGCCTTCCTTGCTCAGCTAGAGCAGGAATTATACCAGCTGTTCTTGAGCCAGGATTCGAGGGAGGCTTGGCGTCTGTTTCATGAGTCCTTCCCTGCTTTGGCCATCACTTCTACAGAGGTCTGGGGTAGTTATGCAGCATCTCTATACAGTTCCTGGACAGACACCTTTTCCTGACCCACCAGCACCATGCCCACAGACATGTACTTTCTTTACCGCAGAGATGGTAAGGAAGGCCATTGATAGGATGAAGACTGGGAGAGCATATGATCATGATGGATTGGTCGCTGAGCACTTTATTCATGCGAGAGACATGCTGGCAGAGCTTCTAGCAGTGATGTTCAATCGTGCTATGTGCGAAGGCTTACCCGAGACTTGGAGTAGGTCCACCATCGTGCCTATCTTCAAGTCAGGGGACCCTATGGAGCCAGGGAATTATCGCACTATTATGATTGGTCACACACTAGCACGATTGTATGCATCCATTCTTGAGCAGCAGTTGAGTAGATGGGCAGAGAGAGTTGGCATTCGAGCAGAGGGACAGGCAGAGTTCAGGAGAGGTTTCTCTACTCTTGACCACATCTTGACTCTGCGGGCCATTATTCAGGAGGGCAGGTCGCATGGGAGATGGATTTATTGTAGCTTTGTGGACTTCCGCAAAGCATTTGATACAGTGCCCAGAGCCAGATTGATGAGGTGATTACAGGAGATGGGGGTACCCACAAAGCTCATATGGGGGATTATGGCTTTATATAGATCAGTTGCAGGACAGGTACGCACCCCAGAGGGGGTCTCTACTTTGGTTCACTCCACTATAGGAGTGAAGCAAGGTTGCCCGTTATCTCCTTCATTGTTTGGTATGTATGTGGATGAGGCTTCTGACTACATTGAGAGATTGGGGGACAGAGGAGCCCAGGTAGCAGGTACATGGATCCCACTATTGTTATATGCTGATGATATTGTGTGGATCTCTGACTCCCCTGAGGGTATGCAGCGTCATCTGGATGCTTTACATGAGTTTGCACATGATAGTGGATTGTCTGTCAACCTTGGCAAAACCAAGGTTATGGTGTTTAACACCACGCCACAGTGGGTTAGGTGATCAGCTTCCACATTTACATATGGGCAAGAGATTGTGGAGTATACAGATGCATATACATATCTTGGGGTAGTATTCAGTGGGCCAGTGTTTTCGATGAGGAGAGCAGCAGAGACTAGATTGACTAGAGTACATGCAGCCCTGGGTGGTTTGGAGAGGATGTGTTCGCAGGTTCAGTTTCAGGAACCTCGAACGAAACTTTGGCTTTTTAACACTCTAGTGACATCAGCTATGCTTTATGGAGTGCAGATATGGGGACCTTCAGTGGGCCATCACAGCGCAGGCGGGTGGAGAGGCCTTTGGTATCTATGATTGCTAGGATTATTAGAGCCAAGGCCGTGGTACCTCATGAGATTATTCGAGCAGAGCTGGCGGCTGCCCCTCTGGTGATTGAGGCTCTTACGAGATCAGTCTCCTACATACATGGCTTGTGGGATCTCCCCCGAGACAGATATGCACGCCTCGCCCAGGAGTCCTCCCGACAGTTAGCTTTACAGGGAGACACGGCTTGTTGGTATGGACAGATGACATCTTGGTTCCAGGCACATGGTTTTAGCATGGACACATTGCCTCCCTTCCAGTATTCTCTGGAGGCACCCTCTCTCACTCTCACACGGACAGAGATTACCAGACTCATCCGTCAGGATTTAGTTCAGCTGGACATTAGGAGGACATGGATACAGCCGACTGAGGAGCTGGGCACGAAGATGGCTTTCTACAGAGAGCATTTTCTTCAGCTCACAGCAGATGGTTTTGTGAGCAGACCTAGTTACATGGATGTACACTTGTCTCATGCAGTACGATGTGCTATTGGTCAGATTCGCACATCCTCACACCAGCTTGAGATTGAGATTGGCCGATATAGAGGTATACCAGCTGAGGCCAGGATATGCCGAGTATGCCATGGGGAGCCAGAGACAGAGCTGCATTATATATGCCATTGTAGTGCATACTATGAGATACGTGGTCGTTTCCACTGTTTATTCAGAGAGGGTTTTGGACCACTTTCCAGAGTCATGGGGTACCAGGACCAGAGGTGTTTGGGATTGAGCTGCGGAGACATAGAGATAGCCTGCTTAGGCGCACAGAGAGCCAGACTCAGAGGCACATTACAGACTTTTTTAGTCCAGCCATCACTGCGCCAGATGGACCACAGCAGCAGCAGGACATGGATACCGCCCACACCAGGGGTACACTGATTGATCGTGCGATTGAGCTTGGGTGGTCCAGACGCCCACGGACTATGGAGGAGGGCATCCCAGCATAGACGGAGGTTGCAGCGGCGGATTCGGATTATTCTTGCGAGGCATGCGGGACACCCAGTCAGGGTGCTGACCACAGAGGATATTGAGGAGATCTGCCAGTGTCCGATGCGGCACATATTATGAGATGGAGGCACCTCCATAGTGTACCCCTCCGTCCCACATGATATTGTATCCCCTCACTATATTCCACTCACCTCCATAGCGTACCCCCCCTCACTATATTCACACCCTATAAGGGTTTCTGTTTACCTTCCAGTTCCAGTTTCATTTTCTAGGTGCCAGTAGTATCATCTTTACTTTTTATTTTTCATTTTCTGGGTTTTTTTATCCAGACATTGTATCAGATCCACCATGATGTAACTTTTGGTCTCATAGGTGATTATGGCCTTTTGAAGACGTTAATATAACATTTCATTTCATTTCTCTCTCTCTCTCTCTCTCTCTCTCTCTCTCCCCCTCAGGCTGCGAATGAAGTATATTGGCTGTTGGGGACTGTTTTGAAGGCTTCCATGGCGATGAAATCATGAAGGTAAGGGTATTTAATCATTGTGTTATGGTTTTCAGACATTGGGTGTTTGTCTTCTTAATCGTTTATATATGGACAGCCATTGGACACTTGGTATTGCCATTGGGCACTTG